>NC_143511.1:55022224-55369724 GCF_031878675.1 Megascapheus bottae
CACAGATTTGAAGGGAGGCTTCAGTGCTAGGCTTTCTACCCAGAAGGCAAAGGGCCAGACACAGTGGAGATTTCTGAGGATATTGCAGGCTACTGCTGAGGATGGCAGAATTTATGCCCTTAGAGATTACATATGTATTAAATATGCCCTATCCAAAGACAGCCAAAGTGGTATTTTAAAATGTAAATCTCATCAAGCTTGATCCTCTCCTCACAACTACTTGCTGGCTTTCTATTTCACATGGGATGAAGGCCAAAGAGCCACCTTGATTGATTGGGTCTTTACTAACGTTTCTCCCTCACCCAGTCTCTGATTGACCTTGCTTACCATGCTTCATTTAGTAGGGTCTGAATTTTCTTTTTCGCAACCTCATGCTTCTACCTGGAAAACCTCTGCTCATGCTCCAGGAATCACCTGAAATATCACTCTTCAAGGAATTTATCTGAGTTATTACATCTTCCTATTAAATGTGCTCACATACTTTCTGTGTAAATGATTTATTTATTTTTTATTTTTTATTTTTTTGCCAGTCCCTGGCCAATTCAGGGACTTGGAACTGTCCTTGATAAAATGTTAAGCTGGGCACCAATGTCACCTGCCTGTAATCCTAGCTACTCAGGAGGTTGAGATCTGAGGATCAAGTTTCAAAATCAGCCCATGAGACTCTTATCACCAATTAACTACTGGAAAACCAGAAGTGCTGTGGCTCAAGTAGTAGAGTGCTAGCCTTCAGCTAAAGAGCTCAGGGACAATGTTTAGGCCCAGACTTCAAGCTTCATGATGGACAAAAAATAATAAAATAAAATGTTAAATTTCATTCTAGATCCCTGTCTGTAAATAACCATCTGGAAGTCCTACAAAAAATTCTTGCAAGTTCTTTCTACTCCATAGATGCATCCTGCAGCTTCTTTTGTGAACGTATCATTTGTACCTCCTTCTACGTATCATCTGTACCTCCTTCTTCTTGCCCCTCTGCTGTGTTTCTCTATGAGTGAATAGCGGGACCTTACATGTGCTACACAACTTTAACATTTTATTGCCCCTCACTCTCTGCTCTTTGAAATTCCTTTGTTTAATTTATTTATGGTTTTATGTGCTCCTGAAGTCACCTTTATCTAAAATGTTGCTGAAACTCAGCTTTCAAGGCTTTTCACAATCTGTGCAGCGTGCTGTTTGCAGTTCTGGCCCAGTCAGCATGGAATTCCTTATAGCTTATTGGGCTAATTGTCTACCTAACCAATAGGCTATCAAACATAAGGCTAAGTACCTTGTCAGTGCTACCCACATAACATAAGTTTTATTCATCATTATGGAGTTATCGAATGCTACTGGACAGATGACAGTCACCAACGGGGGATTTCAACAGTCATGTTCTAGAAAATACAACTGGACTTACTCAGTGTCAGACTCCTTCCATCACTTTACCCACATTATTTGGATTAGTCATTACAAAGAGATTCTCTACTTTATTAGGTAAGGAAACAAAGGCACAGAGAAGTGGGATGACTTGCTTATAGTCACCCACACAATGGCACAGAGATTGAAACCTGGGAATTTGTGGGGGGAGGTTATTTAAATTTTCCCTATGATGATATACTCACTGAGAAGAGACCCAAGCAATACATAGTATTTTCTGGACTACTAAGAATCTGATGTGTCTGTGCCAATTTATTGAGATACGTACACATTGTCACAGACTGAGGACCTTTTATGTAGAGGGGACTATGACAGGTACCAAGCAGACTAAACACATATAGTATAAGACTGGTCTAGGCACTGTTCCTTAGCTTTTTTTTTTCTCAATGCTGGTGCACTACCACTTGAACCACATCTCCGCTTTTGGCTCCTTGATGATTGATTGGAAGTAAGATTCTCCCAGACTTTCATGCCCAGGCTGGCTTTGAACCTAAATCCACAGATCTTAGTTTTCTGAGTAGCTAGAAAGACAGGCCATGAGCCACCTGCCAATACCCAGCCTGATCCTCATCTTTAAAATGGGGAAAGTAAAATATACCTGTCACTTGGTTTAAATGTGGGGTTTACAGAAAGGACATAGAAATGTGTTTAATGCATGAGTCATGTGTATTTAGTAGACTAGTGTTATCACTCTACTCTGCCCTTGCGGAATTGATAGTGATCCTCTTGGTTCATGAATTTGGGTACTGTAAGCAGTTGCCTTCATGGATCCGATATTGAATGCCATTTATGGACAAAAGCTATGTAAAAGGGAACGGTAATCTTCCATGAAAGAGTAAAGTCAAACTCAGAACCACAGAAATGAAGCAAAACGACATGAACTCCAAGAATTGGAAACAAGAATGTCATATTATATCCTGAATACAGTTATTTCTACATTTTTTCTTTCAGTTTCAGTTTTATGTACCCTTTGTTTTGTAGTTGAGTTTATCTCATCCATGGAAGGAAAAGGGAATCACAGAAATAGTAGGACAATGATACTTTGACACTACATTGGAAATGAGCTAGGGGAGGAGGGGAGTTAGGGGCGGTAAGTGGTAGAAAAATGAGGAAGACGGTAACAGTGTTTAAAAAGAAATGTACTCGTTACATTACTTACCTAATTGTAAGCCCCCTATTCATTAACTTTACAATAAAGATATATATATATAAAAAGAAATCATAAAACAATTTGCAAATAAGGGTGGGTTTTTTTTAGAGAGGGGGTGCAGCAGTCCTGGTGATTAAACTCAGTGTCTATGCTCTGTTCCTGAGCCTCTCTTGCTTAAGGCTAATACTCTACCACTTGAGCCACAACAACTTCCGGCTTTTTCTGAGTGCTTTATTGGAGATGAGAGTCTCATGGACTTTCCTGCCTCTGTTGGCTTTGAATCACCATCCTCAGATCTTAGTCTTCTGAGTAGCTAGGGTGACCGGCATGTGCCAATGGTGCCAGGCACAAATAAGCTGTTTAACCATTGACTTATTTGTTATTTACTGAGCCCCTAGATATGAGAAACTGTTTTAAGTATCAGAAGTTCGGAGGAGAAAATAGCCTCTGCCCTTATCTCTCAAAGCTGTTGGTAGCACCTAGGCTGTACTTAAGCTTCTGTATTGACCTTCATGATGGTGAAGTCAAAAAGTGACTGTAAAGTTAAGTTTAGGCTCATATAGAGGATATACCAAATGCCTTACACAGACTGAGAAGAGTTGAGTGGACAGACTTCTCACATAGGTTTAACCAACTAGGCAGATATAATGTACTGATAATAAATTTACAATTTTATCCATTACCATTTATTTTCTCAGATTTCCAAACTACTTTGCTGTCATAGCAACAGAGTTAAACCACAATGAGTGTGTTGGATATTACAGACATTTAAACCAAGCACAGGTTACTTTTGTATAGTGTGGCCAAAGTAAGCAAACAGTAGAGATTTCCTTACAGTTTCAGAAGATACATTCCATGGTTTCTGGCCCCATGCACTTGCATAGAACATCATGGCCACAGGATAAAGGACAGTCTGTTACCATTTCTGAATCTAGGGAACTGATTTAATCTTGGCCATGAAGCACAGAGACAGACAACATGGGTGGGGGTGGGGACTCAGGGTGAAATACAGCTACCAAGAACTCATTCCCATTGATCTACTTTCTCCAGCCCAGTCCTACTTTCTCAAGTCTTTCTTTTTCTTCTATTTTTGTCAGTCATGGGGCTTGAACACTGGGCCTGGGTGCTGTCCCTGAGCTCTTCAGCTCAAGGCTACTGCCCTACCCTTGAGCCACAGCCCCACTTCCCATTTTGTAATGGTTAATTGGAGATAAGAGTCTTATGGACTTTAAGACTTTAGTGACTTTGAACTGCCATCCTCAGATCTCAGCCTCCTGAGTAGCTAGGATTACAAGTGTGAGCCACTATGCCCCACTCCTTCTCCAGTCTTTAAGACTCCCCAAAAGAATACTATTTCCTATGGACTAAGTGCACAGCAAAGGAGTTAGCTGGGAACATAACATATTCAAACCATAGCAAGCTATAAAAGACAGAAGAAGGATTTGGGTTTCCATATATACTACTATTTGTTAATATGCAAATTATAGGCCACACAGCCATAGATAATTATAACATACAAATATGATTTAAAATATTTCTCAAAATATATAAAGCATATGTGTATATGATGATTTATAGGTATTATAAAAAGATTATATAGGTATTTATAAAAAAGTAACCTCTCTGTCTCTGTGTCTCTCTTTCTGTAACTATGTATACAAACATACATACTCCTGGGCACACATTTGTAATCAACCAAAATTTCCCCCTTCCACGCCTATGGGACCAATTTAATCTTGGTGCAGCAGGTCCTAAAGTAACATCAAACTGCATGGACATGTTCTTATTTGGTGCTTATTAAGAAGGTTCACAGAAGCTTCTAAAAGTAGGATTGACAGACTTCGATGGGAGTGAATATATAAAATAAACTTTATATAGAAAAATTCTAATTGAATCTTTTCACTTACAAAAAGATTTATTTAATTCATGCTTTATTTGGGGATATATCCCAAAATAAGTTACCTTTAAGAATCAAATAGTGACAATTTTTCAACTACAGCAGTGAAAACATTACTAGAAGTTATTATAAAAATGCAAGGTTAGCCTCACAGAAATTTCTATTGAGGGTGGGATCCAGGAATCTGAATTTTAACAAGCACCCCAACTGTTCTGTTGTCTTTGATCTGTGGCCACACAATGAAAAACACTAAGGTGTAAATTAAAAGCAGGCAGGGTACTGTTCATAGCTATTTAGAGGACAAAAAGAATGCAAAGGCTGTGGACAGGAGAGGTGGCCTAGTTACTTCAAAAGTGAGAGGAAGATAGAGGATTTTAGCATTAGGAATGCCAAAACAGGAGAAGCTATGAAAGGAATGACTGCATAAAATCCAAAGGATACTCAAAAATAAGCTGAAGGAGATAATAATGTCAAAAGTGATCTGTGATAGATAACAAGAGTTCAGAATTCATACATATGTAGAAATATTCAAAGCATTCAATGGAAAATAGATACTATTTAGGTTTCTGTTTCTTTGAATTTTTTTCTGAAGTTATTTTCTTAGAAACACACTTTCTTATAACCTAAATAACTCTTTAGTCTTCCCAAGTACAAAGACACATCTGCTCAAGCCTATATAGACTTTCTATCAGTTTCATCATAGGCTAGCAGGCAGTTAGCCATTTTGGAAATGTAAGATAAATTTCCTGGAGTGCTATGAAGAATTAAATACAATAACGTGTGGAAAGCTCTTAAAAATAGTTCCTGGTATGTTCATATTGCTGTACTAATTGCTATTATTAATAATTAACAGGCAATTCTATGACTTCAAGCACATTTCTCTCATTGGTTGGAGTTTTTTGTTGGAGTAAGATTATTGGTGAGCGTGAAGCTTCAAGACACAATAGTTCCAGTGTCCCCAGAGACATAACCAGGTATTTATTGAGAGAGGCTGAATCTCACGTAATGCGTATAAGCAAAGGATTGTGGAATCCCAAAACTGGGAGAGGATGATGGGAAATCAGCAAAGATGTGATGACAGCAGGAAATGCACAAGGAAAGGCATTCTGACCTACATCGGCTTCCCTGTACATTAGGTAGTAAGCAGGTCTCCTTGAAGATGTGGGAATGCCACAATTTGTGGGGCAGAATAATGGTGGTAGGTGAAGACTTGGGTACAAATGTCTCATGTTCAACACAAAGTAGAGCATGAGAAAATATCTCCCTGGGTCATGGCATTTCTAAGACTCTGAGATAGTAAGTTATGAAATGAAGTGTGTATTTACTTTATTTTTTAACCTCACTACACATTTACTCTTTTATGGTATACTGATGTTTTTATTCATAAACTCAGCATTTACACACTGATTAGTAAAATTAGGATTCTATATTAATAGGCACACTGATATTTAAACAATTGTTCCAATAAAGGTCTTGCAAAACTCCTGAGAGTATAAAAGATTACCATTGTATCAAAAGGAGGGAAACAAAGACCCAGAGATACTTCATTTATGAGCTACAGGTCTGACAATTGCAATCTTGGAAATGGGAATTACAGAATGTATCTGTGCCAAACATGTGGAAGTATCTTACTTCAGCTCCTAGAAACAGGCTTAGAGTCACCCACCATTCTTTTGGTTTCAGTTACTGAGATGGTTTTAAAGTAGCTAATTAATAGTGTTTGAAACAAAAGCCTTACATGTTCTGACCTTTTTCCAGAATCAACAGATTACAATAGAGCTTGGCAAGGCGGTACTGTTAAGAGCAGAAATGAGACAAGGACTAGTCTAATCACAATGGAAGAAACAGAAAACCTCCAAAAGACAGACATGGATTCAAAAGTGACTCTGTGAAATCATCCGGATTACAGCTCCCCTCCCACTCCACGTTGGCAGTGCTGTGGATGGAAGTCAGGACTCATGCTTCCTCGCAGGCACTCTCACACTGAGCCATGCCCACAGCTCTATCTTCTGTGGTTATTTTGGGGACTGAATCCCGATTCCTCCACAAACATGCCTGGGCCTCAATCTGTCTGTCATCGCAAGCGCCATGGTGGATACTTCCCTTCTAGTTCATGGATTTTTCTTCTTGGTCTGGCATGGAACCACAAACCTTCCCATCTGAGCCTCCCATGCGGCTTATTAGAAAGATCCCACTGCTCTGCTCAGCCATGGTTTGAGAAGTAGCCTCCTGAACTTTTCTGCCTGACCTAGCTACAAACTGCAATCCACCAGACGTGTGTCATGAATTCTGAGGATTGCAATTGTAAGCCACATCCAGTCCATGCTATTATTTTGGAAACTTTCTACATCCATAACATTAGTCCCTAAAGTGTGAGGATAAATCAAAAGCATTGGATCACTGTATCACTTTCTTTGCAAATGCCCTATCTTTTGTGCTCTCACAATCTTGGATGTGTATGTCTGAAGTATAGGCCTGTCCTCAACTAATGATTGGCAATGATATCTTTGAATTCATAGATTACTTAATTCCAAAACCTTTAGTAAGTGCCCACGGTAAGCTAGGCACACTTTTAGGAAGTGGGGATACCACAGGGAAAAAAGAAACACAGGGTGTTGGGGATTTAGCTTAGCAGAAGAGCCCTTGCCTGGCAAGTGCAAGGCCCTGAGTTTGGTCCTCAGCTCTGGGGAAAAAAAAAAAAAAGACACACACACACACACACACACACACACACACATACACACACACACACACACACACACACAGATTCCTTGCCCTAGTAGGGAAACTGAAAAGTAAGACACAGATACTAAGGAGACTGCAATTAAAAAACAAAAACAAATACGGGGGTAGGAGGGGGAAGGAGGCCTCACTGTAAGGTGAAATTAGCGGAGATCTAGAGAAACTGAGGCAGAAGTTACAGGGATCCCTGGAGGATCAGCAGGTGGAAAGCCTGTAGATAGAGGCATGCTGGATGTGTTTGAGAAACAGCAAGGAAATCAATGTGAGCAATGGGAAAGCAATGGAGACAACGTGGTGAGATAGAACTGTAGGGCACATTCAGCATGTATCCTGCTGATTGGTGTGTGTGTGGTGGGGATGGGAGGGCTGTGGTATTGGATTTTGAACTGGACCCCTTGTGCTTTCTCAATCTACTTGCTCAGCTTATGTTCTACCATCTTAGCCATGCTTCCAGCCCAGCTCTTTGATGGTTATTTTGGAGACTGAATCGAATGGACTTTTCTGCCCAGGCTACTTTCAAAACTACTATCCTCAGGTCTCAGACTCTTCCATAGCTAGCTTTACAGACATGAGTCAGCTACCAGCACCAGCACTAGGCTTTGTAAAACATAAATTTAATTTGGTTAGAGAGGAAGAAGGTCTGATGCCCAAATCGATGCAAAACAATCTGAATTCAAATAGTTTTGCCACCTAAGATAGAAATGCTGTTCTATGTATTCAGGAATTGAGTTAGTCAAAGTTATATCTAATAGAGGTCCCCAGGGAGCAGGCTTTCATGAGAAGACAAAAATGACTCATAATTAGTGCATCAATCATTTGCATATGAATAGATTCTTGAAAGCAATTTGTCAAGTAGCTCAAATAGTCCATTGCAAATGTGCTTGTTTGTCCTATTGGTTTACTTAACAAACACTACCTTCTTAGTGGGAACAAAGCTAAAAGTCAGCCCACTTTCCTATTTTGGCAAGTACAAAAGGAATCCTGTATTTTGCTGCATGCCTTTGGATTAAAGATGCCATCTCCTTGGGACTACACTGTACTTTTGGGAGAGAAGGAGAGATAAGACTCAGAGACACAAGCAGGTAGAGTCAGAGACTGCAGTACAGATGAAGATGTGTTAGGAGTAAGGGCTTAAACAATGCATTTATTTTCATACTCTTCCAGTTGTGATAACAATATAATAGAAACTAGTAGAAGGCTGGCTTAACAAGGTTCTATAGTTCTAAGATCAAATTCTCCTCCTACCAATGCTTCTTTGATATCAAAGAGTCTTTAATATAGACATACATAAGTAAAAACCAGCTTCCTGGAGCCTAAACCCATGAGTTCTCTGATAGCATCAAAACACCAGTGAGGCCTAGAAACAGTAAATAAAATGAGGCCACCCACCATATTTTTCTTGGTTTTGTCTTTATAGATTTCTGATTTCTGTACCTCTACCACCTCTGTAGAACCATAGGGTAGGCGATGGATACATTTTGAATTTTATTGGTTACTTGACAAATAGCAACTCTTATGGGATAACATGATTCTTTGAGATTCATACCAACATATCATGAGGGTAAACTACTGATGTCATCTTACATACACAGTTGCTACAAAAGGAAGATGGGATATGATGATCAGAGAACTTTAGTTGAAACCTGGGGTCTTAGCCTCTCAAAAGCTCAATTTGTTCATCTATCCAATGAGAATGATGAGATATCTGACATTCAGGTGGAGTAGAGTTAGGAATAATGACATTGGCTTCCGCTCTCAGTGTTGTCTGGGAGGAGCTGCTGGGCAAATCTAGGAACAATGCCAGCTCACTTCTCATAACATGTAGCCTGCAAGCTGTCTGGAACACATACTCAATATATCAAAGAAAAACAAATCATTACCAGGAGATATTAGCAATTCTATTCTTAAACCATTGGGCAAAACTACACTTCACCATAATCCTCCAAATCCTCCTTAAAATACCTTCAATCTGGCATCTTATTGTTATAGCCAACTGGGTGGAAGGCAAGCAGTACCTATTAAAAGTTGTTTGGAGATTAGGGCTACAAGAACAGCTGGGTACCTTTGTTACCGGCAGGCTGCTGACTCAAAATGATGAAAAAAAAAAAAAAAAAAGGCCTCACCGGGATCAAGAGAGGAGAGAAAAACCACAGAACTGGGTGGAAATAAAAACAGTATTGGCCTTTGAAAACAGATCGCTCTGGTGTCCTGTCAGGAAGTGGGTGTGTGGGCATTCACAATTCCACACAGGGCCTAATCCAATTCTTAAAAGAAAAAAATATGATAAAACACAGGTCCAGGTGCAGGCTGTTTTCTCCTGGCACTTTGTTCAAGGAAGCGTCTGTTGCTGCATTTGTATTATGAAAGTACATGCATTGCCCTCTTGCTCACAAATCTGGGACTATAGGACTGCTGACCACAGCAGTAGATCCTGGTAGATAGCAGGGGGAGATGTTGCCCTTGTCAGCAATAAATATGCTTCACATAACTAACTACTTGTGCCTTAGAATTCCAGGCCTCCAACATTTTGTGGATCTAATATCAACTCATAGAGAATCCTGCACCAGAACTACCTGCTCTCTCTCTCAGTGTTCTTGACCACACCTGTTCATTATGGACAGAAGTCTGATGAAGTAGGCAGACCGGATTTCCTTTGTCATTTTCACGAAAGAAAACACTGAGACTTCAAGCAGTCAGCAACCTGTCAAGGTCACGGAATCCACCAGAGATAGAGCTGGAATTCTAGAATGAAAGCCCACAAATGATCGGATATAATCAGAAATGCTTTCCACAATTTTATGATGCAACTGTAAACACAGTACCATCCAAAGGTCTATTTTGGTTTAGCAGAGTTGCTGTAAACACAGTCAACAAGGTCATGTTTGGAACAGCAAGTATATTTAAAAAAAAAAAAAAAGCTACAACAAAAACAAACCAGAAACAAAAACAGTTTTAAACTGAACCCTTGCAACCAGGTTACTGCATTCTCTAAGGAAGAGTTTTGAACCTGAAAATTTTAGAAGCAACATATCTGGTTGGTCTCAGAATGGCTATATGAGATGAGAAATGTGACAGGAACATTGCACAAACAATATCTTATTACAGTCCTATCACAACTAAGAATACAGCACAAGTTCCATCGTGTACATAATCTTATGGTTACTTTAGTTAGTTGTGTCAGTTTTTTTTTCTGAGTGTTATGTTTTTCATTCTGTTTACACAGGTCCACTGGGCCCAATTCAGTGTATTACAATAAATAGGTATTTATTCAATTACTCATGAATTCTAGCATGTCCTCAGAGCTATGAGCATTAAGTTGCTGTAGTTGAAAGAATTTCAATGAAGAGGGAGAGTTAGTGGCAAGTTAAGAGTGAGTGCCCTCCACATAGGAAGATGTTGGAGACCCTGTGACAACCCAATGTGTTCTAACTTATTGCTGGGCTTTACTAAAACCAAAGGAGGACCTTTGTTGTGGGTGGGGGAAGCATACTAGTACAGAAACCTAAGTTGCCATGAAATAACAAAACAAGATTCCTGGAAAGTAAATACACTAAGATGTCAATTAAATAATTTAATCAGGGACTGCTTGTTTTTCTTTTGATATTGCAAAAAAAAACCAACCAAACAACAACAAAAAAGAACCAAAACAAAAAAACATCCTTGAGTTATGATTCTTTTAATTATGACAGAAACTTCTTTTTAAACATTTTCATTCTTTTTAGGATTAATATTTATCTTAATTGGCCAGTGCCATTTGTGAAATATTAAGGAATAATTCAAAAAATTAACCAGGGTGGCCTGCTAAGTTTATTAGAAGGAAAGGAGAACATTTTGCTGGACTCCTATAGTAAGTTTGGTATGAATTCAGCCCCTTATCTGTAGTAGACTCCTTGAAGGATGTTTCTCCAGCAAATAATGATTTTTTACAACTCCCTCCTCCACCATAGCAATCACTTTGTCCTGGCCCCCTGTGAATTCTATTATTGTAAACACAACTTCAGATAGCACTCTCTAGGAAGGGGCAGTTCCTTGTTAGGAATTTCTTCTCCATTCTAGGAGATGTGCTCAGCCCTTCTTAAATTCCTGGAGGCTCTTCCTATGTGAACTAGCTTCCTCACTTCCCCTAAAGCCTGTGAGGTGTTTGCTTCCTGGGGCTAGGGCTTGCTGGGGCATTTCAGTTGCTGGTAAGCCAGCTGCTGCTTTGGTTCCCGAGTGTATATCCTTTAATAACACAACTTCTTTTCTGGTTGTTGAATAGGCAGAGGGGCAGCTGTGAAGGGCACAAGAAAGCTGATTATTCATTTTCTTCCTCTTGGAAATTCTGCTTTGGGATCTTGTTCTTCCTTAAAATGTTTCCCCAGAAGCCTATTCTATTTAGCTCTTTTGCTAGGGAGCTTTTCTGTCAATTTTCCAATATATATATATATACCAGACAGATAGTTAGTTGGAGATTTTGCTTATATTTCTAGTAAAGCTAGATCAACCTGGCTATTCTTTGTGTCTGAGAAGTCCAGAAGTTGAGAAACTCACTTGAAGGGCTAAGGTTTTTCAAGCAAGAAGAATATCTCTTGGCTATAGAATGAGCTATGAAAAATCATTCTCTTCTGGCTTGCAAACAAGGAATTTTTCTCCTGAACACGTACTCAGGGGTTCAGGGGTGATAGCTTGTCACTTGTCTTTTTTTTTTTTTCTCTTGCAAGTTCAAAATGATATTTGGCCAGGCTCTGGTGGTGGCTCATGCCTATAATCCTAGCTTTTCAGGAGGCTGAGATCTTAGGATTGCAGTGTTAGAAGCCAGCCTGGACTCGACACCTTGTGAGACTCTAATCTCCAATTAACCACATAATGCTGAAAGTGGAGCTGTGGCTCAAGTAGTAAAACACTAGCTTTGAGCAAAAGGGCTCAGAGACAGTGCCCAGAATTCAACCCTCAGCACTGGTGTGGGTGTGGGTGTGTGTGTACACGTACACACACACCCACACCCACACATTTGTTTCAAGGGAAAAATGAATGTTTGGAAATGACCAAAGAGCATACATAACAGACAACAAGCAGAAACTATGTCCTTTACAATTACCTAAAATTATAAAAAAAATTAGTTATGAATTAACAGGCAAGAGGCTGAATCATTTTTTAAAAAGATATTTTGCAAGGTCATGAACAAAGGAGATGGTAGATTCTCTGCTAGATGAGACATCTTCCTCTCCTATTTCTCTAACACTTCCTCTTCACTTCTGAAGTGTACTTTTTCTGTTCTCAGGTGCATGTTCCTACCAGCCCCTGTACACATAAGTACTGTGACCAGTTTTTTGTCCTTGAATCAAGTCCTTTGTCTTGTAATTGTGGAGCCAATAACAAAAACCAAGAACCATTCAGGCAATGCAGGAGAATAAAGGTAAGGGATAGAAGTGGTAGAGGGCTTAATTGCTCTTGGTATTGATGTCCTCTCATCTTAAGGGATCACTCTGCTTCCTCTTATTCCTTATCTTTACAAGCAGAAGCAAACTATCATTTCAAATAGATCATTTAGGAATGGCTAATAGTTAGTATTTACTTTGAGTGTGTAAAGTAGGCATGGCTAGCTGAGAACACTGTGTTGATGAAGTTTACCTATCACTGGAATGTCTCCCCATTCCATAGGGCTGATAAACCACAGACTCAATATCAATACAACTCTATAAGCAATCTACTCATTTTGATATGTAAATGTTTTCTTAAAACATTTAAAAATTATGTATTAGCTTGCTGTATCAGCATTTGAAAAAAATTCAGCCCTCAGGGTCTTTTGGTTCTGTGGTCTAGAATTTATTTTATTTACTAACTCTTGTCAGTATACAGTACTCAACTAACACATATTCATTCTGTTTTATACTTTATACTCAGAGCGATTTGTATAGGCAAAATGGAAAAGCCATAAATTTCCTTATAGGGAATATTTTAAATAAATTTGAAGTGATAGTTTTCAAATGCCTTTCTAAAAGAAATTTAATAAATAATTTTGGGATGGGGTGGTCAAAAGCAAAGTAGGAGAAAAACATGGGAAGGAGTAATAATGTTCAAGAAGTAATATACTCATGACCTTATGAATGCAACTGTAACCCTTCCAACAATGTTTTTTTTTTGACAGTCCTGGGGTTTGAACTCAGGGATTGGGCACTGTCCTTGAGCTTTCTCAAGGCTAGCTTTCTACCACTTGAGTTACAGCACCACTTCCAGCTTTTTCTGTGTATGTGGTATGGAAGAATTAAACCCAGGACTTCGTGCATGCTAGGGAAGCACTCTACTGCCAGGCTAGACTCCCCGCCCCAGAATAAAATTAAAAAAAAATAATTTCAAGAGTTGTGCCAAATTTATGAAGGCCTTTTATAGTGTGACTTCCTTAGATAATTAATGTGATTTCTGATGTTACTGTAATGTTATTTACTATGTACTCAAGTAGAGAGATTTTTCTTAAGTACAAGTAATTGAATAATTGGCACATATGCTTTTAACATCATAGTTTTTTTTTTTTTTTTTTTTTTTGTGGGTCAGGGACTTGACCTCTGCCTAGTGCTGTCCCTGAGCTCTTCAGCTCAAGGCTACTTCCCTTCCCTTGAGCCAAGCCCCACTTCCTGTTTTCTAGAGGCTAATTGGAGATAAAAGAGTCTCAGGTCCTTTTGTGCCCGGGATGGCTTTGAACCATTATCCTCAAATCTCAGCCTCCTTAGTAGCTAGGATTACAGGCATGAGCTACCACACCTGGCTCATCATACTTTTTATAAATAATAAATATATGTATATTATAAAAGTTTGTCTTTAGTAGAAGCATTTAATGATTTGGTTGATTTTCCTCTTATTAATTGCACAAAATTATCATTAAAAGTCTGAGGATGTTTTAGAGCATTAGATTAATCTTTTGAGCATACAGAGTATTCAGAGTTGGCATTTCTGTTAGGTAAGCATCTGTGCCTTGAAAATGTATTATTATATAGTATTAGTTGGAGGGCATCTATATGAAGCTTATTATTATTAACTTTTGTGGTTTTTGCTTTGAATTCCTTATTATTTAAAAAGGGAATAAATGGAACTTGTAGAAAGTAGAACAAAGGAACATACACTCCTAATAAAATTATATGATATTGCCCTTCAACAATTTGTTTTGCAGTATTGAAAACTGATAGTAGCTGGAATGGTGCCAAATAAAAATGGGATATAGTTTAGTAAAGAGCCTCAGGCTTAGGAAACATCTCTTCACAATGCCAAGAAGGGGGGAAAAGGCTACTTATCAACTTAGCTAGAGAAAGTTCCTAAGTGGAAAATGCTGCAGCAAGAAATGACTAGATATCGATGCTGAAGAAAAGTTCCGAGCTTCTAGCGAATGGTTCACAACTATAATTCTATCTACTTAGGAGGCTGAGATATAAAGATTGTGGTTCAGACACACACTAGAAGATAAATCCAGAAGATTCTTTACCTTCAATTAGGCAAAGGAGGAGGAGGAGGAGGAAGAGAAGGAGGAGGAGGAGCAGCAGGAGGAGGAGGAACAGGAACAGGAGGAGGAGGAACAGGAAGAAGAAGAAGAAGAAGAAGAAGAAGAAGAAGAAGAAGAAGAAGAAGAAGAAGAAGAAGAAGAAGAAGAAGAAGAAGAAGAAGAAGAAGAAGAAGAAGAAGAAGAGGAAGAAGAAGAAGAGGAAGAAGAAGAAGAGGAAGAAGAAGAAGAGGAAGAAGAAGAAGAGGTAGAAGAAGAAGAGGAAGAAGAAGAAGAGGAAGAAGAAGAAGAGGAAGAAGAAGAAGAGGAAGAAGAAGAAGAGGAAGAAGAAGAAGAGGAAGAAGAAGAAGAGGAAGAAGAAGAAGAAGAAGAAGAAGAAGAAGAAGAAGAAGAAGAAGAAGAAGAAGAAGAAGAAGGAGTGACTCAAATGAGAGTGCAGCAGTCTTGTGTGTGTGGGAGCAAATAGAAGACCTGAAGTTCTAGTCTCAGTACATGGAAAGAACAAATGGACAAATAAAAATTGTAGAAATGTAGAAGGGAATATAGAAGCTATGACTAGCCAAAGGGAGGGTTTGTGTTTAAGGATTAAGATTTAATGTCAATTAGCTATATTAAGATGTCAATGTAAGTTAGCATCCATGCTGATGCTTACCTTACTCTAGTTGAATTCCTTTTCTAAGAACCCACAGTCAAGTATTCTACTCAAATGGTGTTAAGATTGAAAAACCTAAGTACAGGTAGAACAACATAAACTGCACAGCCACAACCTGTGTCTGCCCAGGGTTTTGAGAGAATGATGAATGGATTCCTAGTTCTCTAAACAATTAACAACTTACAACACCACCACCAACTATCTTTAATCTATCCTTTTTCCTTAAAAAAAAAAAAAAAAACAGAATCGCAGGTGTTTCATGGCTCTTGTCTACCAGCATTATCTTGCAATTTCTTGATTTAAAGTTGATACTTGAATTTGCTTACTATTTCAGAACTTTTTCCTATATGCATTGCCTCAAATCAATTCTAGTTGTGTGCATGGCGAGCTTCTACTCACCCTCCAACATCTTAGTTCCTTTTTCATTTCCTTTAGGAAGTCTTAGCAGAACCTTTAGAGGGTCTTGATTACTTTCCGGTGCAATGGTTTTGTCTTCCTATAAAATTATTATTCTTGCACTCTCTCACTACCTTTTCATTTATCTATTACATGCTGTTTTCTTTGCAGTCTGCAAACTCTGGAAGAAACAACTGTGTCTCATTATTTTTGTGGCATCATTACTGGCACAGTGCTGGTACAGCAGCCTTAGCAGTGGAGACCAATGGTAAATATGATTGTCTTAGTCTCTTCTGTGTTGCTATAACAGAATTCCACAGACTGTCTGGATAATTTGTAAAGAAAGGTAATGTACTTCTTCCACTTTCCAGAAGATGGGAAGTTCAAGTTTGGAAGGTGTGCCTGTATCAGCCTTTTTTTCTGTGGCAAAAGGTGGAAGGCATGAGGGTAAAGGGAGGAAGTGACTGCAAGGGAATGAGCGAGGGTTGAGCTCTGATAAGAAATCTGCTCTCTCAGGAACAATTTCATTCCTATAATGAGCACATTAGTCCATCCACAAGGGTTGATCCACATCCACAACAAATGAACTTTGTGAGACATATTCAGTCATAGTATTCACTGAGTTAGTGAATGGCTGAACAAGGACCTAGCAAATTAAATATAGGTCACCAAATATGGTTACCTGAAATTCTACCAACTACTCATACAAAAACTAAATGACACTCTTCACATGATTTCTATTTGAGGTTGCTACTATGCTACCTGCCAGCCTTGCTGCAATTCTTTCTAAGAAGAAACTCATTTACTGGCACACAACTTGGGAGCTTAACATTATGCTCATTATTTGGAAGTCCTGGGGTTTGAATTTAGGACCTAATGCTTGCCCAGCAGCTACCGCTTAGCCACACCTCTAGCCCTAATTTTTTTAGGTAGGGTCTCATACTTTTGTCTCAGGCTAACCTGGATCAAACTCCTCCTGACCTTGCCTCCTGAGTAGCTAGAAGATGGAAGTAAGAGGCTTGCTTTTGAGATAGAGTCTTACTTTTTTTTCCCACCCAGCATTGCAAACCAGCACTTTCTAATTCCATCTTCCAAGTAGCTAGAATTACAATAGGCACAATCACGCCTGGATTGCATATTCATATTTTTAAGTTAGTATAGAGAGTTTAAGAAACCCTCTTAATATTAGACAATAGGTGCTGAACTGGGTTTTGAACCAGGCTAGTGAGTTCCAGAGCTGATCTTTCACAATTAGCCTATACATCCTTTCTTTTCTTTCTTTTTTTTTTTTTTTTTGCCAGTCTCGGGCTTGAACTCAGGGCCTGGGCACTGTCCTTGGACACTTTTTGCTCAAGGCTAGCACTCTGTCACTTGAGCCACAGTGCCACTTCCAGCGTTTTCTATGTATGTGGTTCCAGGGAATTGAACCCAGGGCTTCGTGCATGCTTGGAGAACATTCTACCATGAGACCCTGCTCCCAGCCCTATACTTACTTTCAATGAAAGGATTTGTGAATGTAGGCTAGCCTTATCTAATTCTGAAAGATGAGCCTGTAATTTCACTTTCTAAGATGATAAAAGGCATTTTAATCTAAGGAACTCAAATTTATAAAATCTGACCCATTCCAGAACAGGCATTTATCATGCTTCATTTAAGCAAATGTTCACTAAGAGGATGGGGAAAAGAAAACCACTCTGAGACTAAAAAGAGCCTCTAATGAGAAAACAAAGATGTGTAAAACTCTGATTCACTGGGAAGGGATATTAATGAAGATTGCAGAAATGTGCATATGCTCATACTCATACATTGAAAAGCATTGCCTATATATAAGATTATAACATATAGTAGATCAGAGCAGGGCTGAGATGGAAGAGAAATACTCCAACAAATACCAAGTATTTTGTTTTTTAGAGATGTAAGTACTTCATGTGTGTGTTTTTCAAACACTGTGAAGGATTTTCAGAAGGCACAGCAATATTTGAAAAATCCTATTGGTTTTTATGAGTATGATTACTTATTTTTTAGGATCCACTTGTTCTTGAAGACTTCCTCTCTAAATCTCCTCTGTATTAAACCTGAGTTTCTGTCTCGGGGGTCATTCTTTTTCCTTGTCTCCATAGTATAAAATCCCAGAGGAGTTTGTCATGGAAATAATATCCTCAGGAGGTAGAAAAGGAAATATGTTTCTGGTAAAGCCAGAATCTTTTCAGAAGGCCAGGGAAAGAGGACCACTACTGATTACCAATTACTCTTCCACATTTACAGAACAGAGTTTAAGGTGCCTGTGGGGTTTTGAAAGCTGGATGTTTGTAAGGAAGGACAATTCACTAGACTTAGCAATTTCATTAATGTTCTAAAAGTTTTATGTGTAAAATACAAGTTCAAAGGGAATCTAGAAGTTTTTTTTGGTTGTTTCGGGGTTTGAACAGAGCCTTGTCCTGTCTAGGTAGGTCCTTTACCACTTGAATCATTCCTTCAGCGTTCTTTGTATCCAATGGCCTTTGAATAGGGTCTCACATTTGTGTCCAGGCTGATCTGAACCAGAATCCTCCTTTGTATGCTTCCTGCATAGGTGGGATAACAGATACATGCCATCATATTTGCCTTTTATTGGTTGAGGTGAGAATCTCCTGGCTCTTTATTCTTAGGCATGGCTGGAAACATTTTATTCTTCTGATCTTGGCTTACAAAGTGAGTAGGATTGCAAGCGTGGAATTTTTAGTTGAACAAAATTCAGAAAATGAGTTATTCCATATATATCTTATTATAAGAGAGTTATAAGGGAAAGTGGGAAGAAAGAGGAACAACAAAAAACATAGTTTATCAGAAAGAATGCCATCTAGATTGTTTCAAAGGTTGAGGTATGTGTGGGGGATGGGGGAGGGAGGAATTTGGGAAGCATATGTAAAAGGACCACAATAAAAGTAGAATCTCTTACAGTTCCACTGAGCATGTGTAAGTCTTTTGAACTATGTGTATCAGTAGAGAATCTCTGTAGTTTTAGGGAACATACTTTGAGGGAGCCTACCTCAAATCAGCAAATCTTAATTCATGAATCATTTGGCCAGATATAATATAGTCTTTAAATAGAGTCTCAATAATGTTTTTCCTCAGTAGACATAAGGACCAGTGTCCTTCTTACCTGCCCAAGAAAGTCTTTCCCTTTAAAGTGTTCCTCTGTTCTCTGCTCCACCTCCCGCACATTTTATTTAACTGGAACATCAGCCCTATAAGTTCACAGATGGACTAAATATTTTCTCCTTTGTACAGGTGCTTTATTTTCTGTAAATGCAAACTTAATACATATGCCAACCCCGAGCCTATCTGCTAATCAGCATAGGATATAGCAAACTATTTTATTTTGGTCCTAGGAGACTTTTCTAAAACTATTTTACTTCGTTCACTGTATTTAGAGTGAAAAATCAAGTCCCTGTGATTATCGCTCTTTTCCTCACAAACCACATTTGCCTTCTTTCTTATTAGACTTTTGTTGATGTTAGCAAAACAGATTGATTCATTAAAAGCTAGCTGTGATCTCTTCAATTTCTCTCTAGAATCTATGCAATTGCAGAAAAGGCAAGTTACTAGTAATTTATCCTGAACAATATGGCTCAGTGTTGGAAAAGCCTGTGGTGCCAAAAATGAACCTGAATTTTATAAATTGCTGAACGGAAAGTCCCAATGGTCTAGTAAAACTTTCTCCCCAGGTTTCTCAGTAGTTGTTCGAAGACTGCTTTAAGTCTTACTTTCTTCACTCTCAGTTGTTTAAATCTTTTTTTTTTTCTACTAAGGTGGGCATGAGTGGCTCATTCTATAATCTTAACTACTCAGGAGGCTGAGATCTGAAGATTATGATTTAGACCAGATGATAAGCATCTGATACTCTTATCTGTAATTAATCACCAAAATGTCAGAAATGGAGGTGTCTCAAGTGGTAGAGTAATTTTGAGTGCAAAACAAACAAACAAACAAACATAAAGCAGGGTCCTAAATTCAATTCTCAGTAACAGCACACAGACACTGACACAGACATAAAAAAATCAATTTTTTTGTATTATAAACATTTGGTTTTGTTTTCTTGTTTGATTCATAGAAGTGTCATTATTATGCTGTGGCTTATATTCCAGCTATTGATCAAACACATATCAAGTGCTGCCCAGTTCCAATTCTTTCACAGCTAGCCATATTGAAGGCTACTTTGGGTGCACCATTTCCCAACACTGTAAATTTCTAAGTTTTATTAATTCTGTTTTATTCATAAAAGAAACCAACCAACACTCAGAAATATTAACCAAATTTTCTCTAAAAACATAGAGCTGAAACTTCGAACTCAGGGGTATCTGGCTCCAAATTTCATGTTTTTCTAGTTTAAAATACACTCTGTTGCTTTCTTAATGTACTATCCCATTTATATTAGGCATGAACTAGGTGCTGCCATAATAAAAGACTATTCTGCAGACCATGCTTCTCCCTAGAACTCACCAATTTGGCAGCAAAGAGTTAAGTTTGCTGGATGTAAAAATCATTCCATCTTTTGAGGATTCCTATGTCTATATCCAGTATCTAGTCTCATCTTGTTGCACATTCTTAGGTATATGTTCCCAGAGGTTTTGAGGTAAATGTGGCCAGTACAAGTTCATGCTAAAGCAGCAAAATTACTTTGAACTTGGAGGCAGATCAATATCCTTCCCCAAGTTCGAAAGGAGTGATGGGAAACAGTTGAGCAGTAGTCAGACATGTAGGTGTTATAATGTTCAAACTGGGCTGAGTAACTGCATTCCTTGGAATTTCTCTTCCCTTCTGTAACTAAATATGAAATTTACTCTGAATTTCCCTTCATTGAATATAATTTGTGTGTGTGTGTGTGTGTGTGTGTGTGAGAGAGAGAGAGAGAGAGAGAGAGAGAGAGAGAGAGAGAGAGAGAGAGAGAGAGAGAGAGAGAGGCAGACAAACAACAGACAGAAACAGAAACAGAGAAACAGAGAGGAGAGAGAGAGAAACTGACTAACATGGAAAGCCCACAATTTTTGTTTTAAATACAACTAAGTAAGCGCAGAGAGAGAGAGAGAGAGAGACAGAGAGACAGAGACAGAGAGAGAGAGAGACAGACAGACAGACAGACAAACAGACAGAGACAGAGACAGAGACAGAGAAAGAGAGAGACAGGAAGACAGATTGACAACAGACAGAGAGACAGAAACAGAAACAGAGGAACAGAGAGGAGAGAGAGAGAAACTGACTGACATGGGAAGCCCACAATTTTTGTTTTAAATATAACTAAGTAAGCTCATTTCTGAGTAATCTCAAGTCTAACAGATTCAGATTTATAATGTATCACCTAGAAAAAGATATCACAGAAGAAAAAAAAAAACTTAGACTTGACCTAGTCAAATCACTTTGAATCTGGCAGTGATGATTTAGGCCCAGAGAATTAAGATTTCTTTAGGGCCACACAAATAGTGAAAGATGATAATGCATGTATACATTCCTTTCCCCTGGCATCTTTCCTTACAACATACAGGTTTGTAGTTAGAATTAATGTGATTTGAAAAGCCTGTAACTCTAAAGTACCTAGAATAATTCTTCTTTAAAATCAGTGAATCCAGGGTTAGTGCCATTTTCTTTGCAGTAACAGAGTTAATGTAGATCAGTAAAAAGGAAACAGATGTCAAACCCAGGCAGAGCTGGATCTGAAGCTCATTCATGTGGGACTTTGTAGTCATATGACTGGGTGAGTATGCAGTTATTTCATCTGTGAAATGGGGGAGAATAAAATTATGTCTATATTTGCATCTAAAGATACTGGTACAGAAATACCATTTTCCCTATTCAGTACAAGAAGAAATGGGACCAGTAAGTCAGCATCTACAGAGTGCCTATTTCCTTTTTTTAAAATTTTGCTTTAAACTTAAAACTCTCAAGCATTTCCTGATAATGGATGTTCTTAAAAGGAGCAATAGAAAACTCATCTCATGAATATCTGCTAATCTTGATCACCATTACCTTCCAATCTACAACTTGTCCCCTTTTGCCCTACCCCAAAGAAATCAATCTGCTCTATATTAACTTGTCAAGTTGTATAAAACTGACAAAGCAAATGATAAGTTTGGGGAGTAGATATGTAAAAGCTCTCAGTCTATGTTGTGAATTTGATGATGAACTGTATCTTAGACAAACTGTCAGGCGGACATTTTTAATGACATACTTATTTTTCCTTTGAATTTTGAAAAGAATTATGGAGAGTTATTATAATTAAAGGCCACTATCTTTCAGCCTGAGTCCTGGCAGTATCTGTCTTAAGATGTGAAAGAAAGCTGTAAAATTCTAGATTATTTCCTCCTTATACTTGAAATTTTATCATGTGCCTTGGGGGAAAATTCACACCTTTATTTTCCATGAGTCTGTCTCCACTAAGCAAGCCCATGTGAACCTGATAGTAATAATAGACTTGTTCCATTCATATTCTGCAATAAACAAAATCTCTTCCTCTTGTTCTTCCTGTGGAAGCTGTTTTTATTCCTTTCATTCATCCTACCCTTTAACTAATGTTGTTGATTATAGGAAGGACAATGTAAAGGGTACTGAGTGGAAAAGAGTTATTAGTGATACATTTTATTTTTGGGTTTGCCAGACTTATGGTTTAGCAGCGTGGGAGAGAAAGGAAGGGAGGAAATATTTTGTGAGTTTAATGCAATGTGACTTTAATATGTTTCATGGGTCAAATATAAACTGTGCCCAGGTAGTATACACACACAGACAGACAGACAGACAGACATTGGGGCACCCACTTTCTTAGACATGTGATATATATGATATGATAAAACTACAGGAAAAAATGGGATAATGAGGTTCTGACCTGGTCTGTTTCAGAGAGGTATGGTATGGTGTAGACTAGCTACACTGACTGCATCTTTTCTCTCTCTCTCTCTCTCTCTCTCTCTCTCTCTCTCTCTCTCTCTCTCTCTCTCTCTCCCTCGCACACACACACACACACACACACACACACACACACACACACACACACACACACCTCTGGGGGGAGAACTACTTTTTTCTCTGTACTGAGGAAGAATTTCCATCTGATGAGGCTCACTTGAGAAGGATCTGCTATCTGATGTTTAGTGTGGAAATGGATCATGGCAGTTGCTCTAGAGGTTGAAAGAAAGCACTTGAAAAACTAGAGTGAAACAGAAAGCAAGAAAGTGTATGTTCAATAGTATTAGAAAAAAAGGACACTTCCTTGCTCTGGAACTAATAAGGTTTAAAAAAAAACCTGCCAGTTACTATCCCATTTTTGCAAATTTCTTTTTTAATGAAAGATGTCAAACATACAAAATAATGGGATGCTAGGACCGTGTAGCCTCAAATGTGATGACCAATTCTGTTCTATCTACCTGTGTATTATTCTCAACCTCAATCAATCCACAATCTCTCTCTCTCTCTCCCTCCCTCCCTCCCTCCCTCCCTCCCTCCCTCCCTCCCTCCCTCCCTCCCTCCCTCTCTCTCTCTCTCTCTCTCTCTCTCTCTCTCTCTCTCTCTCTCTCTCTCTCCCTCTCTCTCTCTCTTGCTTTTTGGTCATAGGACTTGAACTCCATTATCTCTGAGTTCTTCAGCTCAAGGCTACTGCCCTACCCCTTGAGCCATGGCGCCACTTTTGGTTTACTGGTGATTAATTGGAGATAAGAGTCTCTCACGGACTTTCTTTTTACTGCCCGGGCTGGCTTTGAACCATGATCCCCAGATCTTAGCCTCCTGAGTAGGCATGAGCCACCACTTCTGGCTCTAACCCTTCTCTTAGGTTAAGGAAATGCTGGTATGGTTTCATTTAACTTATTATGCTTTACTATACATACCTAAGAACTCTTTAAAACCTGTGTATAAGATAAGAAATAGGGGCTGGGAGTTTGGCCTAGTGGTAGAGTGCTTGCCTAGCATGCACAAAGACCTGGGTTCAATTCCTCGGTACTACATACATAGAAAAAAAGCCAGAAATGGTGCTGAGGCTCAAGTGGCGGAGCTCTAGCCTTGAGAAAGTCCACGGACAGTGCTCGTGCCCTGAGCTCAAGCCCAGGACTGGCAAAAAAAAAAGGATAAGAAATAATTTCTTATGCATTGGTTGAATATTGCACATAGTGTCATGGAAAGACAGTGCCCTTTGTAGAACCTAGGGAATGTTATTTTGGAACCTTACTGTATCATTTTTACAACTGGAATAATGATGCAACTCAAAAGTGAAGTAAATTAAAGTACATCATTTCCCATAACAACAATTGGTATATCATCCCAGAGAACTCAAGTATATTTTTGGTATAGTTTTAACATGCATATTTGAGCAATTTACATAGATCTGTTTTATTTGTTTTCTTCTTTTCCTTAAGTTGTGCTAGCATGCATTTAAGTCTGCTTCCAGAGAAGGGTTAAATATCGTCCCAGTCATTTATGGTTCACCTTTAAGTCTCAGATCAGTCTGTAAAAGCATAGTGGCAAGCAGAAATCCTGGATTGTAAAGCCATCATCAGGGAGGCTTTTTCATATGAAGCTCTTGGCCTTTAAAAGGATTTCTTATTCATTTTTTACATTTATAGAAAACACTGGATAATAGTGTGCTGCGTATTTCTCCTGAGATAGCAATAAGAAACCCTTCTCTTGGTGTTGCTGCAGGAGAGAGGAGAGTCTAAACAAGCAGGGCAGCATAATTAACGGTGCAAGGAGGGGAGAGAGGTGGGGGAAGCAGTGTGAAGCATGTGTGTCTGGACATCTCCTCTAGGCAGATATTGCAGAGGTAGAGAGAATTTATCACAAGTTGTAAAGAAAGCCCCAGCTCTACCCTGGCACCACACTCAAAAAAATGTCAGGGTGGTTGGTGTAAAGGAACTGGTAGAGAGCTGGAGCATGCACACAAGACAGGTCTTATTCACTTTACTCCAATCGAGCATCCCACAATCCCCCAACTCCTAGCGGGTTCAGGAAAGAGACTGTGGGAAATCTAAGATGTTTAGGAACTAACACGTTCCTGGTGCTAGAGTAAGGGGAAATTGAGGCCTCTTTCTCATCATCAGGTGCTCCAATAAGCCATTTATTGGTTCATTTTCTCCACATACACATTCACCAAACCCCAGACTGAAAACCTCATTCCAATTATTTTCCTGTAAATAAGGAAAGTACACCTGAAATATAGAGCGATTATCTGAAATACAGGGAATCATTTAGCACAACTCTGTGTATTTCACAGGCAGGAACTGGTTAAAGAGATTATTGCCTGTCAAATTTCAGTTTCTTCATTAGGATGCTGATTAGAAGAATCAAGTTAGTGCTAGCAATTTAAAAAGCTGTATTTTCAGTCTTAATACTCAATGTATGTATGCTAAAGTGGAAGTAGGTAACTGGAGGGGATGAAAAGGGGATTGGCTATCTGGTACAGGAGGGAAGGAGACTAATAGAAGGTGTGGCATTGAGCAAGATGCACTGTACTCATAAATCAACATGAACTTAAAGATCATTGTAAACACTTGCATTGTCTTTGTATACCTGAGTGTTTTGTATAATTTTGTTCTCCAAAACACAATGATGACAGTTGGAAGGAGAATTCAAAATTTTATGATAATAACCATGTAAAACAAACAGAAGTTTTGGAAAAGGTGGGAGAGATCAAGTTACTATTCTCAAATGTAAATCACATTTTTTTTGTTCCGGTATAGGGACTATCTTCTCTGTTTTATTTAATTATAATATTTTTATTTAACTTTTTATTTGATATTTTTAACCTGGTGAGTTAATGAAAGCAAATACATTACATCTGATAGGTAATAATTGAGCATTAATGTCACCGGCACAGAGCCAGGCACTGTGGAAGATATAAACATGGATGAGACATGGCCTAGAAAGCCTAAGGAGATGGGTAGGTGGCATTAGGAATTTTTCAGCCGTTGAGCCCTCTCCATGAGGAATTAATGGAATCCCACTTATTTCAATACACCTCTGAAAGTATCAACTCAGTTTGATGGTGATGAAAGAAGTTAATAGAGCAAAATGATATTAGCAGATTTTATTATCTACCTTTTGAGGGCAATATTAGATATATGATAAGTTATGGTCCCTGATTTCATTAGTAGACACAAGTTGGTATGCACTGGAGTTCTTCAGCCATTCTAGGGATGCCTGAGGTTAAGCTGGAGATTCAAACAAACAATTTTCAGGGTTCATAGCCTGAAACCAAATATGGGATGAAGCCACTTTACAATGAGATACTTTTTCTATCTTAGTAACTAACTTCCCTTTGACATAGAACACAACATTTCATTGATAGTATAAAGGTGTACTGTATGACAAATAATGGGTTTACAGTTATAGTTGCAAGGGATATGAAACATTTATCTAGGTTAGTACTTGCCAAACATTAATGTGGATGAGAACACAGATTGCTAGGCCACTCCCCCAGTTCTTGGCATTTCTACCCAGTGTGGTTTTTGGCTGATGCCTCAAATTCTAGACTTGTAGATTAAGAACCACTAATCTAGGGAAATTTCCTCTGCAGTTTAGGAATCTCTTCTTTGTAACCACTCGTCTCCACTTCAACACTTCCAATTATGACATAAAAATTGTGAGAAGTCAGGTTCATTGTTGGCAGGCTAATTCTTATGAACTTCATCAGAGACCAAATCTCTCTTCTTGAGACATTTGATTGAACATTAATGTTTTACAAGCACAGAAGCCAGACACTGTGAAAGCTATGAAGATGGATGAGACATAGCCTCAAAGCCTAACTTCCTGTATTCACAATGGCTTGCCAGATGTCTTAAACAGAATTACAGTTCACACTCAATCTCTTATTTTAATAATGCTTGGATATCTACCATGGTAGACCCTCAATGAAAGTTCACTGTACAAATCATCCTTAGAATGTGGGGTTGAACATAGTCTTCCAGATGTTTGGGCTACTGAGACTATTTCCTTTCATAAACTGTTATCATGTAGCTATGGACAGAGAACTGAACCTCATCACATGGTTTCAAGCAGTTCTCATGAAAATGTGTTCTGTGTATATGAATGAAAAATGAGGTGTAAGACAAGGTGGCCAGAGAAACATTGATGTCCAGACCCGAATATCACTCCCTTTAGCAGTGAGAAAAAAAGCTAGAACATATAAACAATCCTTTGAAGCAAATAAGTTAAGAAAGCAAACAGATGGCATAATATGCCATCGATGACTTTTCTAGTACAAAGGTCAGCTAGGCTTGTGTTGCAAGAAGGGTTGGCTTGTCCAACTACCTTCAAAAATTACCTCTGTCTGGAAGCCTCCCCTAATGAAATCCTCAGCTATCACCAAGTCTGGAGCGGTTTGGCACTTTCTTTGTCTGAGCCTGCCTTCTGCTTATGGAGAATATTTCTCCATTCTGGCAGGGAGTTTTCCCCACAGCAGTCATGTCACATAATTGGTATATTGCTGTGTTAAAGATCGGGGGGGGGAGGTGGGGGGAAATGAACCTGAGCTCTTTTTCACATCCTAAATACTGCAGATACTTGTCTTTCTCTTCTTAGACAACTGAATATTGACCTTAGCTCAAGAAGTTTGCTTTAATGTAACTAGATTCCATTACATCAATAACATATTCTGGTTTAATAAGTCTAAAGAGCACAGCTTTTGGAAACTAGGCATGATAGTACATGTCTTTAGTCCCAGTTATCCTGAAGGTGTAAATAGAAAAATCACAGCCCGAGGCTGGCATAGGACAAAATTGTGAGACCTTGTCTGAAAAGTCTCAAGGACAAAAATCTGGATCCAGAGCTTAAGAGGTAGAGTGTGTGCAGTGCAAGCCTCTTAGTCTAAACCCCCCACACTACTGCCATCTGCGGTCTGTCCCCCAGCCCCACCTACCCCCTCCCATCCTCTGCACCCACCCCTCGAAATATCATGGACTTTGAAACTAGACCTTTCAGAGTTCAAATCAACTCTGCTTCTTAACAGCCAGGTGGCCCTAGATAATTTATAGGATCAGTCTAAACTGTCATTTATTTATAAAGATAATAGACAGTAGTTCCAGAAGTTTTTTTTATGAAAAACTTACAATAGTAAATATCATAATTACTACAAGACAACAAGATTAGAGACATATTATGTGCTTAGTGAATGTTACCTATTAGCAATTATTATTTTATTGAAAACAACATAGAACATCTTATAGTAAACTGAATAAGCAAAAGTTACTAAAACCTAAGAACTCTTATTAGAAGTAAAAGTCAAAACAATTACAAGTAGACTGTTTTCTCCTTTGGAACATCAGTTTATAACTCTGTTTACTCATGCCAAGAAGATTTATTTTTAGGATTGTTTCAATTAAAATAGCAATATGACATTTTGAAATTCAATGATATTTCCATGAAAAATATGAGATAAGGTAAGAAAGACTATGATATAGAATTTGAAAAGAAGGAAATCTCATATCAGACATTAAATGTACCATGAATTAATAGAACCAAAAACTGTGTGAAATTGCCACAAACAAAGAAAAATATAGAAAACAATATAAAAAATAGAGGTAAATCTCAAAACAGTCATGAAAAGAGTCAGTTTTCCAAAATAAAGGGATAAGGAAGATCTATTAAATAAGCTAAGTACCGACAGCCACTTTTTCTGTCTACTCAGAGGGCTAATATCTGAGGCTCAAGGTTAAAAGCCTGCCTGGGTGTGGTTCTAGTAGTAAAGCACTAGCTTTATACACAAAAGTCTAGGAACAATGACCAGGTACTGAGTTTAAGCCACAGAACATGTATGTACATGCACGTGTGCACACACATATACAAGTGATATTAATTAAAACCAACTCTACATTTAGATTCTGATCTCCAGTTAATTACCAAAAAGCCAGTGGTAGAGTTTAAGTCACAAAAGTCCAACTCAGGGATAATATTCAAGTCCCATGTTCAAGATCCAGAACTAGCATAAAAAGAAAGAAAGAAAGATAGAAAGAAAGAAAGAAAGAAAGAAAGAGAGAAAGGAAGAAAGAGAGAGAGAGAAAGAATGAAGAAAACTTACTGCTAAGTGAAATATAATGAAAAGTTTTATGATAGTATTAATTAAAATTATACTAACAAAATAGTAATGAATAATACATTCCAATTTACAAGAAAATTGAATAAATTAATATCTGACACAAAAATTACATGGAGGGAAATCAGTAATAAGCACAGGCTACTTGAATCTCTGGATATCTTTAATAATTTTTTAAAGTAATAAGTATATTAAAATGGTGCATTAATCATATTCACAAAACAAATAAGTTTTACCATATTCCTAGTGATATTGTAGACTATTATGCCACTTTTGAAAAGCAATACAGTAAGAATAGTAAAGATATATTATTGGTCTTTTATCCAAAAATTTTAGTCTCTAGAGTTTACTGAAAATTTACCAGACACAAAAAAATACATACATGAAAAAACTACTAATGATCCTAAAAAAAAACCTGAATATAGCAAGATATCCAGGATTAGAGAAACAAATGTGATAAAAATCAACAAGGCCAATATTATGTAATCACTAAAATGATTGTTATCAAGGATAACAGAAATGTTTTAAAATATACCATAATAGAATAGTAGCATGTATACATGTCCACACACATGTAAGCACACACATGGTCAGGCTTGTCATTTTAGATGTATGAAGGGTTGGATGATCCTGAGCATAACAAAGTAAGCATATGTGATGCAAAATTAGTAAATTGCACTGATAATAGCATTAGAAGAAGACTATGGTAGTTTCTACACATTAAATATTATTTATAAGTTTATAGTATAATTCTAGTATAAATGAATAGTCTTGAATTCAGGTTCATGATATTTACTGACTTCATATCTGAAAATCTGAGAAGTGTGTAATGCCATTATTCAGCTTAGCAATGAGTGACAAGGCAATGTCAGAGCTCTATGGCCTATAGCCATTTTTGCATTGACCCAACAAATGTTTATTTAGCCAATATGCCAGTTATTTTGTCAATATACGGGGAGAACATAATATGGTTTCAGCCTTGGTGATCTAGCAGGGGAGATCGAAATATAGGTATATGAAGTGAACATTAAATTACTTAGTGTAGTAAGCACAGTTCTAGAGCTATGGTAATATGTTTTAGACACACCATGATGATATTTAATCTAACATAGGAGTAATGAAAGATGCCAGATATGAATAACAGGGTCCATGACAGTGAGCTAGGTAAAAGGACAAGTGGTTGGAGGAAAGGCATAGTATACAGAGAGCAGGCATAAAGTAAGAATTGGCATGGTGAGTAGGGGAAATCTGGACATGATAGAAAAGGACCTGAGTGCTTTGGGTTCAGGTGTGGATTTTGAATTACCTCTTTTTGAGCTGGGTGACACATTGTTTACAAATGCGAATAACCCTACTTCCTCGCAAACTGATGTAAAGATTAAATGAGATCATAGGTGACAAGAAGCACTCATGCCTGAAATGTGGCAGCAAATATAACTACTAAGATCATCTATGCCATTGGAACAAAAAGCACAGGGCAGTATGAGGTGGATTTGAGGAGACAATCAACTCTCACTGGGTTTCTTTTTCAGGCTCAAGAGCTTAGACTCTATCCTATAAATCTTTGGCAACTCTGACGGTTTTTAATCTGGAGGGTCAACAAGATGTAGACTCCTTCTGCAGTGTCTATCACCTTGAAGTGTATCACCTTGACTTCAAGTTGGATAGATGGTGCCACGATTGACAGTAAAGGGATGGGATGGCTCTCCCAGGCCTAGAGAAGATGGTCAAGGCCAGACTTACGGATGCAAATGAGAAAAATGGCTTGGGAAATATTCCCATGGAGAGTAATCTGCTAAACCTAAGTAGCTTTCTAGAATGTGTAGCTAAGTGGACAAGAGTAAAGAGTTACTCTATTAAAGAAAAAAAAGAAAAGGAACAGCTTATGGGAGGGCAGTGACTTATTGGGTGCAGGTAATAGGCAATACACTGAGGTCTGAGGCTGAATGATGAATAAGGAATAGACTGTCTGGACAGAGATTATTAACTGGTAGGAAAATCCATGGACCATACAATTTGGTTATTTAGAATAACCTATCTGAATTCTTACCAAACATTTTAGTATTTAATCATGAAAGGATAATTAAACCTAATGAATGAATATCAGTAAGATGATATGGATTCTTTGTAAATATTCATACCCTGAAAGACAAAAAATGGGAGATTGATGAATATTAAAGGCACTTATAAGCTATGGGTACTTGGGGCTCATACCCATAACTGTAGCTAATTAGAAGGCTGAGATTTGAGAATTACAATTTGAAACCACCTGGGGCAAGAAGGTCAAGGAAACCCTTCACCTCACACAAAAGCCAGAAGTGGAGGTATGGCTTAATGGTAGAATGCCAGCCTTGAGCACAAATACTAAAAGACAATGCCTAGGTTCTGAGTTCAAGCCCTATTACTGGCAACAACAAAAAAAAAACCAACAACAACTGAATAAAGTCTGCGAAATAAGTGCAAGTGTATTATCATTCATCCTATTCTAAGAGAACATTAAAAGGACATAATTATGGTATTTGGGAAAAGTTCAGTATGTGCCATAAATAAAATAAAATAATACTATTTAATTAACAAAATATCTGATGACAAACATCTTGACATGTGAACAGTATTGTGGTTATGTAAAAGAGTCAGAAAATAGATGCTGAAATAGATAACTAGTTAGGTAACATGTATATAACCTACCTTGAAAGATTTTAATACTTCCATGTATCTAAATATTATGAATGTAAACAGGGATAATGTATTGGGAATGTGGCAATATGTTTAATTTGGTGACTTTAGATGAGAGATGATTGTATGTTAATTTTATCCCTTTTCCAATTAATATACAGATTTGAGGTTTTCCAAAAGAAAAGTTGGAAAGATGCAGTGAGATACATATTATTGCTAGAGATGGGTTCAATATTGTCACAGCAGTAACAGAAGTAGAAATAAAAGAATGATGAAGCAAAATTTTGTTCTTAGTTTTGCTCTAGTTTTTAGATAACTCCTTTTTTCACTGTCCTCTTCTTGCTTTCATTTCCCAATATAAACTGTGGGTGAAATCTGCCATTTTTAGAATGCTGGCTGTGATGATTAGCTGGGTCATATCAATCTATTACATTGTGGTAACAGACAGCATTGATTTTGTAACTACAGCAAATCACAGTAGACAGTTTTCTTCAAAGGAAGAAAGGATATATTCAGACACATAACTGGAAGTTCATAAAACATGACAAATCCCTTCCTCTCTAACACAAAAGTTCATTTATTTACAAACTGTTTCTGAATAGTATTCTCCATTTTGAAATCTTATTTACTAAATAGATTCTTCTAACCACCACTTCATTGGATCTAGAAACAATTCTAGCCATTTCCATTTGTTGAATACTGCTATGCCCCAAGCACAGCATCTGATATTTTGCATAAATGATAATATTCATTTATCCAAGCAGATTTTTACTAAGTGATTACTTTATAACAGGCTCTATTCAAAGCACTGAAATACAGCAAAGAGCCAGACATAAACCCTGATTATCCTAATGAACTCCTTCAAACGATGTTTACAATTTCATTCAATCTTTACCATCAGACTGAAAGGGAGATATGATGAGATTTCAAACCCTGACTTGTATTATAAATGGGTTCCAACCATACTCTCATAGCTTCTAAGGTGTGTACAACCCCCCCCACATCCTTTACACTAACTCAAAAATCACTAAAATTTGAGGATCTTAAATGGTGATGGGATTAAGCAGGGATTTGTTCACGAAAAAGGAATCTTGTCTGTTTAAACCCAAATCAAGTAAATTATGCTATATATTCTCTTCAAGAATATATGGGTCTAGGACACAGATTGCATAGCAAGTGAAATGATGGAAGATTTTGCACTTTTTAATAAAAATATAGAATATTTAACATCACATTTTCCCTAGGCTTGGTAAACACTGCCTTGGATTCTGTGCTTTCTTCCTCTCATTATACAGTAGGGGTTGTCTCCTGATCTGAGCTCTGCATGCTCTTATCACTTTGATTAATGCTAAGGAACTTTGTATAAGCAGTAGATGAGTTGGGTCCAGCCGCTGTTCCAGATTTAAACTTGATTTCATGAAGGAAGCCCACAGTTCTCTGTAGTAAATTCATCAACAAAATGATAGATTCTGAAAAAGGGAGTCAATTCTTGTCCTGCAGGAAGTTGACACTTGACAACATAAAGAAGCTCTATAAAGTATGAGAACTGCTGAATGAAAACAGCAATAATCTTACAGAATGGAAATTTAAAGTGCTAACACCAGCAATTAGAAGTAATGACTAGTTTATTAGGCTATTATTTTGAACAGCACTATTTGCACTTCCATACAAAGCTTATCACTCACACGTCACACATAGGAGGTGGTACCCATGGTGGAGAATTTAGGGGTTTCCAAGAAGCTAAAGAACACAGTTCTGGGTTTTAGGGCTCTTGTCATTGAACACATCATTTCTCCCGGGTACAGACACTTCCTCTGGTACCGTTTGCCAGAGTGAAATCTATGTAGCTCTGGCAATCCTTTACTTAGATTATAGCCTAAAACTCATTGGCAAATTTCTGGCATGAGTCTACAAGGAAATCATACATCTTAAGAGTTAGAATAACCTATCTAAATTCTTTGTTCATTTCCAAACTTTTTGGCATGTAGGTTCTCCCACTTACAAATTAAAGCTCAAGGACCTAGAATAATTTTTCTTATCTAGCAAGTGGGAGGAAAGGAATATTTATTTTTCAACAAACAAAAATTGGCAGGAAAGGGTAACTATCAATTATTTGAACATTTTATGTGGATATTATTTGAGCTGGCAATATCTAGGCAATTGCTACTCAACATGTATGCACACAAATAAAATTCTGTGCCTAAATAAAGTCATTTCAAAAGACATTGATTGAGCATCTACTGTGTGTTTGGTACTATGCCAGAGAATGGAAATAAAATAGTAACTAACACTGGTATGTCTACTGTCATGTAGAAACTTACAGCCTAGGCAGGCATTCAGAGAAGCCAGTAGGGAAGGGCAAAGCTGTAAGAAAGGGAAAGTTAAGACATACTAGGAGTCCTAGAAATGTTTTCCAATTTCACTTGCAGTCAGGAGAAAATGGTGTCAATACAGAGAATGGCACAACTACACTGAGTCCCGGAGAACGGAGAGGAATTTAGACAGCAGAGGAGAGATACTGGTTCTAGTAATGGGAACCATTACGTAAGAGCTAGAGAGAATAAGGCAAACTGGGAAAACTGTCTGCTGTTCAAAATGAGTAGGCATTAGTCTACAAGGGAAGGACTCATGAGACAAATTGGAATGCTAGGCAGAAGATTGTAAGGACATTTTACAACTTTTGTGGATACAATTTTTAAAAGAACTCGCAGATAATTTGGGTAAACAATACTGATCTGTTTTATATTTTTTTGTAAAAGTTAAAAGGATCAAGACTAAAATGGACAAACAAGACAAAACTTAAAGAAAACAAAAGCAGTAACAATGGCAATCTTGTTTCCTTCTCTTGGAGTTCATTTCATAGAATATTAGTTTATATGCTCATTTGTACATAGGTATTGAGCCTCTGCCCTTCACTTCAATGCATGGCTTCCTTTGGCCTGTGCATTATGTCTTGTTAGTTTGTTTGTATGTGGGAGGGTAGGAGAGAGCATATAAAAAGGTGGAACAAGGATGGAAAAATATAATACTGATACTGGAAACTTTGGGGAAAATGGACTTGATATCTTATGGGTGGGTAGTGAAGGGAAATACTGGGAGAGAATGATGGAAGGGGAGACAGGCTAAAAAAGAATTGTACTCACATCTAGGATTCTCCAAGCAGAGGATCACATATGTACATATGTACATACGGTCAAACAGGATGAGACTAAGTGAAATAAATTCTAGGTTATGGAAACAAGAGGTTTATCTTTGTGATTGTGGTTTTTACTATACTATGTGAAGTTATTTTACTCTTTTTTCCCATTTATGGTTAATCTTATGTGGTTATTGTATCTCACTTTGTTACCTGGTAGATTGTATATATGTGTATTTGTTCATTTGAAATTGGAAAGGGAAGGGGAAAAACAAGATGATTGGGAGGGGGTGGGGGAAATGAAAGGTGAACAAAAACATGAGAAGGGATATCAAGGTTTGAGAAATAATGCACCCAATACCTGATGAACGTAACTGTAACCCCTTTCATACATTATCCCCACAATAAAATACAATAAAAAACACTTGTATTCATTACCTGACTCCTGCAACTATAACCTCTCGGTATATCAACTCTACAATAACAATATAAAAACTGAATCTGATAAAACTTTCAAAAACAGGATTAATGACTCTGGAATTTTGACTAGTAATGCTAAATTGTGAATTCTTTCCTAAGATATACTTTACAGGCCCTGCAGTGTTCACAATCAAGGCACTGTGGCTATTCTCAGGAACTGTAAATTCTGGAGAGATTCTTAGCCCTGGTTTTAAGTCAAGATGACCTGAGGAATTAAAAAAAAATGATCAGATGTCCTGGTCTCATCATGAGACTATGATTAATAGGCCTGTATTGCAGATATGTTTTAAAGCAGGTGATTTTTTTAATAAACTGATTATATCAGAGCCAATTCTGTCATCTTTGTTTATGAGTTGATTGCAATGTAATTGGAGATTGCCTTCTGCTTTATAATAATTATTATTTTCAACAAGTGCCCATGGCACTTGATTATACAACAATTGATTGTACAAGCCATGAAGAGAAAGGTTGTAAAACACAAACTCTGAGCTGAATCTCCCCAGATATTAAATTTAATATTCAGTTATCTATTGTTAAAGGTTTTCTATATACACACTTCTGTATTTCTAACACTTAGCAACATATGTCCAACATATATGCTTAATAAATATGGATGGAATAAGCGAGTTAGTATCAATTGTGATGTTAAGGAAATGAAGCTCAGGGTTTTGTTATTATCACACTGAAAAAGGACAATTCATGCACATGTACTGTGAACATTCATGAGATTTATCCAGGGACATTTTATAGACAACAACCCACAGGAACATCTCATCTGTAGGAGCCATAGAGAAAGTCTGACTTGTTTGCTAGTTTGCGGGAAACTGTCTCCTTCTCTGGCCAATTCACACTCATTACAGATATATTTACCTTAGTCCCCTCCCGTCTCTTATGCAGCCCACTTCTCCACCAAATTCCCTATTCTCTGAAAAGGGGTGGGGGAACAGATTGCAGCCCAGTGGGCAGAAGCAGAAACTTAGGAGTGGATTGGATGATGGCCTAGAGCTGTGCTTTAAGTGTGGTGTAAGAGTTTCTGTTGTAGGAGACAGGGAAGAACTTGACAGAGAAATCCAATGGTCAGTCAGGCTGAGAGGGCCATTTGGGTCCCTGGCTCCATTTTTTTTTCCCTGAGGAGTGGGGTAGTAATGTGGAGTGAAATAAAGGTTCACTCACATTTGGAAAGGTGCTCTACTACATGAGCCATGTTTTTGGCTTCCTTTAGGTCTTGGTTATTTTCAAGGTAGGGTTTTATTTTATACCAGGCCAGTTGTAACACAATCCTCTTATTTGTACTTTCAACAGTACTTCGGATAGACATGTGTGCCAAAGTGCCCGGTTATTGTGTATCCGTCAACAATGAGGGCTATACAATTAGATAACAAGTATAAGCCACTGTACCCAGCATTGATTGAGATGGATTTTTGTAACCTTTTATGGCTGGGCTGGTCTCAAACCAAGATCCCTTGCTCTCTGTGTACTAAACAGATCAGATTGCAGGGCTTGGCTGCAACCCTGGATCTTTGTTATCTTTGTTATAAGGCAGTAAGAGAAGCAATGACCACAAGAAAAGAATTCCAAATACCATTTATATATATATATATATATATATATATATATGGAAGACATAGAACATTCTCTTATCCCCTTTTCTTCCTTTTCCTCAACTCAATCTAACTAGAAGGAGATGTGGCTGCACTTTACCTTTTCTTGGAAACTTGTCACTTTAATTTGTTTACATATTTTAACTACTTACCAAATGGCTATGGAGAGTGTGGAAAGATTAGTAATAGTTGATAAGTTAGAGAAGGAGGTGTCAGAAAGAGTTGCTCAGGGAGACAACCTGAGCATTCCTCTTTAGTAAAATGTAAACTACTTTTTGTGAGCTTACCTTTTGGTTTCTACACTGAGTTAATTGGACTCTTCATTGAAAGTCCAGGATTTTTTTTCACATTTTTCTCAAAAGTTTTGAGTTAAGTTTTCAGTTAAGTTTGCATAGGAGAAAAAAAATAAAAGGAAATTCTCCCTTGGTTCTCCATCTGTACTGTTAACTTAAAATTTAGAATACATTTTTTTAAAAAAAGATGTATAACTAGAATTTTGTCTCTTTTAAAATTTTACTTCTATTTGAGGTCTATGAATATCATTGACTTAAAAGGAAAAGTCTTGTATAATCTCTGCTCTTTCAATTTATATAGGTTTCACAGTGTGTGTGTGTGTGTGTGTGTGTGTGTGTGTGTGTGTGTGTAGCAAATAATAAGATCTTAAGTTTTTACACCATCCAGCACTGTTGTGGAAAAACTACATTTCCTAAAGTTTTAAGTCAACCAGTTCCTAGAAAGAGCTATCAAGAAAAGTGTAGTTAGCTGTAAGTCTATATTTTTTTTTTTGTCAGTTGTGAGGCTTGAACTCTGGGCCTGGGTGCAGTCCCTGAGCTCTTCAGCTCAAGGCTACCACCCTACCTCTTGAGCCACAGGGCCACTTCCAATTTTTTGGTGGTTAATTGGAGCTAAGAGTCTCACAGACTTTAGTGTCCAGGCTGGCTTTGAACCAGGATCCTCAGATCTCACCCTCCTCAGTAGCTAGGATTACAGGTGTGAACCACTGTGCCCGGCACATGAGTCTATTTTATAAGAATGTATAGAAAAAGTCCAAAGTGCAAATCCTCAATGTTGCTAACTTTTTATGTGGTAGATAGAGCTCTTCTTTTCCTTGTTAACAAAGTTAAAATAAGTAAACGCCGAGTACCCAGTGGTCTTCTTCATGAGAAGAGAGCAGGTAACTGAAGAACTAGGAGCCTCACAGAATTTTAGGAAACCAGATTCCTTATTAGTAAGAACTTTTGTGGGAATACACAATTGGATAACTGACAAATAAGCAAATCCAATAATCATTAGACTTTACCTTCAACTGAGTTCACAAAAATTATATAACCATCAATTTCAGTATGAAGCAATTACTTTCATGGGTAAGCACTGCACTGATTCTTCCCAACAATGCCTTTGCCAGAGCCAAATGCTGAGAATCTAAGTATGTGTAAAGAGAATAGTGGGAAATAAGATGGGAACGGGAGGAATTTGAATCAAATGTACATGAGCTCAAAGCATACATCAGCTTCTTGTTACCTGTGACCACAGAACCTTCAAAACCTTTTCTTAGTATCAGTTTCTTCAGTTATAAAAATAAAATTCAAATACATCTCACAAATGTAGGGTAAGGTTGCTATAGAATTAAATACCTACTGTATTTTAGTTAAAATGAAAACTTAGGAAATGACTACCTGACCAACGTTTTATTTTCAGTTTGTGTCCATAAAAGCAACAAAACTTATATAACTATATCCTAGGAATTAGAGGCAAAGAGCTAATTTTTAAATCAAAATATACAGAACTATCTTCAAATTTTCTTGGCTAGTTGTAGTTTCATTGGCACTGATTTTTATTATAATTATCAACTTCCTTTCAGGAAACATTGAGCCTTTCACTACTCTATGTATAAAATCAATGTTAATGAACAGTTATTGTATATTTGATACTTTTCCAAGTGCCTCATATATTATTTATAGAGCTAAGGTCCTTAATAATAAAACCTGGTATTACCCTCAGTTTGTAGATGAGGAAAAATGGACATAAAAGATCCACTCAGGGCCGGGAGTTTGGCCTAGTGGTAGAGTGCTTGCTCAGCATGCACAAATACCCGGGTTCGATTCCTTGGTACCACATACATAGAAAAAAATCGGAAGTGGTGCTGAGGCTCAAGCCTTGAGAAAGTCCAAGGACAGTGCTCAGGCCCTGAGCCCAAGCCCAAGACTGGCAAAAACAAAAAACAAACAAAAAAAGATCCAGTCAGAGGCCAAGGTCACAAAGTGAGGAGATAGGTAGCTCTCAGATTTGAACGACTGTCACCTGATTCTAGAGCTTGAACTAATAACCACTGTGCCTGCCTTCCTCAGGAAATGTTATATTCTCTGTGACCTGTGAGCTCCGTGTTCAGAGGAGAAAATTTAGCTTGATCTTGCACTTGCCATGACTGTTACTATTAGCTGCATTTACCCCTTCTTTTTTGGGTGAAACACCAATTTTCTCCTGCTAGAGGGATTATAGATGATGTTCTTCTTACCATAGACAAAACCTCAACATCTCTCTGATGCCACCTTCAGTCACATTTTCATTTATAAAAAATATTTTTAGCAAGACTCCAGGGGCTTATGCCTGTAGTCCTGGTTACTCAACAGGCTGAGATCAGAGGATTGAAGTTCAAAGCCATCTTGGGAAGGAAAATCCATGAGACTCTTATCTTCAAATAATCACCCAAACAAAAACATGTATTTGCCACTTTAACTCAAGTGGTAGCATGCTAGCTTTGTTCAAAAATGAAAGCTCAGGAACGGTAGTTAGACTCTGAGTTCAAGTCCAAAGACCAGCACAAAAAAATTTTAAACATATGTAAATAACACAAAGTAAAGGATTTCATTGCATTATTTTCATGCCTGCATATAAAGTGCTTTGATCAAATTTATCTGTTTATCTCTTTTTTTTTTTACCTTACTCAATACTATTTTTTTAAAAGAATTTATCCTCTTATAGCTAGGCTAGAGAAACGTTCTCATTTTTTTTTTGCAGTTCTTCTTGATATAGTAATTATAGGAACAATTATTTATTATGGTTTTTTAATTTTTTTCCCTTCTAAAGGATAAACTATGCATTCTAACTGGCTGTCTGATGTATACCTCCTGCCTGTCTTTGACTAGTTTCTCTTAATGAATGAAAAGAAGAGTTCAAAGAGATGATTAAAGGTATGAGGGGAAACAGTGATATGGCATTCAGTAATAAAGGGAATAAAGACCATGACACCGAAGCACCATTGACCCAGGAATGGTCACCCCTCCCACACTTTCTCCTCTGAAGCTGATCCCAGTCAAGCAGAATTCTGTCTCTTAGACACTAACACTTATTCTCCAGCTTTGTGAAAAGACAACCAAGAAGAACTACCTGGATTTTAATCCTGTTACCAAGCTGCCATTTTTACAACTATACAAATGGGCACAATAAATTAACTTCTGTATAGTGTTGGAATAAGAATGAAAGTTATACAGTCAGAATATTCATTGCCTATCCTCAGAAAGTAGGAAAATTGAAAGGAGGGGTTGAATCAGGAGGATTGGGGAAGAATGATAAAAAATGCTGACATCCATCAAGAAGCACCTTTAAGCAATTAAAATATAATTTAAAAATGCAATTCCTCAAAAAAAAGGCAATGAAACTGAAGTTGAGTATTCTAATACCCACAATGCAATTCCAGCCCTTAAGAGGTTGAGGCAGGAAGGTTCGTGAGTTCGAGGCCATAGTGAGTTTGAGTTAAGCCAGTGCTACAAAGGAGATCCTGTTTTAAAACCAAACCAAATCAAACCAAGACCAACTCAAACAAAAACTACAGAGTCAAAATGAATGCAAAAAGCTGAAGCATTTTTCTCAGTGACTGGCAATATCATTATTCCTGATGGAATAGATGTATAATCAAGTGGGAATAAAGGGGATGGTTCTGGGGTAGGTGGCCAATATCTTTAGGATTAATTCTTTGAACTCTGAGAGGAACAAGTTTGTTCAAGTCCTGTTATTTAAACATTACAGGTTCCAGACAAGGAAAAGAGAAGAAAATAGTCTCAGATTTATAGTCCATGCTCATGTGTTTTCTTGAATTCTATGGAATGCTGTCCTCCCTGGCATTACAGCAGATTGCAACAGAATTGCTATATCTTCCTTTTGGAAATGTGTCAGCTTCCTTCCTGTTTTTCCCATAGAACTTTCATTAAGAGCTGGCACTTTCCATTTAGAGCCACATATCAACTGCTAATCAATATCATTACATATACTGACAATTTTATTATGCAAATATAGTTTTAGAAAATAATAACATTACCAAGATATAATTTTAAAAATAAAACATACAATATAATCTGCACATTTTTAAGTCCTCATTAAATCCTGCAAAGTTGTTCTCATTTGACTTTTACTCTACTTCCACCTACCATCCACCGCTCAGCCTTCCGCAACTGCTAAACTTCTTCCTATCTCTATAGATTTTCTTTTACTGGACATTACACATAACTAATATTACTTCAAATTTCCACACAAGTTCTGAAAGGGATACTGCCTTTGCTCTGAAGGAAGGGAAGAATAAAAACAAGGCAAAGACGCATCAATTGTAGACTAGCTTTTGCATCCACTCAGAAATTGTAGAGCATTTGAACAAGTCCTACTTTGTATTCCAGAAATGGAGGAATTTTAGTTTTCACACTCGATACACTCAAAACCTCACAAGGACCACTGAAATCGAAATCAATGTTTTTCCATAAAACTTCTTTAGTTGAGTAATATTCTATGTTAGTCACTGTGCTGGACATTGTGTAACAATTCTGTGTACAGATGCTAAGTCACCCTCATTTGAAAGATAAAGAAATCAGAACTCCGAACAGCCAAAGTGAACCGTGCTACATTAGTCAACTCACATGGGAGAAGTATGAATGGAATTTAGATCTTTATGTTTAATAGTGCACTTTCTCTACCCAGTTTTATTTTCTTCTGTCAATCACAGGTCTGTTCTAAAGACTGCGTTACAAACACAATCCATAAGAACATGTTATACTTCTCTAAGGCTATTTTCCTAAGGTACCTACGACCACAGTTCAGACATTTACACATATAGCAGAATTGCTTTAGGATAGTTGAGATTGGGGAGCTTGGTATAATCCCTCTCTCCTGCTTTGCTGTTCTCTTTATCGTCCCAAATGCAGACAGACTTAGCTATTCCAGCTCTAGAATTTATCATTCTCTTCATTCATGCCTCAACACACCACATTCTCTCCTGGTTATTCAATCCCCATGGGCTTGTTACCAAAAAAAAATCATATAAGACCCTGCCCCCAATAAAGTCTGATCATTTTACACAAAGAATTTCTAGACTAAATTTCTCGGGCTAGAAATTCAGTAGAGAGTTGAAAAAGAAGGGGTGGGAGTAAAATAGACGAGTGATGACAAGGTTAGCCTCCCTCACTGGCGATGCTGGCACAACAACATCAGGGAAATGTCTAATCGCCTTACCAATCATTGTGATCGCTTGCTGTGTTTGGTACAGCACTTTCCTAGCTTTTAAGTGCCTGCAGGTTGATGGCACCGATCTTACCGTGAGGGATACACACTTAACCCGGGGCAGGAATCATCTTCTGCAGTGAACAGGGCTGCCTATATGCAGGCTGGGTTTCCAGTGTTGACTGGCACAGTCTTCTGTGAGCAGAAACCTGGCCAGGCCAGATAGCACTGCATTGACGGATCAGCGAGGCTTGTCTTGGTACAGTAACCTAATAAACTCCAACTGCGAAAGGTACCACTGGTGCTGAGCAGTCTGACTGTTCATAGTAACAGGACTTTCTTCCCTACAGTTGGTGAAACATTCAAGTGGGTCCTGTCTGCTAGTAATATCCGGGGCACTACCTCATCCATTTAATTAACCCCCAGAGAGCTACCCAAGGAACTGCTCTGATTACAAAATAATGGGTCCATCAGGCACAATTAGTACCCAAGTGAAACATGGCAGTTTGCACCAAAAACCCTTGAAGTAAACAATTCCAGGCCCTGCAAGGGGCTGGCTTCCTAATTAACCCTTAGAGGGCTAATCTGTGTGCTGGAGCAAAAACCTCACCTAGAGCCTTTGCCAGTTGGCATGTTGGGAAAGTGATTTTTGCATCAAGTATCTCCAGGCATGGCACTGCCAAGTGAAAAAATGACTGATCCCTGAAGATTCACACCAAAGAACACCTTGAAGAGGCCCTGGCTTCTGTGACTGGATTAAACAGTGATTTGTTGAAGCATTAAAAACTCCATGGTAGAGAATAAATCCTAGAAAGAGTCCTAAGAAAAAGACCCAGCATCTGATTTCTTCTGTCTGAGAGTTCTGCAGAACCTGACCTCATATCACAAGTGGGGAGGCACAGGACCTAAACTGTGGGTGTGGCTTTTTTGCTTGTTTCTAAGGATGACTTTAAAAGAGAAATCAGCTGTTTCTTTTACTGGTTTCAAATCAATTTCCACTGCCATATTTTTTGTACTACATATTGATGAGACTTATTTTTTCCCTCCATTTCTATGTTTAGAACAACACAAAACAGACAACTCTTAAAATACAGTTAAAATAATTAGAGGCATGATTAAAAGGGGGGCTGCTATGAATGAGAGACTGGTGGCAACAGGACTCACTCGAAAGCAAATAATTTAAGAATTTCATGCTAAGAAAGGCAATGTTTTCTACTTGATAAATGTGGTTGGGTCTTTGTTATTTGTTTTTATTATTTAAAAATATATGTTTTAAAAGGAGTAGAACACATACTTCTTCTAGAAGTATGAAATATTCAGACTCACAATGGTGATTACAACATAAATAGACTTTCCCATGAATCTTCAGAGTCTAGGGATCTCCCAGGAGATAAGTTAGATGCAGTAAGTTGTAACAAACCATACTGTTCTCCTCTGTCAATAGAGCTATCACCACCTGTCTTTATCTTAACTCAAGAGGAAGTTCCATGATCACTACAAATGAAGAAGAGGAGGAGGGAAAGGAAGGGAAATTGTAGGAGGAAGAGAGTAAACTAAGACAAACCTCACAAATAATTCGTATTCTTTAATTACTCACAGGTAACAGATACAGGAAATAAGACTCAGTTATATGTTTCAAAACACATGTACATATTAAAGATTATGTTCTCCATGTGTATTTTGATACCATACTCCAAAGAAGTTCTGTTCTCCAAACATGTTATTTTGAGACACTTTCTGTGTCACAGATATCCTATCAGAGGAGAATGTCTTGTACAAAGATCAAGAGTCTACTGTATTCAGAACTTCTGAAAGGACCCAGTAGGGTGACTTCACAGTAGAGTGCTTGCCTAGCATGCACAAAGCCCTGGATTCGATTCCTCGAACATACACAGAAAAAGCCAGAAGTGGTGCTGTAGCTCAAGTGGTAGAGTACTAGCCTTGAGAAAGGTCAAGAACAGTGCCCAGGCCCTGAGTTCAAGCCCCAGGATTGGCAAATAATAAATAAATAAATAAATAAATAAATAAGCCTCTGAAAATTTTCAGTCTGGAAGATCCTTAAACCAATGAATTTGTGCCTCATGTGTCAGAGGGAGAATTTGATTCTTATTGATTGTCAGGTCAGTGGGCAGAAATCATTCTCACAAAAACATGGGTGGTCAGCCAGAGAGGAACATTGGCAAGTATCTTGTGATTTGGCTCATTTTCCCTTTGGGAAAAAAGAATATTGAAATGCTGGCTCTTATTTGCTTGCTTAGTCAGGTTATTTAAATAGATGTTCAGGACAGCATCATTATAATCACAGTGGAGGCCACGAGCTCATGCTTAGAAGAAAGCTTCTGAGCTGGACTCCTTGTAATCCTGAAATTGTACCATGATCTCAACCCCTTTGGGGCTTCCTATGTGGAAACCATAGCTAGGAGAATAGGAATGTCCCTGTGGACTATCCCAAGTCCCTTTCCACACAAAGCTTTGGAGTTCTGGGCTTATGTTGCCCTTATTGAACTGCTATTAAATGATAAGATTGAAAGGAAAAAAAATAGGTCTCTCTAGGAAGTAATATCTACTTTTCTTTCTTCAAGACAGACTTAACAAGATGTTTAAAATATAGAGGAGGGCTTTAAGAAACCCATCTGGTCTCTGAATGCCCAATTTGCTTTGAATTCCTGGGAGTCAGGCTCTGCTGTCAATATAATCTGAGCAATAATGTGTTATTCATGTTCCTCTCAGGTCATCAATGTCTTTGCTTGCTATTCTTACAATTCTTCAGAATAATGATGCTTAGTGAAGCAATTTCTTCTTAACGTCAACCATGTGCCTAGTTATAGGCTATATTCAAAAGCCTATTTTAAAATTCCACACCTCATCACCATCATTTCTCCAGAGATTTAAATGCAATCTAGACCTCTCTACTCATCTTATTATTTGCTTAATAAGTGATATCTGCAAATGTGGAATGTGAACCTTTTATTTTATACGAGTGCTCAGGTTTCAAACTACACAGGATCACATACCTTTTGGGATATGTACAGGCACAAAATATTTTTACAGTAACAGTCTTTAAAAAAATCTTTGGCCTTGGTTATCTCATATTGTTACACTATCTCACTTTGTTATCTGATATATCGGATATAATCGTATTTGGTTATCTGAAATTGGATAGGGAACGGGGGAAAACAAGATGAGGGGGTGGGGGTGGAGGGGAGGGAAATGGGGACCAAGACATGTGAAAGGGTATCAATGCATGGGAATTAATGCACCATTTATCTGGCAAATATCATGTAACCCTTCTATTAATTACAATAAAAAATATATTAAAAAATCTTTGGGAAAGATTAAATAACAATACGGGTGTTCTGCCAATCTTACCTGACAAGAGACCATTAATAATTAATGAGGGCCTGTTCCTAAGTTAAACATTGAAAATAGTTCTCAGCAAGAACTATATATTTGTCTAAAGGTACATTTTGAAGTTATAAGAAATTTCATAAAATTTCAGATTGTTATTGCTTTGGATGTGATAAGGGAATCTAGGTCTCACTAAAAATAAAGTCTAGCTTATTTGAAAACCATAAAACTCATAGCATTCTGTTTAGTGGAAAAGGTTCCTTTTTGGAACTATTGAACATGTGTTGGGTCATTTAATTGTGCCATTGGCAAGCGTTGTGGCAATGGACAACTCACTCTGCCTCTGTAGTATACTTTCTTTCTTATAAAAACCAACTCACTGGATCGTTGTGTTGATTAAAAATTAATATACTCACTAAATCTTAGGATGCTTGAAATTTCTAGGTCATAAGAAAATCTTGGTTAAAGAAGTGAATTTTCAGAGGCATAGGAGGTAGTAACAACCATGAAGTTTTAATGCCATTACTACCAATAAGACCTTTCATTTTACTGGCATTCAATAATTTGCAAAGTAACTATCAACACATAAACTTAATTTGATATCGCAATAATGCTAGGAGATAGATATATTGGACATTCTTATCTTCATTTTATAGATAAGGCAATAGAGGAGCAGAAAGTGTCTTGCCAGAGGCATTGACTGGGGATTTATTCTCTTTTTTTTTTTCTGTTTCTGCCAGTCCTGGGCTTGAGCTCAGGCCTGAGCAATGTCCTTGGACTTTCTCAAGGCTAGAGCTCTACCACTTGAGCCTCAGCACCACTTCTGGCTTTTTTCTATGTATGTGGTACCAAGGAATCGAACCCGGGTCTTCATGCATGCTAGGCCAAACTCCCGGCCCAAACTTTATTCTCTTAATACACAGTTCAATTCTTTTCCTTCTGTTGTGAAGTTAGGAGGAGAGCTGATAAATAGACTCAGTAAATTTGCAGTCTAGCATTTTGAAACATGAGCTATTTCTCTGGAATGACTGAGTTATCTGTTCTTCTAGTGTTTCTTTGCTTACTCCTTGACTTGTTTTGCAAATTAGTTAACCTTTATGGATTCATATTTTTTCTAATAATCAATTAATTCCTTCATGAATACTGTCTTAGTCAGTTCAGGATACCATCATAAAATACTATAGACTAGGTGCTTTCATTAACAAACTAATTTCTTGATTTCTGGAGACTAGAAAGCTCAGAATGAAGTGCCAGCAAGATGTGTTTTATTTGAAGACTTCTCCTCTTGGCTTACAGGCAGCTCATGTTGTCTAATATACTCAAGTGATCTTTACTTGGTCAGCACAAGAAAAAAATATCTCACAAATTCTCTGGTTTCTCTTCTGAGGTAGATACAGGAATCATTGTAAGGACCTGTCCCCATGACCTCATTAACCCTAATCACTTCTCAAAGGCCCCATTTCAAATGCCATCAAACTGTGGGGTAGAGCTTCTGCATATGGATTTTGAAGCAAATAAACTGTCATTCCATAGAATGTGTGCAATCTTTACATACTCAGTTGTAATGATATTTAGCAACAAACATCAGAGATCTTTTCCGTATCTATCTCAAACTTGGTCTTCAGAATAATTCAGAGTAATGAATAAAGCAGAAATTCTTATTTCCACCTCACATACAGAAAGTTGAGAATCAGAAAGGCAAAGTTTAAATCTAAGACCTTTCACTTCAAATCCCAAATTCCATATATAAAATAACAAGGCCCATTGAAGGATGCAGAGCCGTTAATCAACCAACTCATTCATTCATTCACACAAAATATCTACAGAGAAGCAACCATGTAGATACTAGAGTTACTAGGGACAGGATACAACTATGAAAAAACTCACAGCATCATGCTGCCTTTTTGAGGATATGTTTTGGAGATTTTATTTTCTAGATACACAAAAATTTAAAAACACATGCATACAATACCAATCAACCAAAAAACCCCACAAACAACCATTGTACTAGGATACTGAGCAGATAAAATCCATCTGCACAGTAAAGGCAAGAAGTGTAGCAGGATTTTAAAGGACAGTCAGATTGATTTGGGCATGAAAATTTAGAAAAATCTCCATGCATATATTGTATATATGTTTATTTGATTATTTGAAGTAGGAAAGTGGGGGGACAAGATGATTGGGAGGGACAAAAACATGAGAAGGGGTATCAATGTTTGAGAAATGATGCAACTGCTATCTGGCAAATATAACTGCAACCCCTCTATGCATTACAATGAAAAAATAAATTAAAAATTAATGTGTACATTAAAAAAAATCCCCATGCAGGGAGAAGTGCTTGAGGTAAAGTTTGGAGGATATTGACATGAAAACAAGCAAGAAAAACAAATCATAGGTTCCAATAGACAGTTCCATGTGGGGAAGGCTTGTCTCTTATCTAATAGCTGGCTAGATCCTGTATTAGTATATAATCTCAATATCTACTGAATTAGCAATAGCAAATTCTGAGTATAGTTATACCAAGATGGTACCTTGAAGAAGAGAAAATAAAACTCAAGGTGTGTCTGTAGGAGGTATTGTGGAAGAATAGATTGATAATAGTTTCTACCTAGAATTGAAATACAGAACCATTCTTATAGTAGAGACATATCAACAATCCCCTCCTTCCCTCCCTCCTTCTCTCTCTCTCTCTCTCTCTCTCTCTCTCTCTCTCTCTCTCTCTCTCTCTCTCTCTCTCTCTCTCTCTCCCTCTCTCTCTCTCTCTCACACACACACACACACACACACACACACACACACACACACACACACATTTCAGCAGGACTTAGCCTAGTGACTACTTTGTATTCAACACATGTGTCAGGTTTTGATATTCTTTCTGAATGCCTTTCTTATACCACTCCAAAATGGAATTTCAGCTCCCAGAGTTTCTGGCCCTTCGATCTCACTAGACTTTTCTAGCAAGAATGTATTCTCTCTATACAGAGGAACATATTGAAAGAGTGGCACCATTTAGTACCCAGGGAGCTTGATGCTGAGCTCACAGAGAGGGCACAGACATTCAAGCTATGGAGTCTGCTCATTGATATAGTGAGCTCACTGTTCTCAGTGGGGATCCCATGGGCAGAGGTTAGTAGGGGAGGCAATTTAATAGTTTGTTTTAACTGCCAAATGGCCATATAAAAATGGAAGCTCTTCCAAGTAGTCATGAATGTTGTAGTGCACAGTAAGGAGATGTGATGGAGAAGGCATAGCAGAAAAAGCCAGCTCCAACACACTGGGAAATACAGATGGCTTAGATGGTGTAAGTGCTTACGTAGGGCAGACACACTAATATAAGGACCTTCTTACATGTCATTGCGTGATCTGGCAAGAGCCCCAGACCATCTAAACCCGAAGATGTCCCCAATCTCTCCAACTAAAGAAACTTTGTATGTGGTTTACTATCAGCCATTTGGTAAGCTCACCTGTTTAGGAATGTATGGATAGATCAGAAATTGAGTCATCATGAAGCAGAAACTTTCCCTGGAATTGGCTGGAGTCATGCCATTTAGATATGCATGGTTTCCACAGGCATGACTTTTTTTTTTTCCTCTTCAATCTTTTTTTACTATTGGGGTTATAAATCTTATATAAAGACATATGCTGAGCTGGGGATTTGGCTTAGTAATAGAATGCTTGTCTAGCAGGCATGAAGACCTAAGTTCCATTCCTGGGTACCCTATACAGAGAAAAAGATGGAAATAGTGCTGTGGCTCAAGTGGTAGAGCACTAGCCTTGAGAAGGTCCCAGGACAGTGCTCAGGCCCTGAGTTCAAGCCCTGGGACTGGCCAAAAAAAAAAAAAAAAGACACATGTTCCACATGTTCTATGTCAAAAGAGAAAAACAAACAAACAAAACAAAAAAAACACACCTAAATCTTACATATAGACACATGGTATATGTCAAAACAAAAACAAACACACCAACAACTCCCCGCAAACAAACAAGTAACAACATCAATAGATAACACACATAACTGTCATCGTTTAAGCTTAGTTAATTGTTCCACATTCTTGTTATAAATCTTGAGATTGCTTATCTATCTGCATACACAAATACAAGGAAGTGGCACTCATATGATAACCATGTATCAAATCTAATTTGTATAAAAGTCACTTGAAACATTAGAACTGCCAAATTATAACACAGATTGCATAAATTTTGTTCTGTACTTAGCATTAAATAATCATGAACCCAAACTACAGGTTTATTAAAGTTCCTCAGGGATGTTGGCATGGTTTTCATGTGGACCCAACTGGTTTACTATGTCCTGGCTACAAGAAAAAAAAAATTATTGATGGTGGTAATGGGGCTGATCCTATAGTGTCCAATCCTCATTCATATGGTCCTACTTTTTCTGAATCAATATTTATCAGGGGGATTCAAAAGGCAATTAGGATTTAAAAAATTGCTAGGCTAAACTTAGTCAAGGTATTTCTTTTGCTACTCATAATCTTGATTCTCAGTAAGTTATTTGTAAGGACGTGAAAGGAAAAGCTTATCTAGGTAGTCATGTTTACATTCCCATAAGGCGAGTGTAGTGGATAAAGCCAGTTATCCTAGGAATTAGGTAAGGATTTATGCTTTCCTGCATGTCTTTATAGTATGCAGTAAGAAATTTGTAAGAATAATATTCACCCCTTTATTCAGGTGTGCTTGACAGTTCACTGCTACCAATTTGTTGGGGTTGGGACTGGGAGTTTATTAGCCTTTGGCTGTAAATTTCAATTGATGGCCCTGTCTCTCAACTTACATTGCCAACCAAGCTCCAGTCGTATCAGTATGCTATGTTCTTATTCAATTCTCTTTATATCTTCTTAATATGGAAATTGCAATGACACAATTCTTACACTTTTCAAGTGTTAGTGCCTTTTCAATTTGCATCCTTCTTTGTTCTTATTCTATCTTGCCTGATCATTACATATTTTACCAATGACTCTAACCCCCTGAAGTCTTTACAGCCTTAGATAGCATTTTTTCTGAATGTTTTTATATTTATACATTTATAATTACTCATGCTAGTTTTTTTTATCAAATTTCTTTTTGCTGGATTGAGTCCTAAAAGAATCTTACTTGGTGGATGTTAGCACTAGACTGGGGGAAAAAAAGAATCAAAAAGCCAGAAATATTTGTGTGACTGTCTCCAAATCAGTTCTTAGGTTGATAAAAAAATGAAATATGCTTCATATCTATCTGTTTCTAAACATCAGTCCTTTCTGGGAATTGTTATCTTCTTTCTGGTAATAAATACAAATATTGATACAAATATACATATTACTACATATATGATAAATATAATTATATTTATTATCTCAAAAGAAAAATAGAGTCAAACTTTATTATAAAATAACTTTCATGATTTGAGGCCATTCAGCTCTCAATGTATTTCTATCCTATTATATGCTGTGTCTTTAGAAAAAATATATATAGTATATACACCTATATATATATACAGATTGTGTGTATATTATATGTATGTTTTTTTAGTAAAGCACAGGTTTTGTTAGAATGAAACTGTAACTTCTATAAATCTTAAGAAATTTGTACTTAAATAGATCTCTTCTAGTACCTGGCAGAAAACAAGCTTTCTTCTAGATAGATGGTAATAAATGTGTATTTTCTGGGAGGAAGGCTGGCATGTTCGTACAACTTTGCTCTTACCTATGGGCAGCATTTCAACCCTTTCCTGTTCTGTATTCTGAGACTCATTCCTTCTACATTCAACGTATCTTTCTACTTTGCTCTTTAGGGCTTTTCCTAACAGATAGACACATAGGTGATTGTTCAGTAAAATTGGCATGTGTTTATCTTCAACATTCTCTCTCTCTGGATTTCAGCAGAAACCAAAAAGAAAAAGAAATCTTAGATTCTTAAGCACATAAGCTTACTTGGTGAAGTGGCTGCTCAGTACAGAAATGAATCTTAACAAAATATATCACCTAGACTATACCTGTCATGCCAAAAGGTTTAGAGCAATTTCTTTTTCATGAAGAATCATATATGCCTTCCCAGTAGAACTTCACATTATTCTTTTTCCTGACTGGAGTTTTTAAATAATTTACCACTTGGTAAATGAGGCGTAAAAGACTACCTCTGGTTTCTTTCCTTCCTTCCTTCCTTCTTTCCTTCCTTCCTTCCTTGGACGTGAGAAACAAACAGACAATATTTTTTGTTCATTTTATCTTTATCTTTACCAGCATGAAATACCCCAGTGTCTTACTCAAATATTATTGCAAATAGGTCAAGAACTGTCTTTTTCTACATTTAAAAAATATATATTAAAGCTAGACCGCTTTAAAGACCAAAACAGGCAGAGTTAAGGTTGCTACATAGTGATCTTGGTTTGGTTTGGCAGTTACTTCAACTTCTTTGATCTTTGGCTTGCCTAGGACCTTTGATCTTAGTTCATATCTGCATCCTGATTCCTGACAACTTCACTGGACACTTATATTCTAGTCTTAACTGATCTAGCTTTCATGAAACTCAAATGCGTATCTAGAATATCATTCAAAAATTCTCTTCCTGTCCACCCAGTAGGTTTTGATAAGGGTTGTTAGCATTTGAAGGAGACGAATCCACAAAAGCAACTTTCCTCTCTACCTTTAGATTCTACCTCCCCGCTTCACCTTTTTGGAATGGTTTCTTTAAACTGGTCATGGATTTTTTCCATCCTCTTTGTTTCATTCTCTGTCAAATGAGAATGGGAAGAAATAGTTTGCCCAGTTCCACTGAAGGAATACCATGAGTTCATGGGTACATGAAACAGTCAACTGGAAAGTGCCTCCAAATACAACACACGCAAATACAGACAGATTCTTTTGGTTCTTTGCTGCCCTCTCCTGGTTTCCAGTTTCCAAAATTAGGACTTATCAGTGTCATTTAACTCTGCAAGTGCTGATAGTATCCTCGACTAAACCACTGATAGGAGGGACCTTTTAAAAGGTATAATATTTGGCCCATATATAAGGAAAATACAAACTACATGAATTGGTTAAAAGTCTCTTAAAGTTTATTCACATTTTGAGCCAGGTTCTTCTGAAGTATTTCTGGTCTCAGTTTCTTCATTTCTGAGTTTTCCCAGTTACTCTTGTTCTTTGTGCCTAGGAAGAATATTTTCTTGACAGAATTTTTCATTTTAAAAGAACTTTTACTACAGCCCCTAGGGTATTCCTTCAAACAGCTGCTATCCATTTTACAAGTCTGAAGTTGGGTTGTCTTGAGTCTATCATATCAATAGAAATGTCAAATAGACAAGTAAGATTCACAGTCTTATTCAAATGATTTATTGACTGAAGTATTGAGTTATTCTGTTGTACAGTCATGAAGATGAGAGGATTATCCATATCAGTTAAACGCATACATTTTTTTTTCATTTCCTTTTAGTATGTATTGGTTCTTGAGTTTACTACTATTCTGGAAAACTTTTGTTCTTTTGCCTTTTCATTTTCTCAGGCATAGCTTACCTTTTCTCATTGACTGGAAGTTCTCTGTTCTTTATCTTTTACAATGGGTCCTAATTCCTTTGGGGTTTTAAAAACAAATGCTTTAGATCAAATATCTTCTATCATGTTAGAGCTCCTTTCCTTGAGTTTCTGTCTTTGAGTAGTAGTTCATAATCTTTTATTTTATTTAAAAAATTCTTGTAAAGGTGATATACAGAGAGGGGTTACAGTTATATGTCAGGTAATGAGTACATTTCTTGAACAATGTGACCACTTCCTTCATTTTCTCCTAAATTTCCTCACCTCCAGTACCTTCTCCCACAAATTATATAGCTGATTTTCAACATGTGTCTAATATTATGCTTATATAATTTATAATGATCTTATATATAGCTTATAATAATCTTTAAAGTAATCTTAAGATAATTATACTATAAAATGTTAAAGTGATATATTAAAACAATATTATAACTATTATAATAATCTTAAGGTAATCAAAGTTTATCATTTTTCCACTCATAATTTTTCTTTGTGTCATTATGTAGTAGGCAGTTGGAGGGAAGTAGTTATTTTTGGTGGTAAAGATTATCATTTGTTCTAGTAATGTTGACTGAATGTCCCATCTTTTCCCTAATGATTTATAATATGTAATCAACGATAGTTCAATTAGTTTAACTCTTCATGGGTATGTCATAGTTTAATACCTATGTTTTTCAAAGTAAGTCTTTAATACCTGATGCCACAATTAACTTCCTACATCAGAATTAGCTTTTCCAGATCCTTTATTTTTCCTATATACATCATAGAATTATACTGAATTTTAACTGCAAAGGTGTCTAGGTGACCAAACCTTTAATTTCTTTTAAACTCATGTTTTTGCTATTGATATATAATAGCTCCTTTCTGTTAATATCATTGAAGTGTAAACATGAATACTTAATGCAGTCTAAGTTAACCACTATCTTTAACCTAATTCCAAACAGGGGAAAAAAAAGATCCTAGAACACAAATTCTCATCTCCTTGCTCACTTTATATAGTTTTTTAAATTAATTTTGATTAATTTGAATATTTTTTATTAATTAAATTAGAAATCTTATTTGTTTCTAAGAAGACATTTATTTCAATCTAACAACATATTATTTCCTTTTCTTAGTTGATTTTTTTTTTTTTTTTTTGCCAGTCATGGAGCTTGAACTCATGGATTGGGCAATGTCTGGGAGTTTCTTTTGCTCAAGGCTAGCACTTTACCACTTGAGCCATAGCACCATTTTCTGTTTATGTGGTACTGAAGAATTGAACTCAGGGCTTCATTGCATGCTAGGCAAGCACTCTACCACTAAGCCACATTCCCGGCTTCTTTGATTTCTTTATTTTGAATTTTTATATTAATTATTTCTTTCTGAAACACACACAAACACACATACACACACATATGGGGTGTGAAGAGGTGATAGTCTGTGTTCTCAACTCAGGGCTTGGGCACTGTTCTTTACCATCTCCTCTTCCTGCTCCTCCTGCTCCTTCTCTTTTTCCCCTCCCCCATCTCCTCTCTCTCTCTCTCTCTCTCTCTCTCTCTCTCTCTCTCTCTCTCTCTCTCTCTCTCTCTCTCTCTTTCTCTCTCTCTCTCTCCCTCCCCCTCCCTCCCTCCCTCCTTCTTCTCTCTCTCTCTCTCTCTCTCTCTCTCTCTCTCTCTCTCTCTCTCTCTCTCTCTCTCTCTCTTTCTCTCTCTCTCCCTCTCTCTTTCTCTCTCTCGCACACAGCTTAAAATATATCTAAAAAATGAAGATCTGGGGCCGGGAGTTTGGCCTAGTAGTTGAGTGCTTGCCTAGCATTCATGAAGACCCAGGTTCGATTCCTTGGTATCACACACATAGAAAAAAGTCAGAAATGGTGCTGTGGCTCAAGTGGTAGAACTCTAGTCTTGCGAAAGTCCAAGAACAGTGCTCAGGGTCCTGAATTCAAGCCCCAGGACTGGCAAACAGAATTGAAGATCTGCTATTGCTAAATTTTGTTCCCACAATTTTGGCTGAAATTGAATTTATTTAAATCTGGTTTTGAAACCATGTTTGTGGTCTTAAGATTTTAGATCATGAATTTTCTTTTTAAAAATGGATCTAAATGTAGCCTATATACACAATGCTTCCATCAGAAAGAATGACATTGTCCCATTCATAAGGAAATAGAAAGGCCTAGGAAAATACCATATTAAGTGAAGCAAGCCAGCCCCCCGAAATGTAGGCTGCATGGTTCTCCTCATTTGTAACAACTAGAATACATCTACGATATTCTTAGCCGACAATCACAGTAGCCCAATCACTAAGTGCAGAGGACCATATATAATGAAGCATATATAGAGTGAAGTATATAATGAAGCATCAAAATTAACTCTAAGAACTGGAAAGAAGAGGTTCTCTTTATGTTCTGCATGCCATTAGTTCCTTTTATTTTTCTGTTTTAGTTTTCTGTGTCCTTTGACTTGTATGTAAGTTTATCTCATCTGTGGAAGGGAAAGGGAATCACAGAAACAATAAGACAAAGAATGAACCATGATACTAGACATTATGTTGGAAATGAACTTTACAACTCCAGAGGGAAGGAAATGGGGAGGGGTAAGTGGGGAAAAGTGAGGGAGGGGATAACAGTGTTTAAAAAGAAATGTACTCATAACCTTACTTATTTTAACACCCCTGTTCATCATCTTTACCATAAATATATATTTTTAATGGATCTAAAATCCATTCCTCTGTTTTCTGGGTTCCACAATGATCCAAAAATCATCTGTCAGACTAATTTCCCAGATATTTATTTCCAAATTCTAAGGTCTATTTTTTATTTTGTTTTTTTCTTCAACAAAGACATTAGAACTTGGGTGATGTAGTTGGAAATGGTAGTATATAATGAAAGTAGTAAGGATGCTTCTCACTAGTATTTGTCATATACCCTAGTAAAATTTGATTGACTAGCTGCCCCATAGAGAGCAGTGAGGACTGTGAAATCACGGTCAGCAGATCACCAATGTGTATTCTTTGTAAGTGATACACACTTCTATTGGCTTCTATAGTAAATGAGTGAAAATTCTGTCAGGGTTAGATATCTTAAGATATCATGTTAAGTAAATCAAATCCAGAGCAACAAAGGATCTATGTTTTCCCTTATATGCAGAAGCTAGATTTCCCTTAAAATTTCATGAGTAAATACATTGGGCTGTATGCAAATGTATACAAATGCATTAACTGAAATACAGTAGATTCAAGGGAGATCTCCAATAATGTAATTCCTTTGAAATTTAAAATCAAAGTTCAGCAAAACAAAACACCAGTAAGTGGGTTCCTGAAAAAGGTGGGATATGGTCAAGGGGAAAGGAGTAAATGAATAAAGAGGAAAAGAGGGGAGAATGCAAACAATAATCCAATGTATACCGTGCAAAATTAAGAAGAGTGGGAGAGGGGTGGGTAGGGGATGGGAGGGCAAAAACTGAAAGGGGTGACGTTGATTGAGATACATTTTATTCATAAAGTGCTTTGTTAAGTGGTTGCTCCTTTGTAATACTTAAAAATAATAAAAAAAGATATCAAGTGAAAAAGAATTGAGTTAAGTCACAAAAAAAGAGTTAAGTCACAATAAAAAGATGGAAGCGCTGAACATGATTAATTTATTTCCAAACTAAATATTTTCAAATAGTCAGTAAAATTACTAGAATGTGTTGTATGTTCTCTTTTAGAAATGGATAGAAATTGGACAGTTTATTAGCCTGAATATATGTAGTTTGTTTATCTGCCAAACTTTATTAGCTATGCATATTCCCTAATAGTTTCATCCATTCACTTAAAATATTTATTAATGCCTTCTTTAGGGACTCACATTCCAATCTAATTAGATGGAAAAAAACCATTTCCACAATTTTTAAGATAACAGAAGTAAAGCACTCGGGCTATGAAGGAAATCACAGTACAGGTCTGCTATGTAATCACCATTGTAAAAGAATATTCTAATTCAAATGTCAGTTAAGTGGAGAAGAAACACCAAAACTAAAACTAACCCACTCCAATGTTATCTAAGGTTCTTAAAAGGCATGCTTTCATCTTCGAGAAGATTGTAAAAAATAAAATAATAGAAGAGAGAGAAAAGGAAACCTTAAGTAGATGTGATCTCTATAACATTCTCAATTTGTTTATGTTATTAAGATAGGCCTTCTTGCCAGAAGTAGATGAGGTAGCTCTTACGCATTGTTTTGAAGCATATCAAAGGTGACAATAAAAGCTGGTAACTGGTGGTTCAAACATGTACTCTTAGCTACTGAGGAAGTTGAGATCTGCAGGACTGTGGTTCAAAGTAAGCTTGAGGCAAAAGGGTCTGTGAGACACCTTGCCCAAAATAACCAGCAAAAAACAAGGCTGCTGGTGTAGTTCAAGTGGTATTGAACTAGCATGCTAGCAAATTTAAAAGGAAAAATAAAGCAGAAAATAAAGCAGAGACTGGAAGTTATCACCTTTGAGTGTTGACTCATACAACTTCATCTCAAATTGATAATGGAATTATAAGTCATTGAAGCCCAGGCATTATAATAATTCTGTGAGCATATCAATATAAAGCCTGTAATATGATTATGAAATGTCAGACTTTAAATCTTGGTTTTGATTTTCTGATATAAGGATTAAGTCTCCAAGGTTAGCTTAGCATGAAAATGAGTCTCAACGATATTTCTGGTTCTTCCAAAGCTGTGAGTATGATCAGTCAATTGATAAATCATAGATTCTACATTTGGATGGGGATTTGCAATGAGACAGTGTGAAAATGGCAGTACATAAATGCACATACATTGGAGCCATTGAAAGCTTTGAACTGGGGTTCCAAAGGCACTGTCATGTAGTTTCACCAATATAAATTGTATTATTAAATTTTGTAACCAAACTTGTACATCACAAAGAGAAATAACTCAGTTAAATGCATAAACTCTTTTCATTTAAAAATATTTTATTGTCAGGGTGATATATAGAGGGTTACAGTTACATTTGTAATTTAGTGAATACATTAATTATTGGACATTGTTACCCCTTCCCATGTTTTTCTTCCACTTTCCCTCTCTCTACCGCCTCCCAAGTTGTAAAGTTCATTTCCAACATATTGTCTTATGAATAACGCTGTTATCTGGTTGGGTCATCTTTTGTCCCCACTGAATCTCCTTTTTTCAGCAGCATTTTTTCAACACGTAGTTTTACCCATTTTTCTCTGGATTACCTTATCTTCTGTCCATCCTTCAATCAGAAAGCTCACAGGTTAATCTCTAGATTCAATTTGTTTTGCGTCATAGGCCTATGTTTGTGGCTTCCAACTAGTGCCAAGATATTATCCATGACTAACCTTGGCTGTATTTTCCTTTTCCCTAGGCATATTTTGGTGTTCCCTTAACTCTAGTGCTTACTTCTGATTCAGCACTATGCTTTGATAATAAAACTCTCTCCCTTCCTTGCCTACTTTCAAACTAAACTAAACATATCCAAGCTTTCAATGCTGTCTCTCAAACTAGGATGGCATCCTGAGACTCACATGCATTGCTAGGTATCATCTCTAAAGTTAAGGTTCCCAAACAGGACATACTGTTGATCAGTACAAGGGTATTCCAGTATACAGATAGTGAGTGTTTACCTTAAGAGATTGAGATAAGCACTTTGTTTTGGCTTTAACCTTCTTTTGATGGTTTTATGCTATGCTTAATTGCTCTAAGCAGAATGGATTTTCCCACTAGAATGTGCTATGGAGAGACAGAGGAAACATATCTCAACAGAATGATTTTGTTCCAAGTACAAAATGTGACAAGAAAAGGGGTGATACTTCCTCCTCTAATAGATTAGATTATTATGGATTACCTTGACTATCTCATATACCCCATTTTGAATTTTCTTGTGCATCACAGGAAGAAGGCAAAGAATTAGCCTCCCAGAACCCTTCTCTCTTTATGATTCCTGTTAGACTTGGCCACTGTGGAGGTTAAGGAGAATGCCCCATATAAAATGCTAAGCGTAGTTTCTGTTATAGGCTAAGTAGCTAATCATTTAATTTTTTTTCTTTCTCAACAATGGGTACTGATATCACCATTAGGACATATGTATCAATCTAATGAATTTATAACATTGCAAAGAGCATCAGATATTCCTGAATCAATAGTAATCACTTGTTCTTGATAGTGTTGAATATAGTAATTGCAAAACCTGGAAATGACCTAGTATAAAGTCCAAGAGAGGAGGGAAATAAGAATAGTTAAGGGGACTTGTGTGTTGGGAGATTTCATACACAAGAGGAATTGTATATTGGGTGTCACATCAAGATAAGGATTCATTTTTTAATAAGCTAATAATGAATTTTTGCTGCCATTTTAATGCACAGTGCTTATCTTCTTGGACCTTTTAGACTTAAGAGTACAATCTGATGAAATATTAATTAAAAGAAAACTGGAGCACTCTGAAATGCAAGGATGAGGAAGAAAGCTATACACACAGCACACTCAGTATATTTACTATTTTGCAGACTTTAGAGGAGTCTTCTTTCAGAATTCAACATTATTCTGTAAAAGGAGAACATCTTTGTTTTTGTCCAGAAGCATTCGAATCAAACTCTTTACTTTCTTTTAAAGGAATTTAAAAGCTCCACTCACTCAGTATCTAATGTTCCTGAATGACCATGAGCCACATCCCTCCATGTAATATTCAGCGCCCAGACATAGAAATATGCCAAGATTATTCAAAATACATTTCTATTTCTGCTCCCACCCCATTTTGCCAGCTGCTTAGTCAAGTACACTGAGGACTATTATGTAGCTCTTGAGACAATCCTTTGGAAAATAGCATCTCATTGGTTTGGATGCTCAACTCTATGCTCTGAATACCCTATACCCTAGCCAGGAGCTTTTGATCTGCCCCCATTTCCACCTGTGTTAGAAAGGAAACACCGCAAAGCCCATGGAGTTGTAGCAGCATCCATGTTCAATCATGGAGTCAGTCATTACCAGGTGCCCTTGTCTTCAGAACCTCACATTTTATGTTATTCAGATGACCCCTGGAGCAGCTGAAGAGTTCAAATTCTGGCTTGTAATTAGCCTTAGGTAAGAAAGTGAACAAGTTTCAGCTTTTTCCCCCCTTTTTTCTGTTTTTCTTTTACTGTTGATCCCTGAGTTTATTATTATTATTATTATTATTATTATTATTATTATTATTATTATTATTGGCTACAGGCTAGTTCTCTGCCACTAGAACCACAGCTCCATTTCCAGCTTGGAGGTTTATTGGAGATAAGGGTCTACTGGAGTTTCGTGTCCAGTTTGACTTTGAACTGTGATCCTCATATCTTAGCCTCCTGAGTAGCTAGGATGATAGGCAAGAGCTACCAGTGCCTGCCTAAGCATCAGCTCTTTTCTGCTGTTTTCTCTTCTTTTCTTTTTTTTTTTTCCTCTCTCTGACTTTTTTGTTGGTCATGGGACTTGAACTCTGTGCCTGGGCGCTGTCCCTAAGAGCTTCAGCTCATGGCTACCACCCTACCCTTTGAGTAACAGTGTCACTTCTGGTTTTCTGGTGGTTAATTGGAGATAAAAATCTCTCAAACTTTTATGCCTGGCTTTGAATTGTGATCCTCAGATCTCAGCCTCCTGAGTAGCTAGGATTTCAGGCGAAAGCCACCACACCCAGCTTTCTTTATTTTCTTTTTTTTTTCCCCAAACATTTGCCTTTTCCAATATTTCCTACGAAGGTTTTAAGGAAAAGAAGGGATAGACTGTCTTTGTTTATTCTCTGTCTCTCTCTCTCATACACACACACACAAAGTTGACAATGAGAAAATAAAAAATGGGAGACACTTGAAGTTCACTTATGCTTTTGCAAGGCAGTATGCATCCTTGTAGGATATATATTGGGATCCCAGATATCCTTTAGGTAATAACCTCAGTCACTCAACTATTCTGATGGAAATAAATGCAGCAGTGGTGCTCACTAGACATTATGTTGAAAATGAACTATACAACTTATGGGTAGGGATAAGGGGGAAAAAAAAGAAATGTACTCTTTATCTGACATTTGTAACCCTAGCCCCTCTGTATGTCACTTTGATTACAACAATAACCAACCCTAAGTTCTATCATTAGCAGTGTACTAGTTATCGGTGCTGCTTTGTCTTCCCATTCCTCTTTCCCAACCCAGGGGTCCACTGATGAAGTAGTGATTTAGCACATGATTTCGCAGCTCTAAGTTTTCAGATTATGGACTGAAACAATGTGTAATAATTACATGGAGGCTCCAGAGTACTCTGTGTGAAATTGAGACCAAACATGAAAAACAAACAACAAAAATCAAGCAGAATACTTTTCCTTAATCTAAACAAAGCAACTTCTTTCCTTATCTTTGGAAATAATCATGAGAATGTCATCTTCTGAACATTTTTTTTAACCAATCCTGGGGCTTGAACTCACGGCCTGGGCACTGTCCTTGAGCTTTTCCATGACGAGCGCTCTACCACTTGAGCCACGGGACCAATTCCGACATTTTTGTGTATGTAGTACTAGTAATGAAACCCAGGGCTTTGTACATGTAAGGCAAGCACTCTACTACTAGGCCATATTCCTGGTCATCTCCTGAACATTTTATAACATAGTCATAACGAAGTTATCATTTAGTGTGTCCTGGTGATGGATAAGACATTAAGACTCCACTGTTTAAATGAATGTTGGCTGTCATTTTTTTTTAAATCACCATCTGATGAGTAAATGTTCTAGTTCATCTACAGCAGGGAAGACTAAGCAACTTGCCCAAGGGCAAGCTAGCCCAGAGTAGGATAAGATTTAAACCCTGGCAAGTCAGATTTCAAGTATTTGCCCTTCATCTTTAGGCTAGTTAGCCTAGCTGCAGTGTAACGGAGCCAGAGATCTGCCTGCACAAGAATTCTTCAGCTACTTCTAAAGCTGAGCTGCCTAAGAGATAGGAAGGTAAGAAGCAATTTATAGAGTGCATTTTCCTCCAGAATGAAAGGGCTCATTTCCTTGTCACAGAGCTGCAGACATTTCTGAGTTGGGGGGGAAAAAGTCTCTGGTCATTACCAGGAGCATTAGTGGCAATCTCTGACAAGAAGCAAAGGTTTCTTTGTTCTGATCATGACAAAGGTGGGCCTTTGGAAGAGGCAGACTATGACACTACAGTGTAACTTGCATTCAGCATACTAGCCTCTTAGGTTCTCTGTGAAATATATATAAGCCCTTCACAGATTGCATTTAGTGTGGCAATTAGCACACAGGAAGTACACATTAAACATCTTTCTATCAACAATTACCCTTGCAAAAACTTTACCTATTTTCCAATTACATAGGAATGTCAGCTACCTGATGACACAATTTCAACAACCTGAAATTCCTTTGTTCCTGAAAGTGGCATTTCTAAAAGCCCCTGTATCCAGCCTGATAGGACTGGATACTCTTGCCATTAGAGCATCTTAAAAAAATCACTCTTAGCCAGGAGCATTTGTGTTGGCAGACTGAGCCTTGAAAAAAGCAAAGGCTGTTAGCCACACTTGGGGATATCTTAAAATATGTGTGTCTTTCCCAGAAGCCAAAGATTTGTTTTTATTCAAACAATCTACAGCCATGCGTAGTTTTGGAAACCTAGTCTCAGTCACTATTGAGGAACTTATAATGGAAGTAAAATGCTGAGGAATACAACTTTGTTAGACAATTACCACATTTATTACAATGTATTCTAAATTTTTCTAAGACATGTAACAAATTTATTCTAAATTCTTTATTAAAATCTACATTTTCTAGTGGATCTTGACTCTGACACCCAGTTGAGAACTTGGCACATAGTCCACCCTCACAAAATTTGATTGGAACAAAGAGCTCTTTTGATGAGGCCAAATAATTAAATTGAAACTATTATTGGAGGAATCCATCTCCAAAGAACTAGAATTATTTTACTAAAATTTGGTAGAACAGATATAGCTTACTGAAAATTACCATATGATTTGTGATCTGCAAAGGAGAAGAAGAGTAGCTTAATTAAGAGATAACTTATGTAAGATTCTGGGAAGAATGCTAAGAATTAGCAAATGAATATAACCCAAGTATCTCTGTGGTTACTCACATTTTAGCAAGTTATAGAAAGTGGCAAGAATTCATTTATCTCCCAAAGTGAATTCAGCGTATGCCACAGCTTATAGAACCATCTTGAATAAATCTATTGAATTCAGTAAAAAAAAATGATCAAGGTGAATTTTGTGTGTGTATATGTGTGTATGTGCACGTTTCATTTTATGTATCTTACATTATGAAATGGTTTTCCTGACTATATTACAAAGGTGCGGTTTTCTTTTCAATAACTTTTAGGAAAGATCCTAAATGTTATAAAGGGGGGTGCTGATTCTTTTCCCTTTCGGCATCTTAAAATATTTAATAAACTGCACATTAAGCCAGTGTTCAGTTTTCATGTCTTGACCAACAAGATTTGAGGTGCAACTACACTGAAGCAAAACTCCCAGGTCCCTCCTCCTCTATCAAGTTCTCAAAGGTAAAATTGAGAAGGCAGCAATAGAATTAGTCCTTTCACTTAGATTAAGCTTGCTTAGTAGTATAAGACACCGTTGGTGGCCTCTTTGTAGAAATGGGAAATTGGGCATCGGTGCACACTAATTGCCTAAGAACCACTTCGGAAGTCATTAGAACATAATCAAAGCATATCCAAACCCATAACATGATGTCTTAAAAATTTAATAACCATCTAATTAGAATTCCATAATTAAAAGTTTAACATTAACATTATGGCTGAACTCTGAAAATTTCCAATCAGATTTGTAACATAAATTAAATGTCTTCTTTCTCTTGGAAGATAGAAAGCCACTGTCAGTGCGATCCAGAGGGAGGGGGAAAATGCATCATTAGGATAAGTCTGGGTGACTTTCAGCAAGCTCGCAGCTACTAGAAAAGCTCCTCCGTGTTCATATTACAATAGTGTTCTACATTGCTTTGTTGCCATTCTTTAAATCTGCTCTATGTGTTTGGCTCATTTGCAGCTATTTTGGTCATATATAGTTATTTCATGGGGAGGGGTGCGGGTTGGGGAAGGCTACATTGTATGTTTCGCACCTAGCATTTCTTGCTGTAAGGTACTTCTATCTCTATAGCATGGAATTCTCTCTTTTTCACAGTATGGCAAGTATCTTCAGGGCCCTTCACTAGTATGGCTCAGGTGATTTGAAAAAGTCTGGAATTTCAAGCATCACACTGGAATGGTAATACATCAACAGAGAGATGCTATGTGTACAGATTCCTATATGGGGCACAGGGAACCAAACAGCCGAGGTACATAACCATCTTGAAAAGGGGTTTAGATGTGAAAAATAATTTGGTTTTAGCAGATTTCCATCTCTGATTTCACCATCCACACAGTTCCATGAAGTTGCTATGCTCCCCAAGCCTGCCTATTCCATCTTTTAATTGTTCTCTCTCTATCTGAGATGCTCATCCACTCAGAGTGTAAAATTGTGACCCACCTCTCACTCCTACAGACAAAATATTATTGCTGACTGTGTTTGCAGCTCTCCTACCTCCATATACTTTTCCTATTAGCACTAACCACAATGAAATTTAAGATCTTCTCTACATTCTGCTTTGCTACCATTGCATCTAAAATATAGTCAAGTAACAATTATTTAACAAATGAGAAAGTGAATGAAATGAGCAAGGAGGAACTAAGATAGCCTAGCCAACTGTACCAGCCAGTAGTAAACTTAGCCTAGTGCAGAAATCTTTCCTACAGAGAGTGCTTAGCATAGAGTACACTGGATTGTCAAAGACAAATGTTATGTTCCTGACTTCACACTGATAACTCCTAATATAGTAGTGGTGGAAGGAGGGACTAAAGGGAAAGGTAAATAGGATATAAGAGTTTGCATCCTAGTGTAGAGCTTTGGGCAATGTTATAATACATACATAATAACAAGGAACTAAAATGTTTCCTCTTTTGTGAATTCACATTTGAGGCTCAAAAGGAAAATTATCATATTTGAAATTCAGAAGAAAAGTCTAGTTTGCCAACACTATCATCCAGGCTTGTTTATAGACAGTAGTTGTTTCATATTGAGGTAGAACCAAAGGGAGAAAAATCTCCCTGTAGGATTTGAAGTTTGGTTCACATTCTTCCTTCCAGAGAACATGGTTTCTCAGCCTCTGCTTTCACCTGTCTTTCTTTCATGAATTGATGCAACTTCTATACCTGGCTTCAATGCCTGACTTTATAAGATTGATTACTCTATTGGCATTGAGCTTTGCTTATAGTTTTGTACCTTCTAAGTTACAGTGTGAGGCTTTCTGTCTTTTTCTACCCTTGATAATTACATTTTGTGGAGAGTATTTCATCAGTCAATAAATGGATGAGTTAGAGGAGTTTGGGGGGGGATGTCAAAGGAAGCTGAGAGAGCACCTATCCCTCATGAAAACCTCCCACAATTATATACATTTTTCAGTTTATGTGGACATGATATGTTTATATAACTTTTTCTGAGGAAAGGATAAAAAGAAGTTACGAGAACATTGTGAAACTAAAGTCACGAGACAAGGGCAGATGGCAATAAAATAATACTGGGATTTGATGTAGTCTAGCTTTTTCTTTACCAACACTGATATGGTATTTCTTTGTCTCTGTCTCTGTCTCTGTCTCTGTATCTGTATCTGTATCTCTCTGTGTCTCTTTGTTTCTGTTTGTCTTGTCTCTGTCTCTGTTTCTCTCTCTGTTCCCCTCCTTTTTTTCCCCCTCCCTCCACATCTAGGCTATTTCTTAGACCTTGAGTTTGCTATAGATAAGGCAGCCATATTCTTTAATATCAAATCCTGAAGTTCAGAGTTATACATTTTAGCTATTGATGGATAACTCCCAGATTTGCCAAAAGCTAGGCAATTGTACTTACAGAACAACCAAAAGTTAGTGTACAAAACTAAAGCAAGGCTGTACTTCAAAATAAACTATTCGCATGAGTTTTAACTAGGTCACTTCAAGGCTATTGCCAAGAGGAGAAGAAGGTTTCTAATTGCTTGCTATTGTAAGTGCTGCACAGCCTAAAACCTCACAGTATGAAGAGTAAATTAGAACAACTTTTCATTGACAAAGATTAAACTTTTTCATCATTCTCAAATTCCCGGGGATTTCCTCCCACTGACTCTATGTGTTTTAAGCTTTTCAATTAAATATCCTGGGTCGTGCCTGCAAGAATTCCCACTGACAAGGACATATTGGTGCCAGGAAGAGTTAAACTATTTCAATAGCAGTTTGTCTTGGTTACTCCTATATAGTCTGCATCTTTCTACTATGGCACCTTATCAGTACTCTCACTGCTGAAAGCCCAGGCAGGTCACATTACCTTGCCATCAAAAAGGAACAAATAGTGAATTTAATCTGGGGGAACAAAGTATGTAAAAAGTCAGGGAGTCGCAACAGTAACTTTGGTAACTCATTTCTTTTCCTTGGGATAATTTATTTTGACATTAGGAGTATACGAGGCTGTAAACCCCAGTGAACACGGTGTTGTAGACAGGTGTGACAAATATAAGCTTCTGTCTTCTAACTTTTCATCAGGTTTGTTTCCAGCTCACCTTGTTAACCTCCTCCACCCCCACTCCGAGTGTTCTGAATGCTTTAGTGGACTGCCTCAGAGACCATACTACAATCACAATTGTTTTGGTGTGTCCCTGGGCTAGAGCAGTCAATTAAAATCAGCTTAGAAGAAGTCTTAGAAAGGGTTATTTTTTTTTAATAAAATATTTCTGATGGGACTATGGGAAAAGATAGCTATCAATTTTAAACAGTATACTTGCTTGAAGAATAGATCAAAACAACCATGTGGGGAAACTGGTAGCATGGAAGGTTGTGGTGGAAATAACAATAATATTTTTTAAAAAATTCAATTATTAATTCTGATAGGAAACACACACACACACACACACACACACACACACACACACACACACACACACGGCAGAGAAAGGGATCCCTAGCTGCCAGGAATGAGGAGAAAGATGAATTCATTTAAAAAATCTTTATTTCTTAAAATGAAAACTTGCCTTAAGCAAGAGAACATTTGTAAGATATTACAGATGGAATAGGAGGGCAAACAGGTCAGTATTTTTATTTTAAATATGCTGTATGTGTTTAATTAGTTTCAAAACAAGGATTAGTGGAGGAGACTGCAGCTGGGAAGTCAAAAGGGGTATTTATTTAATTGAGCAGCTTAAGAATAAGCTCAATTCAGATTTGACAGACACAGTCTCCCGATAAATTGGGCATCACAAGCTATATAGAGACATGAAACATTAATTGTCTCTTATCACTCATAAACACAGAACCAAAACAGGCACTAGACTGGTTCCCAGGCTCTTATTCACAATAACTCCAAGGTACTATCTTTGTCTCAAAAACAGGACACAGGAGAAATTAACTGATCACTTTTTCCCACAGAAGTGTAATAGTAATTACCAAAGAACTAGATTTTATTTGCGAAGGCCTGCAAAACTGGAATATTTTGGTAATTATTCTGAAAATCACCACAAGACGCAACTTGATCTGTTAACACATGACAATCCATACTGAATTCAGAGACTTCTGAAACTCACTATATTTTCTACTTGGGTTGATTTTAAACATTGTGTGTAGGTTTACCATTTTAGCATTTCCTCCCAAATTTACATTAGATCAGAGTTCATGAAGACTGCTTGATCTGAATTTCTGGAGTTGGGGAACATGTAAGTATATGACCTACAGAGGTACAATGCAAGGTTCCTTGAAGTTCAATGGAAAGTTGCAAAGTAAATTAAGAAATTTAAGTAAAACAGTGAAGAAAATGCATCACCATTTTTATTTACCCGCATCATCAATTGTAATAATGGCCACAATTCGTTGAAATCCCTCCCATCTCTTGAACTGAGTGGGGTTGGGGCCTATGTAGTCTAAGAGAGTAAATCTCTGCATTGTCCTAACTTGAGAAACATTTTTCATGTGGCAGCACAGTCTCTGTCCATTCTCTTAGAACCCTTCGCTACCATGTGGACAGGTGAAGATTAGCTTTCTGGAGAATGAGAAACAGCATCGTGCTGCTTCAGTTGCCTCTGGCCAATGACCATCATTCTCAGAGGAGAGCTGAAGAACAGACTGATCTGTGGCCTTCAATGCATGGTAGGGGGGACCCAGCTCAGCCGAACAGTGGAGCCACTTACCTGAGTCAAATCAAGTCGGCTGATCAAACCAGTAAGAAATTATGGAGATAATTGTTTTTAATAATGAAGTTGTGGGATTTTTCCAGGAGACAAGTATAAAAAAAATACTGGATAAATGTAGCTAGAATAAAAATAAATACCATGAAGTTATTGCCCTATTTCCATGGTGGTATGGTTTGGGTATGAATTGTCCCTTTCTTTCCCCATGTTCACATGTTGACAACTTGGTGTTCAATTAGAGGTACTATTAGGAGATAATTGACTCATCAGAGTGAACTTCATGAGTAGATCAAAGTCATGGACGGGTTCCTAACTGAATAGGCTGTTAGGTTAGGCCTACCTGGAAGAAGTGAGGTGTTGGGATATATATTTGATAGGTATCCTTTCCTCTCCCAGCCTTCCCCTCTCTCCTCTTCATTACCTTCCTAGTCCACCTCTTCCTTCTCCTCTCTTCCCTTCCCTGCCCCATCTCACTCTTCCTCCCAACATACTTTTTCTGGCTTAATGAACAGTTCTCTGATGTCCCTCATGAAATTCTGCTTTGTAGTAGAAGGTGCCAAGCAACCATGGACAGAAAACTTTGGAACCTTGAACCAAAATGAATCTTTTTTCCTTTAAGTTGATTTATACAGGTGTGTGTCCCAATGACCAAAAAAGGGACTAACCTGAGTGGGAACTGAAATTTGACTCTTGTACTCACCCAAAAAGTTGAAGATAAAATATGAATAGGAAAATTATAAGATAGAATCTCTTTTGTACAAATGAATGTACTACCAAGAGACTAACTTCCAGGCTCTTTGTATAATTGAAGACATCTCCACTTAAGCATTGATCAAGCTGCCATATGCACAGCCTCTGAAGCATGGGGACCCAGAATCACTCATTATTCCAACCTGATTGCAATTAGAGTTAGGAAGTCAGACTTGTGCACTTTATTCTCTGGGTACACAGTAATAGATATCTAGAGAGAAAGTACGAATATGCATGAGCAGCTGAAGACAAAAATACTCCACTTCTGTTTTCCTCTCAGGAACTGTTCTAAAACACCAGGGGTTGTGGGGGAGGGCAGGTAGTTTTACTTGAACTGATGAGGAGTCACTCTATTAGGAAGAGCTCAGAAAATGTACTCTCCAGCGAAGCTCTCATGAAAAGTCTGAGAAGAAAAATACTCTTCTTTCCATTCAGCAAATGTGCTCATATCTTGTATATACAAGGTACCATTCTAGGTACTGAATATATGACAATGAGCAAGACAAAGTTCTGTTCTAGTAAAATTCAATTTCTAATCTGAATAGAAAAACCTTGCTGAGAACCAAAGACACAAATAAAATGAACAAGTAATATAAAGTAGTGAAAATGGTTTTACAGATAGTCAAATTGTGTGGATAAACATAAAGAAATTGAAGCAAGGTGCTAGAGAGTAGTGTTTCTCCTCAAATTTATAAACACTATTTAAACCCCAATGTGACTGTATTTGGAGATAGGCAATTTAGGAGATAATTGGGTTAAATGAAGTCATAACGGAGGAGGCCTTAATCCAATAGGTTTGGTGACTTTCTAAGGAGAGTAAGACAACTCTCATTCTATTATCTTTGTTCTTTCTTCATCCATACTCATTAAAAAAAAAAAGACAAGGGAGGAGACAACAACTATTTAGCCATTTACAGTCAGGAAAAACCAGTAGCTATGACTTTAGTTTGGACTTCTACCCTATAGAACTATGAGAAAGTAATTTTTCTGCTGCATGGTAGTGACTCACGCCATTAATACCAGTTACTCAGGAGGATGAGTTCTGAGAATCAGATCTCATTTAGAAGCCAACAAGGGTGAAAAGTATGTGAGTCCTTATTTCCAATTAACCAGCAAATAGCTAGAAGTGGAGATATGGCACAAATGGCAGAACTCCATCCTTGAGAAACCCAAGCAGACTCTGAATGTAAGTCCCATTACTGGCACGAAAAAAGGACATAAAGGCAAAAGAGAGAAAACCAGAAAATAATTTATATTATTTTTCTTTCTTTAACCACTCAATCTAAAGATCTATAGTATCTTGTTCTGCCATCGCAAGTGCATTTACTCAAAAGGAACTCTATATACTTTATGAAAAACTTTTAGAAATTTTGTCTTATTTTTTAAGATGCAAAGTCAAGAACAATTCTTGCCTAATAAATTACTCTTGCTATAGTTTTTCCTTCACTTCTTTTTATACTACTTACATCCAGGGGACACATTGACAGCTTGAGGAGGAAGAAATGTCCTTATGTCATCTCACATCTGACCAAGAACAGTTATACACATTCTTAATAGAATGCTCTAATTTTACCTGTCTCTCTCAGCATCTTTCCTGCCATCCCTCCCCAACTTTGCCCAACCTCTGGAGAAACACACTGTTCTGAAATCACACATCTCTGTTTACTATCTGTGCTATTTTTCCTTAAACTACCCTTACCTTGATACTCTTATCTTCAAATCAGAAGAAAAACATCAATTTCATTGGTTTGCTGAGAAGACTAAATAAGATAACAGGAATGAGGGTTCCTTGTTCAGAGAACAATGAGTTATTTTTATTTACTTATATTTTGCCTTCCCACCTTAGTCTTATGCCTCATATTTCTGAAACTACTAAATCCATAAACAAATGATTCTGGGTTGTCTCATGGTATAATTTTTTAAGATTATGAATTCATCCATGCATTCTTCCATTCCTTCTGGATCCTTTCATTCTTCTTCCTGTTTAATTCTGCTTCTGTTTTGCAAATCTCATGTTACCATCCTGTTGGTTTTCTTGTTTTTCTTTTGTTGTTTGTTTTGTTTTTTGTCAGTTGTGGGGTTTGAACTCTGCGCCTATGTGCTTCCCCTGAGTGTTTCATCTCAAGGCTAGCACTCTACCATGTTGAGTCACAGTGCTACTTCTGGTTTTCTGGTGGCTAACTGGAGATAAGAGTCTTCTGGACTTTTGTGCCACAGTTGGCTTTGAACTGTGATCCTCAGATTTCAGCCTCCTGAGTAACTAGGAGTATAGGTGTGAGCCACTACACCTAGCTCATTGCTTTTCTTTATTTCTATTTTTATATTCTATTATATTTTCTCTTAGCATCAAAAATACATCATACATATAAAACTTAACACAATGGGATCTTCATACATATTTGTATGATTGCATGTGTCATGGTGGTTGTGCATGTGTGTTTCTGTGTATATGTGTGCAGTTCATACAGTAGTCTGCCTTAGATGAGAGCTGATAAGTTTGTTTTGTTCAATATTATATCCTTAGGCCTTGTCACAATGCTTAATAGATAAAAGTTATAATGATTCATTTTAATTATGTTCCTTCAATACTACATTTTAAATATATTCTAAGTTTACAATATATTAATGAACATTGTAGCTTATTTTTTGATCTTTCTATCATGATTTTGCATAGTAAATCTATGGTTTCTTGTAGCTTGAAAATTCTATGACCCTGTACTTGAGTATTTCTGAGATATTCCATCCTACCAGAAAGAAGTAATTCTCATTGCTTTACTCCTAATAGTTGTGCATTTATAGGAAAAATGTTTGTCCGTGTTAAATAGAAGAAAATACTGTGATGAACTTTTTCTAAGCAACACAAAGGACAAAGCAGAGAGGCAAATGCTAATATATAAATGCAACTTCAACAACCTCACTTGGTTGGTTTGCTAGACCACATTCACACGTCATTTCTAAGGAGGTTCTGTGCACTTTTGTAAGAGATAAAATGCCCTCTATGCTAGGCTGCTTTTTGAAAATAGGTGAGTCATCAAAGTCTGAAATTCAGAGTTATAGAAACCTCCCCTGCACTTATCCCTTCTAAGAAAAAGGCTGTCATTTTAGAAATCCACTTCATGTTACAGGACATAGAATTGCGGGGACTAAAGTATGGTGTATAAGAGTTGCTTTAAAGGGAACAGAGATATGAGAATAAGAGCAGTGCAAGTTCATTGATGCTCAGCCACAAATGGGAGCAGAAAGCCAGTGGCACTGCCAGAACCTCATTCTAATGGGTGTAGATACAGGACTGAGAGCTTTTCCTGAATGTGCTTTTCCTTTGCTCTCCATTCTGAAAGCTCTCTCCCAGTAACAATATCTAGTGAGTCAATCCCAAGGCCATCTTTGAAAGGGAACACAGGCTCTGAGGTTCTTTTATGGTTGAAATTAGGTTGTTTCCCTTATGAAAAGACTGGATGAAAAAAAAAAAGGATGTGAGCTTACCTATCTCTTCTCAACTAAAATTACCTTTTAAGAGTCTTCGGGCAGCCAAGTGTGCCACAACTATTAAACGGCATGTCACACTGGCTACAATGATTTAATGCTTGGCTACACTTCCATATTAAGGAAAGAAAGTGCAGTGGAAATTTTTTTTTCTCTTCAGATCGGCCATTTTATGCACACTCATGACAAACTCCAATTCACTTAAAAGGATTGCAGAGTAACCCAGAAATCCACCAAAAATAAGAAAAAAAGAACTAGATTCATATAAGAGTGTAACTTTTTGAGCCAAAGGCTTTGAAGGGCTACCCACTTTAATTTTCTTAGTAGGCTTGTTGTAACTAGAAAGAGAATGCACCCTAGGTCTATTCATTTCTGGCAACTGGATCTCAAAGGATGGGTACTAACAACTCTTGGCTAGTATCAATGACTAGTCTGATTAGTTCCTATTTAATACACAAACCTTACTGGATAAATACCTTTAACATATATGTTTTAGATGAGAAGAGGTATTCTCAGAAAGTGTTCATGTGTTGAAGTTCACATAAATGGACATTCACGTTGTGTTTTTATCCACGTTATGTAAAGGAGGAGAGAAATTGGTTGATATTGTAAACTTCTTATATGAGCTCACTGGAATTGCACAGAAGGGGAAAAACCCTCTGCTCTAGGGAACATTTATCTCTGGCTAGATGTCTTATTAACTTATAATCATATTTTAGGAAGAAAATAATCAAAGCTAATTTTGCTAGTTCAGAGCAATTGTTGTTCTAATTTTCATTATTTCAACAAATACTGGTTACCTCTTTCCAAAAGAGCTTAAAAATCTAGCAAGAAAGGAGACTTTAAAAAATAATTGTAGTGCAAACAATCATAATAAAAAGGGTATTACCCACTTCACTGCTAAACAAAGTGTAATTTTCTTTCCTTAGTCAAAAGAAAAAAGAAGATGAGCTTACTGCAAGAGACATACAAAGATTTGCAGGGTCATATTCAGGAGAAGAATTGTATTATTTTTGAGGATGTTATGATGTATGATGATGATATTTAAACTACATTTTAGAAGATAGAATAAACACTTATTGACCATCCCAGTCTGTAAAGCAAACAAAGAAACAGAGTAAACCTTTACAAGAATAAAAGTACAAGGTATGAAAGAATGGAAATGTATAGAAACACTGTGAGTCTCGTTTCTCTACATAAATAGGTTTTATTTAGATTAATTGGAACCTCTTTGGAGGCCCTATAAGACATATAATCCAAAATATCTAAATCTTTTTTAAAAAAAGCTTATTAGTGCCTTTTCATCAAAATTGTTATAAACACATCTGGTTTAATGAAGACCAGAAGCTTTTTCAATAGTGTAACATCACATTCAGGAAACCATCTTCTTTTGGTGTGGCACACAGAAGAAAAGTAGATATAAGAAATAAAAGGGACTGGGAGTATTGCCTAGCGGTAAAGTGCTCGCCTAGCATGCACTAAGGACCTGGGTTCCTTGGTACCACATACATAGAAAAAACCAAGAGTGGCACTGTGGCTCAAGGGTAGAGTGCCAGCCTTGAGAAAACCCAAGAACAGTGCCCAGGCCCTGAATTAAAGCCCTAGGACTGGCAAAAAGAAAAAGAAATAGAAACAAGGAAGATCAAGAGGAGACATTATAAAAAGATACTTCAGTGTGATTATGTCAAGGGTTAGTTACTGGTAAAAGTTCTGATTGTAGTATATACATACAGGTGTATGTAATTCACTACTGCTAAAAAAAAACTTGTATGCTTAATCAGTGCTAATGATTTGTGCTATTTTTTGAGATGTCTTAAAAACATATCATGCTTAGTTCTACTAATATATGGAGTATAGATCTAGAGGAGGACTAAAATCAAGTATGTTGTACTCAAGACAGAAAACGATCCTTGCTGTGAATTACAGTTAATTCTGGAATCTTGACAGCACGAAGGTTGTGGTGCCCCATAGAAGCTGACATCACCTGCTTATGGTAGGGGATTTAAAATTAATTTTTATAATTTTCCCTCTGTTTGTGAATTGTTACCATCCAAAGGCAAAAAAAGATCTTGGTTAACATGAAACATTTTGCCTCGGTCATAAATTAGGACCTACCAGGTTTTAAAATGAGGCTCACTTTTTTATACGTGTACAAATAAATGGAAAGCATAAACAATTGCTGACACTATCGGAGTCTTCAAAAGGATGGAAGGTAGATGGGACGATTTCAGCACGGGGTGGGGCAGCACCCACAAACTCACTTTGTGAGGATCTTCAACATTTAGAGAGCTAAGAAATGTTTATCCAATGTGTTTGTAGTTTATCTGCAACCACCTCAGCAATGTTTTCCTTACCATGGTAGCCCCAGTGAATGAACTAGACAAATAGCACACTAATACCTTGCAAACCTTCTAGTCAAAGTTGAAACCATCTACGAATTTATTTTACATGTGAGACCACCTAAAATACATTATTTTCATTTTTTGTCGACATAGGGAAAACTGAGAGGAGGTAGACCAACAAGAGAAAAAAAAAGTCAAGAATTATTTTAAAAGCTTTGAGATACACTTAAATTTCAGCTGGGAATGATTCCTTAGCAGGTAATATAGTGATTTAACAAGTAAATCTCTACAACAAACTGGAAACATACAAGACTGATGCTAATGAAACTGGAAAGGAACTAAATAGATTTAGAAAAGCTTAGGTTGCTATGCCAAGGACAAAAAAAAAGACATGGAAAGCCAATCTAAGGTAATTCAGTTCATCACAAAACACATTGTCCAATTGGAGGCAGTGTGAATAATACCTTAACGGCTGTCACAATAGGTTGGAACAGTCTTTCTTTTATTCTTTTATTCTGAAGCAATCTCTTTGTGGAACTTTATTTGTATAGCTAACCATCTGAATGAAGGAATTCTGGTGACGACGTGTGTGTCCTTATTGTTGCCAAGGAAACCAAGGGCTTCATTTCTAGTGGCTTGAATGCCAAAGAAGATCCACTATGGAGAAGGAAGGGACTTGCTAACACTGAATTTGCTGGAAATATTTGGTGTTCAGGGAGTCTTTTCTGAAGCTACAATTCAAAATGTATTTAAACCTCTTGGTTTAAATGCACTATTAAGTAGCGGTTTAAATTTGAGTTGATACACAGTTGATACCATGGAAAAACATGATGAGTTTCAATGGAAAAAGCACAATTTTCTTTCTGACAGTTGAAACCAGCCTATGGGGGAGAAAGCCTTTGGTTTCCATTGACAAGGTTTTCCTTTCTGGAATCAGGAATTTCCTGTGCTCTGTGTGGCATTGTTCAGTGGCTTGTAACTGGGGACTCTACTTGTAAAACAACAACAACAAACAAAAGGAAGAAAGAAACTGCCTAGATTAAAAAAATATTAGCATACTAAAAAGTATTTTTCATTGATTTTTATAGCATCTGACTGTTTCAATTTGAGAATTTGGGGCCATATATCCATTTACATTTTTATTTTAGATACACTTACAGTACATTAGTTTGTATCTGTCAGCCAAAAATCAATTCTAGACTATGAATTTTACGACAAAAAAAGTACAAGCATACACCTAAAAATAGGAATGAAAAAGAAGGAAAAAGAAATGAAGAAAAGTGTTAGGGACAGAGTACGTATATATTTCTTTTACAATATAAATTTGATTTTAACCCCTACCAGCATGTACAGCACACACTGAAATATCTGTAAATACCTTAAAAGTAATTTCTAAATATTGATTGTCTTTGGTTTGACTTTACCCACAGATTGGAGGCATAATTTAAACTGTTCTTTTAGGGATTTGTTTTTGCTTTTCTTTGCTTTTACAAAGGAATGTAACCTCTTTAAATATTACTTTAAATCTGTTATCTTCCGTTACCCTTATTCTTTCTGCATTCTGTTGTTATGTTAGGCATGGAGGCAGTCCCATAGAACCTTCAGGAAGACAAAGGGACTTAGTCCTTTTTTGTACATGAAACTACTGCAGCCAGAAGATAGGCAATCTAAATGAAATCAGCTGGGTCTCTTGGCAGAGAGCCACAAAAGACAATAGGACAATGGAGTTGAAAATGTGTCCCTTACAAGAGTGTTCCTCAGAGAAGCACCCAATTATTTATGAAATATCTTGGAGATTTTTTTTGAAAGGTGGGGGAGGTGCTACAAAAGCTCTTTTAAAGAACAGTGAAGAAAGGAAAACTGGGTCTCTAAAAAATTCAATTTCTTCTCTTTACTTCACTATACTATAAATCAGGGAAAATAAGCATAAAGACTTCAGAAGCTGCTGAATTATGCACTCAACCTTTGTGCTATTAAATAAAATAAATACCTTGCAAAAATATTTTAAATGCTCTCTTAAATTTTTAATAGAAAAACTTATGGTTTTCTTTACCAAAATAAATGCTACTATCTTCATTTTATATATGGGAGAGATAAGGAAAAAGATATATTGATGTACCTGGGGAAATCAGAGCTAAGAGAAGACTTACTTCCTGGCCTCTGACATGAACAGATGATAGCTTTCTTTCCAGAATCCCCTAATTTCAATGTCTTCAACTATCTTGAGGGAGTATACAAAGAACGTCAAAACAAAAAGATATTTTAGCATCTACTTTAGTGATAGATAATTGTTTAAAAATATTAAAGTGATTTCTCTAAAGGTCAACTCAAGCTGGTAACAGTTATTAACTGCACACTTTTTTTCCTTCAGGATTATTGAAATGTAAAGAATTCCCAAGAAAACTGGACTATATACACAAATTCAGGGATATAAAATAACAACTGCCTACTGTCCCTTTGTGGTTTTAGGATAGCACAACACTTTTCTCACTGAAACTCACATGTTGCAGAAAGCTATCGGTATTATTATTTTGTCTATAGTAAAACATAAATAGAATAGGGAACAGGGGGAAAATACAGTCAAATACTCAAAGGAAATATCAGAACATCAAAATGAAAAAGAAGCAAACCAAAAAAACCAGAATCAATAAGTTTTGCTATCCTGTTCAGACTCCTAGCGTATCAGGCAGAATTAAAGAGAGAAGTACTTGACTCCTAATTTTTTGTTGTTGTCATTTAACATGCCATAACAAAAACTATGCAGGATCCATATGAATCCTATATTCCATATGAATATTTTAAGTCTTTTTTTTTCCTGTCTTTTTCCTAAGAATAAAAAGCTAGTCCCCCAGAATAATGCTAACTTAATCTTTTCTTGGACTTTTCAATTTTCACACCATCAAGAGAATTACCAGTGATGTTATATAGTTTACATATCTTGTTTCATGTGATTTCAGGGGGACTATTACATTTTAACTTTTTTAATTCTTAACTCCAATGACATGTGCTAGGATTGTGATTCTTACTATAAGCAACAAATAATTTATCACTTTTTTTTCTTTTTCTTTAGAGTAAGTTTTTTTAAATTTTATTTTATTGTTGTGATGATTTATAGAGGTATGATAGTTATATTCATCAGGTATTGGGTACATTAATTCTGATGCTATAATTAGAAATATCTAATGTGTCATAATAGGTGCATGACATGTGAAAATATCTTTAGTTTTAGGCATTTTTGTTTCATTAATTCTTAAATCTTCAGGCCAAACAACATTTAGAAAATAATACTAAGTTGTATGCCAGCATTTTGTTTTCACTGTTGTTGTGCTCATCTTTTTCTTGTTGGGAACAAAGTTAAACCAGATATTTGAAGGGCTTGAATAAGGTCAAGTAGAAGAGAAAGTCCTTCATATATTCAGGATTTATAAAACATAAAAAAATAGTAGTGTTTCTTTTAAGTAAGAATCACATTTGTGTTTCAAAAAAAATAAGTTGTTAGTTAATGGGAGGGAGGGAGTAAATCTCGCCACTTGATTATGTGAAATGTGAGAGCAGTCTGGATTTGATTCTAGCATCACTTCTGCTAATTTATTCAGCAACAGCACCCTTTCTCCTTTTCTCATCTACAGGTATGATCTTCCCAGAGTCACACTCTCAGGGATAAAGGGAAGATTTTCTAGAGAGAATAGGGCCTGCTTTAGTGGAGGAAACTCTGACCTTCATAGCTCTCATGATCTAGAGGATAATGATGAACACATACTCAACACTCAAAACTGCTTTGTAATTGACTGCTTTTTGATTCTGACTAACATTAAGTGAAATGGGAACCATTCTATGAAATAAGGACATTCAATCTTTGCTGTCCTTGAACATACATTAAAAATTCCTGTTTTTGGTATGGAATTTTATGGAATGTCACAGGACTTTTGTAGCCTCATTTTGTGAATTAAAATATATTTCTAGTATAATAGGAATGTTATTTGTAATTCTTCAAGGCAAAGCTCTTGGAGCAAGAAGCCTATTCCTAGAAGTATATACTTGGGAATAATCTTAAGAAAGCCATACGGCTAGGAAGCCATTAGTTCTGGTTACAATAAACAGTTGTTAGTCCATCTGGAATTCAGAAATCTAGTTCCATGACGCTATTTGAAGAATTATATTTAAAGTTAACCCATTAAAACTATGTCTCTAAGTCTATGAACAAGAGCTCAAGTCAGACTTTGAGAAAACTGATCCACATCTTGCTATAGGAATGAAGCGATTGTCCTTGTTTTATATCACTGGTAATTTAAAAACAAAACATATGGGAAGATATAAAGTTGCTTTTAATCTCAGTCATAATGTATCATAATGTATTTATTACAGTATGAGTTATACCATCTGTATATTCCTATCAAAAGAAAATAAAGAAGGACCTTAGGGACAAACAATATTTATCTTTTACTTCTCTTTAAAATTGTTGGTCCAAACATTAATTTTTTACTAATCCCTTGAATAAATGGATATCAAGCTTCTATCTCCAATGACGTAAGTATTAGCCTAATTTTTAATAGTCTATTGACTAAGAAATGAAAGGGCTACTGAAGCTGATACCCATATAGCCTAGCAAGGTTGCTACTGGGGAGAGGCAGGGCCAGTGTTTTGGAGAAAGACAAATGAGAATAAAAGGAAAGGGCTGGGAGTGAGGCCTAGTGGTAGAATGCTTGCCTAGCATGCATGGAGCTCTGGGTTCAGTTCCTTGGTACCACATACTCAGAAAAAGCCAGAAGTGGTCTTGTGTGTTGGGAACATTCTCCCCCTCCCTGAATTCTTAGTGTAAGAATGTGCCTGCATAGTTCCTTGCCCTAAGGGCAACACTTTGTAATTAGGTCACTAAGCAACACATGCCTGCTTGTATTGATATGCAAACATCCTACCACCTGACCTCCTACTCCAAGCAGTACCCCAACCCCCTCTTGCCTCTCCTGAAGAGGCATATAAACCCCTGTGTGAAAAATAAAATTTGCAGCTTGATCAAGATGCTTGTCTTGCTGCCTTCTTCGTGTCTCCTGTCCCTTTCAATCCTCCCTCTAGGTTCTTGGCCCTAGTTGACGTCCCGCTGGATGGGACAAATGGCACCCAACATGCGGCTCGAGTGCCTGCGAGGCTGAGGAATGCCGTCTTCCAGGAAAACTTGGATCCAAGTGATTGTGTGACCAGCTCGGAGTGGCCTGCCCGAGACATCTCGGTCAACGCTGAGTGGAGACGGCGAAAGGTAAGTGACTGACCATGGGACAGGTATCATCGTCACAGGAGTTGTTCATAGGCTCTCAAGACACGAAGAACTTGGGTTAAAAAGAAAGATTCAAAGGCATTTTTCGATTACCTAGAGGAATTATGTCCTTGGTTCCCCAAGGAGGGAACGATTAATGAGGTTAAATGGCAAAGAGTTGGAGATTGTTTATTAAGAAGATTCATGTTTTTATAAGAATTTTCATGTAATTATTGCTATTGTGGTCGAATAAGGAACATTTTCGGCTTGAAACTATAAATAGTGCATGCTTGGCCATGTACACTGTAAATAGCCTTTACCAAATGTGTTTGACAAGGAATTATTTTTATGTAGATAAAATGATCATTGATCTTAAAAATTGCTTTTTTACAATTCCCCTACACCCTGATGATACTTTGTTGGCAGCTCAGGAAAGGACAGATCTAGATTTCAGATCTCCAGGCCGAGAAGGTCTGGGAGGCCTTAACTTGCCCCGAGTTAATGGTGGCCATTATTTTCAACTGGGCTGCATGGGACCGGCATGGGACCGCGTATATCTCCTGGTGAGAAGGAGGATTAACTTGGAGAGGATCCTCACCTTGGGGTCTATCTGACCTTGTCTGCCCTTAAGGCATCTAGGGCCAAGGAAACTTTAAATAAGGAGCGATCAGAGTTGTGGCAAGTTAGCCTTCCTGCTGCTCAGGAAAAAAAATGTTTTAGAGCCTCACCCTGAGGAGGGATTTTTGGTCCCCTTTGATCCTGAGGTCGGGCCCCTTAGCCCTACACCAATTGTTCCTGCCCCGGAATTTGTGGCAGACAATTGGGGTGCAGAGGGACCTCCGCCATTTTACTGTCCCTCTTCCTGCGCTTCACCTCATGTTAAACAGGAAGACGAGGTAAAGCCGCCATATAGCAGCGGCTCCTCCCCCAAACCAAAAGGGCGAGTTAAACCACCATTTTACTCCTCCCCACCATGCTTGGTAAATGCTAAGCCTGGGGGCAATAGATCTGCCCTAAAAGAGCTTAAGAAAGCAGTCTCCCAGGATGGGCCTAATGGCCCTGGGCCAAAACCATCTTCCAAGGCCTGGCTCATCAGCAGTGCTCTCAGGCCTTAAGTTCCCAGCTCCTAGAAACTGCCACAGGCCCCAGCTCCTGGGTATAGCTGGCCTAGCAGCATCTTAGCAATTGGCACGCCCCTTGTCCTGGCTAGAGCCATGCAGCCCCTGTTCTTAAAGAGGACCTGCCCTATAATCTCTATGGAGAGACAAGATACGGATGTTGTGGCATTCTATGATGACTGCATTAGTTATGAAAAAATTGGTATAGAACTGCTCCCCCAATTCTAGGGGCCACAGTCTAATCCCATGGCCCCCTGTGGGTGGAGCAACGGCCTACTGGTGGGAAAAACAATTGGAGCTACTAAAATTAATAAGGATCAGGCAAAGACAAGTTTCAAATACAGGTTTCTTCATGATCTCCCTGCAGTATGCCCATGGGAGCCACCCAACCAGGGCTCCCAAGTCTTTCATCAATTCCTAATAATTTGTATATTTTTGCTATTGAGATAAAAGATTGCTTTTTTCTTTTCTAGAAACAGTGGTTTTCCTGTAACAACGTTTTTTGGAAACGACGCTCAGGTTTAAAAAAAAGGCCTCCGAGATAAGTAAGAGTCGGCCAACCACCCTGTATGTCTGTCTAAAAAGTTTAAGGCCAGGCATGCCATCAAAAGTTTAGGAGTCTCTTAAAAGTCTCTGCTTCTCTGTCTTGTTCGTGTTACATATTTTTCCTTGGTACCAGTTCTAAATATGGATCCTTATGGTTTTTCTGTGTGTACTCAAGCACACATCCTTGTTATCTATTTGAATATTCCTGGGAAGTAAAATTTTGGCCCCACCTGGGCCTGGTATGGCCCCTCCCAAACGGCTGCAGTTGAAGTGAGCAGAGGCCAGACAAAGCAGCTGCAGGCTTCGCCTGATTTCCTTTTTCCTAACAACCTGCTGAAGTGACAGTGTGGAGACAGTTGGTGGTGGGACACAGACTTCAGTCTTAGTTCTCCTAGGTTTAAGACTCCTACCCAACTTTCATCTGCAAAAAGTAATATGTCTGATATCAGAAACAAGCTCTGGAAGGCTAAGTTGCCTTGTTAGAAAGCTTTGTTTTATGAATAATAACAGATGCTGGAGGGGATGTGGCCAGGAGGGATCACTACTACACTGTTGGTGGGCGTGCAAACTCGTTCAACCACTATGGAAAGCAGTGTGGCAGTGCCTCAAAAGGCTAAACATAGAACTCCCCTATGACCCAGCAATTCCACTACTTGGCATTTACCCAACCATCCAGAAACAAGGGCATACTAAATCCACTAGCACAATGATGTTCATTGCAGCACTATTCACCATAGCAAAGATATGGAACCAACCTAGATGTCCCTCAGTTGATGAGTGGATCAACAAGTTGTATTTGTACACAATGGAATTCTATGCTGCTGTCAGAAAGAAAAGGGCGTTCCTTGAGCCCAAGGAGACCTGGAGAAAAAGTGAGTGCTTGAGCGTAAGAGGCCTGAAGGCAAAGGGTGTGCCTTGAGCCCTTAAGGGTTCTTCAAATGCAAATAAAGGCTAAAGTGTTAATTGTTTAAGCAATCAATAAAAGTTTTAAAGAACATTTGAAATGGGTTTCTGAACAAAATTTGAAAGTGAAGTTGTCCTAAATGTTTGTTTCAAGAAAAAAAAAGGAAAATTAGGACTACCAAAATGATTGCTTAATTGCTATTTAGCCTGCTCTTGTAAGTCTCCTTATAGCAACTTCCAGCTGGCCCATGGAGAAGGACAGAAATCCTTATCCAGATGTAACTTTGGCTCTTATCAGGTTCCAGGTAAGATCATGCTTAGAGACTATTTCTGTGTTGACCACCTTGTTGATTTAATTGGAGTAACGTGGCCTTTTGTAGGACTCATTGATCTGAAAACTGCAGTTTTGAGCCAACCCTGGGCAAAGCAAAGTCCCTGTGAGACTGTGGTGTCTAATCTGCCAGCAGAATGCTGGGGCAGAGTTGCTTTGGAGCTCAAAGTGGCAGAGTGCTAGTCTTGAGCTGGAGATTTGAGGGACAGTGCCCAGGCCCCGAGTTCAAGCCCAGCAACCAACAAATTGAAATGCCAATGGGATGTTTATCCCTGTGTGGAGAGACACTACCGGGACAAAAGAAATAAAGCATCCAGATGCAGAAAACCTCTGCTTGGGTGGCAGAGATGGTGTCAGATCCTAGAGTCACTCGTGCTTGGCCATTCAAAATTAATCAGCAGGGAGGTCATAGAACAGTTTGTAAGCATGCCTTACTAATGCCCATGCCTTTCATAACTGGGCAGGAACTTGTCAATCATCTGTGATAGTGGGTAGTTTAAAGTTCTAATTGAGCAAATTTTCATGAAAGTTTGTGGATCTGAGGCTTGTGTCCCTATTGATCTGTTTAGATCTGGTAACTGAAGCATTGTTAAGGTTGCAGGGATTAAGTTCCCCAGACAATCAGGAAAATGCTTTTGCAAATGGGTGCTAAGTAAGCTAAACTATTGTAGCCAAAGAAGGTTTGTGCAGTTGTTAAATGTTGAATGTGATCTCTAGTTTGGAGCAAATCATTGTTCCTGATAGCTAATCCTGGCAACCCCTTGGTAAGATAGGCTAAGCTTTTTAAGGTCCCTGGTCAAGTACAGAGACAACACCCCTGAGTCAGCTTGAAGAAGTTATAGAAGATGAATCTTCACCCATCAACTCCCCTTAAGATGAAGGGACCAGAGTCATTTTTAGAAAGTGAGACAGGATAAATTAGAGGTATGGAAAAGAGTAGTAACAGATGTGCAAGAGTGGAGACTGCACTTGTGGGGAATGGCTACAGGTTCAAGTCTTGTATACTCGTCTAGAGAACCCTAGCCTCGTTTAAAGAAAATATAGTTACTAAAAGTTGTCACCCTGGTATTCCTTTGGACTCTCAGCCCTGTACTGTCCTAAAAACCAATGGGGTGCCAGCCTGCAACAATGAGTGTGCTCAGAAAAAGCAACCAGGAAATCATTGGGAGACTTCACCAAAGTCAGGCCTTAGGATAACTTTCTCTAACCAGTTTGCAGGCCACCCAGCAGGAGATGTGAAGTTCCTTTGAAGCTACTGAGAGACAAGGCTGCTGTTACACATCCACCTGATTCCACTACTCCACAGCCATTTCCTGAGAGGACTGGAAAAACTCTTGGGGATGGGACATTCTGTGCTAAACTCAAAGTCCCCTAGGTGGTTGCAGCCATTATGGTGACTCTGGATGGGTGAAGGGAATTTTCCATTCAGTACTGAACAGCCTAGACATGGGAGATGCTAAATGGGTATGAGGACTATGGGTCCCCCAAAGGAACCATAATTCCCACCTGAGGGCTACGCACCTGCAGATGAAGATATTGCCTAAATCCTCGCCCCTCATTTATTTTAAGGTTTAGGGAGGATATGTTGGGAACATTCTCCCCCTCCCTGAATTCTTAGTGTAAGAATGTGCCTGCATAGTTCCTTGCCCTAAGGGCAACATTTTGTATTTAGGTCACTAAGCAACACATGCTTGCTTTGTATTGATATGCAAACATCCTACCACCTGACCTCCTACTCCAATCAGTACCCCAACCCCCTCTTGCCTCTCCTGAATAGGCATACAAACCCCTGTGTGAAAAATAAAATTCGCAGCTTGATCAGGATGCTTGTCTTGCTGCCTTCTTTGTGTCTCCTGTCCCTTTCATTCCTCCCTCTAGGTTCTTGGCCCTACTTCCTATCCCACTGGATGGGACAATTATGGCTCAAGTTGCAGAGTGCTAGCCTTAAGAAAGGTCAAGAACAAGGCTAAGGCCCTGAGTTCAAGTCCCGGGATTGGCAAGAAAAAAAAGAATAAAAGAAAAACTATTTCTTTTATTCTTTTTTAAAATAAGTACTTCATTTTTTATATTTTTTATTGTAAAGGTGATATACAGAAGGGTTACGGTTATGTAACTCTTGGATAATGAGGGATTTTTTTTTTGAACAGTGTCACCCTGTCCTTTACTTTCTTTCAGATTTTTTCTTCCTGAAAGCCCCCTTCCCAGTTTTACAGTTTATTTTCAACCTAATGTCTAGTGAGAATCACTGCTGCATTTGCTTACCCTTGGTCCCAGTGCTCCCCCTTTTCTTCCCCCAAACAGATAAATTCACATGCAAGACACAAGGCACAGAAAATGCAAAGAGCGACAAATTAGAATAAAATAACAAAACCGTCTTGCTTCCATTTCTTGGAGTTATTTTTTAAAATACCATATGTAGTATGAGTCCTTGTGATCTCTTCTAAGAGTATCCTCCTTATATCTCACTATGTGAATACCTAGAAGCCTGTATAATTAATCATGTTTGTGTATTTGTTTGCCTTTTGCCGTTAAGTATTTTTTAATATTTCTTTTTCTTACAGTACAAAGTAAATCAACAGTTCTTATCATTTGAAATAGAAATACATCCTGATAATATAACAAAATATGAAAAATTAGAATACAATACTATAAGATTAGACATTTGTATGTGGCCTGGAGGGCAGCTGCTGTGTTTTGCTTATGATTTTCAATTGAGGAAAAGAAAACAGAGATTTTGTCCACCAACAGACCTACAGAACTGTAGTCCAGCCTCTGGGGGAGTAGAAGTGGAAACTGTATTAGCATCTTTCCCCACCCTATTAGGACTTTTTTATAGTCCTTTGAGCATCTGTGAATCCCTGAAAATTATAACTATATAGCTTCTACCATATTTTCAAACTGAAGCCTCTATAAAGGGAAACTCTTGATTTTCATGGAAAACTTGAAAAGCAAAGAACCATAGAGCAAAGGGCTCATTTCTATAAACCTAGCTACTGAGAAGGCTTAGATCTGAGGATACACATTTGAAGCCAATTTGAGTAGGAGTTTATGAGGTTCTTATTTACAAACATACACACACACACACACACACACACACACGTGAAAAACTAGCCAAGCACTGATGGCTCACACTTGTAATCCTAGCCTCTCAGGAGGCTGAGATATAATGATCATGGTTTGAAGGCAGCCTATGTAGCATAGGCTGTGAGATTCTTACCTACAACTTGCCACCAAACAACAACAACCACAACAGCCAGAGTGGAACTGTAGCTCAAGTGATAGACTACTACCCTTGAACAAAGAAACTCAGAGACAGTGCTCAGACCGAATTCAATCTCCATTATTGGCACCAAAAAAAAAGTGATTTCTCCCCTTCCCTATCCAATTTCAAATAACCAAATACAAATATATCCAATGGGGGTGGGGGGAGAGGGTAATGGAGACCAAGACATGTGAAAGGGTATCAATATATGTGAATCAATGCACCTTCTATCTGGCAAATATCATGTAACCCTTTTATTAATTACAATAAAAATATTAAAAAAAGTGAAGAGCCAACATTTTGTTAATAAAGAAAACACAAATTGAACTTTTTACACACCTGTTATAATTCCTCAAATAGAAGTAAGGTAAAGTTTCATGCGTCTAAAAAGTTTCATCCTAGGTAAACTAATTAGGTAACCTAATCCAGAAGGAACAGGCAATTAACTTTCAAACCTTAGTAGTATGATAATTTTGGCTATGCAGGTAAAATATAGTCAATCCAAATATAATTTTAGTTCATAAAGTATTTAAATATACTATGATGGCTTTGTATATATTTTGCAAGACATGAAAGCTATGCAGCTAGCTGGCTAAACTGTTTTGCATAAATGTCAGTATGGAGATAGCCTACTCATATGCCTCTGTCCTATGCTGATGTGGTTAGATCTTGATACTCTTCCCTGTAATCTATGCTCTTCTCCCCTAGCCTACCCAAACATAAGCCAGAATATACACTTGGAAGAGTTCACTTCTCCTTGCCCATCATTTTGGTGCTAATGTGAGGGCCAGTGTTTTGGGTGTAACTTTAGGAAAAATAGCAGAATGGAAGTTCTAAAATCATCCACCTGGAGGATGGAAACACTTGATCTTCATGTGGAAAATGACTTTCTTTAGTGGTCCCCACCTGAGAAGTATTCCCAGAAATGAGAAGAGAATTTGAAATTAAATAGATACCTGCTTTGGTTTGAAACATTGGCAAGCTTTCTTTAAAATCTCATAAACTCCAGGGAACTGTGCTTCTAGGAGAGCATCTATAACTTTAGAGCCAGACAATACAAAAGTGAATTTTTTCAATGAAACAAAAAGAGTGATTTGAACCCATGAAACTAAATGGCAACAGTTACAAAAGACTATCCCCATGCTGCTTAAGGATGATCAGTCACTGAAATAGACATTTTCAAATCCAGCTCCAGAGGTTCCATATTTATATTTCCCAAAGATTTCTAACTGGTATCAATTTTATCCTGTCATTTGTATTAGATACTCTCTGGTGAAAGTGACATGTCATCTGAACTGCAGCTTTTCTCCATACCAATAGAATCTCAAATTCAAGTCATTCCAGGTAATCTTGACATGGATTATTTAAATAAAGAGCCTGAAATATTAAACATCTCCATTATACTAGAAACTCTCGATACATTCTCTCTATGAAAATAGTCTTGGATGCTTTTTCCTCTATGTCATTTTTCAAAGCCCTACTATGAAATACTATTTTCTGAGCTGTGTTTCTATTAAGTGACTTAAAATGAAAGTTTATTTTTAAAGGGTCAAACCTACACATAATTGTGTTTTGTGAGCTTTGGACACTCCAAAACATAAAACCTGTAATAATTGCTAAATAAACTCTACCTTCTCAGAAGAGGAGGAATTCCAAATTCAGAGGAGTAACAATTGAAAATGGAAAAGAACTTCTTGATGACCACTAAGAGATAATGCATTAAATAGCTGACACAGCCTTTTATGAGTCTCTAATATCTTATGACTCTACTAAAATAAAGCATTATGACTGATTCTTCATTATGTTATCAAGAGTGAAAATTGCCAAGCAGTATTCTTGCAAGTGAATAATGTATTTGAGGTGGTTTGCCTAAAATTCAGGCAAAGCGGAAATTTACTTTGGGGAGCTTTCGTGGTGCCTCAAAGAAATAAACAATCATGCAATTAGAGGCTTGATTCTCAGTACAGGAATTACCAGGTGCGGAAGCCACAGACAGAACAAACAACTCATCAATCAAAAGCTACAGCATTTGTAAGGCTAATAACTCTTCAACTCTTCAACTGCAGAAGCTAGGTGGTGAGTATAAGATATTATTCTGTCATAGGAAGAATGCTTTCAACCTGTACTTTGATTTGTTCTTCATGAGGGTATTAAAGGAAAGAAAAGGAAATAAATATCTACAAAGCCTCTTCTATGATTGAAGTGCTGGCGAGACACTCTATATGTATCATTTCTATTAGTGCATTGTACAACCTTGAAACAAATTATTTTAAAGATGAGTAAATTGAGGTCCATAGAAGTTCTTTACAGTGGTGAAAGAAACTAAATGGAAGCTTGGGTTTGTTGGATTCTATAAAAACAGACATGGCAATTGCTTCTTTCTTTTGCATTCCTCCTATCTCTGATTTCAGAGTGTTGTCCATTGTATCTGAGCTGGCCACCTGACTGACCTAGCTAATAGAATATGCTGTAGGTGAATCTCTGGGACCTCAGAATCCAGACCTTAGAAACTGCAGCATTTGCTTTCAACCAGGGTGAGAGAAAGCATGTAAAGGAAAACTACATGATTGAGAGAGTGAGATCTGGAGAAGAAGAGGATAGACAGCTCCTGGTGAACTGTCCTCACCAACACTAGGAGAAGCAACACCGAGCCATTCCCATTAAGCTCTTCCAAAAATGGCAGATAAAGAGGCACAATTATTAGAAGCCATTAGATTTTGGAGAGGTTTTAGACAAGACATAGTTGAAGATATATTTCCAGAGCCAGGTTATTTTTAGAGTGCATTGGTGGTTTCTTTGATCATATGTATTTCTTTTCACTATTAATTCAATAAGGACACATTTGGCTGAGTCAAGGTTGTAGTCATCCTGTGTCAATGATAAAGAACAATTCTTTTTTATTATTTTTTATTGTGATTAATAGAAGGGTTACATTATATTCACCAGATAAAAGGTGCATAACTTCACAAACATTGATACTCTTTCTCATGACATGGTCCCCATTTCCCTCCCACCCTCCCCCCGCTTATCTTGATTTCCCCCCTTCCCTATCCAATTTCAAATAACCAATTAAGCACATATAAAATATATCAGATAACCATGTGAAATATTGTAACAATATGAGATAACCAAGGGATGGCAAAAGAGATGAGAGATAACATAGTACATTAAGAACAACAGTCATTCATTATATGGCTTTTTCTAAGAGTCAGATTTGGAGCTGAGCCACTCACCCCTAAGACATACTGTCTGGACTATCTTGACACTGACTTTTGTATCAGGTCAAATGATATCTGTCAAGTTTCATATGTGTATAACTTAGAGCTTTTAATGTTTGACTTGTAACACTGGACTGTATCATGAAGAACTTTTGTTGGAGAGTAAGTGTAGTGTTCAGATGAGCACTTCCATTTTGGGATGTTGCATTTGGTGAACTCTGAGAGTAGAGAATGTTTCCCTGGGATCAGATAAAACACCTGTGGCTAGAGAACACAAACTCTGCCATATGGGAAAATGTGTTTCTGCAGTGACTAATTCCCATGCCCTTCACAATGATAGAAGCAGTTCCCAGTCCTGGAAATAAAATAAACATTTCATACTTGATGTCACTTTTGATAGGATTCTGATGTACAGAATTTGACATCAGAAGGACTTGGGGTTGAATAGCATCTTGCCACTTACAACTATTAAGATGATAGGAAGTTAGTTTTCCTTTCATCTATGACATTATTGTTCCTTTCCAGTTAAAGCCTAACTTATAAAAGCTTTATAAGGATTAAATGAGTGCATTTGTGTCTGGGCATCTATCACAATATATAGACCAGAATAAATTACCTGTAAAAGAAAATTATTGTGATTATTCCTTACATTCCTGTTGTTGTGAACCAAAATTAGAAGTGATAAATTAGAAGTAGATTAAAAAGACAAAATACTATCAGCCAGGTGCTGGTGGCTCAGGCTTAGCTACTCTGGAAGCTGAGTTCTGAAAATCATGGTTTGTAGCAAGCCCAGGTAGTAAAGTCTGTGAGATTATCTTTAATTAATCATCAAAAGTCCAGATGTGGAGAGGTATCTCAAGAGCTAGAGCTTTAACCTTGAGTAAAAATACCCACCAAGAGAGGAATATCCTGAATTCAAGCCTCAATACTTGCTCAAGAAAAAAAAACAAACAAATGGAAGGAAGGAAGAAAGGAAGGAGGGAAAGAAGGAAGGAAGGAAGGTGGGAAGGAGGAGAAGAAGAGGAGGAGGAGGAAACAAGAAAGGAAAAAAAAGAAGAAGAAAGAAAAGAAGAAAGAAAGAGTAAGGAAACAATATTAGAAAGGGATAAAGAAACCTGGAACAGGCAATTGGGAGTGAAGAAATGAGGAAAGAATGATTCTTTAAGACAGTTTTGTAGCCTTAGATTTAAGCATCATTAAGAGTCAGAATTCTTCTGTCTTAATTCTCCATGAACAATCCTTTAGTCAGTATATAAATAAGTGTTCTGAAATTATCTACTTAGATAATAAGATAGCTTAAAACAGTCATAGAATGGTGGATGAAAATCTACCCAATGAGATCATGAAAGTCAGACCTGTCATTTCAAAATAAATAACAGTTTATGTGGAAGCCGACTGTAAATGCCAGAGTAAGTACCAGATCCCTGAATTCTTGACTTCCCTGTCAAATCTTTTCTACCCCAAACTGAAACAGTCTTGGAAGAAGAGATCATAACTAGAAATAGTTCTTGGTATTGATAATTACCATGATTAGCTTAACCAATCATTGCAAATAAAATTCAGTCTGCCAAACAGACAAATCAAACTACCAAACAATCCTGGTACAAGTGGCTCAGGCCTGTAATATTAGTTAGTCAAAAGGCTTGAGATCTGAGGATTCCAGTTCAAAGTCACCCAGGACAGGAAAGTATGTAATACACTTATCTGCAGTTAGCCACCAAAAAACCCAGAATTGGAGTTGTGGCTGAGATGGTAGAGCACTGACCTTGAACAAAAAAGCTCCAGGTCAATGTCTAAAGCCCAGAACTGTTCAAGGCCCAGAACTAGCACAAAACAAGATGAAATGAAACATGACAGCACACCAAGCAGGTATGAATAAACCAAATGACTAGATTTCTCCAAGCACAGAAGACAAACCGTACAGGGGATAAGTGGGCTTATATGATTTCATCCTTGTGTCACACTCCTTCCAGCACATTGATCTACAACACTAGGTATATGACATAAGGAGAAAACATTGGTAAAGTCTTAGCCAAGTTGAGTAAGAGATTCTTACACTCTGAAGACAATTTTTCTTGAATGTTATGTATGATACAGACATGACTATTATTCTGAACCTATAGTTAGGCGATGAACTCTGGTGCAGCAGAGCCTTTATCATCCATAAGACAAGACGATGGAATGTTATTCCTTTATCATAGTAAGGTAGCTGAATATTCTCATAGAGCCCATGAGGCTGAGCCCAGGCTTCCCTCTTGTATTGAGATATGGGTCGGCACTCCTCAAAATTAATGAGAAACTCACGTGAACATCTTGGGCTGAAATGGGTATCTGATCATAAAAACAGTTTACCTAATTGCATAACTACTCTAGTCAGTCTTCCATATAGGCCAGATCCTTCCTAAGTGAATCAATCTAGTGTCACTTTTGTGACTTCTTTGTTTTTCTATAAGTAGCTATGAATTAGGGAATAAACTAAGGTCAGCAAAAGAAGACAGAAAAATAACTTTAAAACTTATGATTCCTCTTTTACTTTTCTCCCTATAAAATGTAAGAAGCTACAGAATGACCTTTTCAGACTACTTCTGATACACCAAGGTCTCATGAATATATTTATTAATCTTTAAGTAAACTCTTAGGGATTTTTTTTTGTCAATTCCCACATCGATTCTCACATACAATAGAGGACTTTTCTAGATTTAGAGTTGTGACTCAATTTTAACCGCCGGTTTGAACTCTAGACCCTATAAGATTAATCTCAAGACTCCTCATTAGATTTTTGAAGGTTGCTGCTTCTTTTTTGGATTCAACTGCATTTGTTCTATGGTGACTGTATTACTTTTGGATTCAAAGATGTTAGCTATCTGTAAGGCTGGTATTCAATTCTCCTTTTAGCTATGAGACTAGAAGGCATTTAAACTTTCACATGGAGAAGGCTACATTGTGGGCAATGCCGCTCCCATTAAATTTAAATTCTTTGTGTTCCTGACCTAAATTCAAGGTTCTGTGACCTGCTCACAATGTGACTATTGACAATAATTTAATCTCACATTAAAGTAATCTGTTAAAATAGGAGGAAATTGCTTTTATTGTAAGGAATTTAAGATTGTTGTAACATGGAAGTTAGAGAGGATAGAGAGTTATTTTAAGGTTTCATGGGGTAATAGAGCAAAATAGAATACTATTTCTGTTTTAGATATTCTCTACTAACTGTGCAGAAATGAAAAGTTTAGCTTTTGAGTAGTAGTCCAGTTTGGCTAAAGAAACATTGGAATTCCACAGAATAGGCCACATGTTATATTTGCTTCAATTCTCTCTCTATATATATATCTTCAGTGGCAGCAAAACTGGCATAATCTTACTTCTCAAACATGTCTATCCTTTCTCATCTCTTCCCCTGTCAATGTTTCTTTCTTAACATGTACTATGCTTCCTTCTCTCTCCTTATTTCTTCATAGTGAAAGTTAAAAGAAAAAGTATGTTTTTCTTTCTTGCAAACTCTAATCAACTGGAAAAAATTCCTAGAGATAAGGAAAATATTTTAAAGATTTCCTTATTTCTTCAAAGTGAAGGTTAAAAAAATGGTATGTTTTTCTTTGTTGCCAATTCTAATCAACTGAAAAATATTCCTAGAGATAAGGAAAATATTATAAAATCATTAGCAATGTCGAATAAGATACACTTTAGGGAATGATGACATAAATGCCACGTATCAAGGCACTGAGAAAGCAGAAATATAAATATTTATGGGTCATAAATACCTGTTAGCTACTCTTAATCAGAAAAACCTTTACTTCAATGAAATATCCACAGTATTTTAATCTTAACAATAAAGAATGTATCACACTAATTTTAGTCTTTCCAGAATGGCTATTATAACAAATATATGTTTAGTGAAATCAATGTAATAGAGGAAAGCAAAATCTAAAGCAAAAATGCACATTACTGATAAAATATAAAATTAGGATTAATATGATTTGGGCTGACAATTATTATGTAATAGATTTACATACATTGGATTTATTACTATAATATTCAGATGCTGCAGGATAGAAGCCTTTAATAGATTCTCACTTATAGATTCCAATAATATCAGGTTGCTGACCTACCATTAAGTGTCTGGGCCCTTCAGTCAGAAGGAATCAAGAGCAAAACGTATCAATGAATTACTCTTTTAACAGCCTTACAAGAAAATTGACATTTTTGGAGATGAAAGGAGTTGAACCAAAGTAGAAAAAAATGTAAGTAGGGTAAACGCCCAATTTTTAAAAAGGAAGAAAACTCATCAGTACACTGTGATAGAAAGAGCACAGATTTAAAATGAAAGATCAGTTCTCAGCTTTGCCACACAGGTCTACTATGCTGAGCCATGGAAAATTAAGTAACTTTAGTGAACATTGTCAAAGATGTATCATCATATCCTGTTCTAAAATGTTCAAAGTATTTCAGTAGCTAATTTTCACAAATTCATGGCCATAGAAGTTTGTCTATTTACATATAATCTTTTCTTATAAAATGTTCTATGGCACTGCCCTGATGTTTCTACATTGGCCCTGATGGTTTTTGTTTCCAGTTTAATCTAGTAAATTATTAAAATCACCTCTAAATTTCTGTTTAAATAGAACACTATAAATATATTGAGTTAAATCATTTGATGGATGATTGGAGAATTAAATAGAATATCTAAAATGAAAATATTTCAAAAGACTTATCTCCTCATCAAAATCCTGGCTTCAAGAGATGTTCCAACCTGAACCAAAAAAAAAAAGACATGCCATGTTTATGACTGTCACAGTAACAACCATTTCCTGCATTTCAACTGGATAACTTTCATTTCTATGGTCAGTTCTTTGGATTTTACTGAGGTTATATGGTTGACAGGTAAAATATTTGTTGGTATAACTTGAAAGAAATGATCAAATAACTCCTTCATGCCTTTTTATTCCTTTATGTCAAAGCTTGTCATATCAACAATTCAGGTCTCTTGCAAGACAACTATAGATGCTTTTGGTTTACATATTTTGACTGGATAAAGACTGAGCTTTGGTCTGTTCTTCCATGAAGTGAAATGTACTTTCTGACATTAAGGTCCCAGATAAATTTATATCCTTCTTTAAATGTAATACTTTCAAGGGGGAGAACATAGCTGGCCTTGATTTATTTGCTTTTAGTGGGTACTTAGGCAAATGGAAATAGCCGTCACAATTTTAAACAAAAACATCACATCAGTGTGAGCAGGCATCCCTGTCTATCAAAAGATAATCTCTACATCCATGAAGAAAACTCAGTGAGCTGTGGGTAAGGCTTTCAGTCCATGCACTTTTTAAAGACATAAATACACTAAGAATTGTTGGGGACCGACTGTGGGGTCAATGACCTTGGACCTGACCTTGGACCTACACAACTGTATACACAAGGAAGTAACTCTGATCAGGATGACTTTAAGCAAAGTCAATCAGTTCTTATCATGATGACTTTAAGCAATGTCAATCAGTTCTTATCATGATGACTTTAAGCAATGTTAATCCTTTCTCATTTATCCTATATGTGATTTGTTTACTATTTTGTATGAATGTAGCCTCTGGCAACTCCAAGTTTTAAGAAGAGTATTTAAGGTCGGAACTTAAAATAAACGAGAGAGTCTTAGGCGGCAGTCTGGAGCTCACAGTCTTCTTGGACTGCTGACTTGGGCTGTAGTCCTCCCGAACTCCATCTGTTTGTCTCTCTTCTATTTTTTCCTAGTCCTTGCCCCTATTTCAGGAATCCCAATCCGCGAACCCTGGTTTGCTGCCGGCTGGCCCCGGCAACTGGCGCCCGAACAGGGACCCTGAAAATCTGGGACGAAGGCGGAGGACCCCGCTGTGGAAGAAAATGATGCCCATTGGCTGCCCGAACGCTATGTTCGGATTGTGGAGAGTGACAGTGGTCATCCAAGCAGCGACTCACTGGACCTTCACCCCCAACCCTCCAGTAATGCATCCAGTAATGGGGAAAAGACCTGAATTCATGTTTTTGTGTTAAGTGTAAAAGTCTCTGTTTCTTTGTCTTGTTCGCGTTACATATTTTTCTTGTCCAGTTTTGTTTTCGAAATTGGTACCAGTTTTAAATATGGATCCTTATGATTTTTCTAAAGTTTTGTTTTGAACCTGGTTCTCACCTGCAAGAGTAAAATTGGCAAAGCTCTCTTGACACAAACTTCCGGAAAATGAATGGCCAATATTAATTTTGTGCACTTTAAAATCTTTGAGTATGAATGTGTGTGAATGAGTGAGTGAACATGTTCAAGGTTTAATCAAGAAAATCATTTATGTTTGAATTATTGCATTGTTTTAAAGAGGGGGGAGAATGGAATGTTAGATCAAAAAAAAATGTACTTGATGATTGTATGACAGCTCTTAAGTCCCATTAAGAAGGTCGAATCAGTAGATTGGAGAGAGAACTCCGAGATCATAAAGGGAGGCACTTGGAGCAGAGAAAAGAGCCTCAAGAACCTACTAGTAAGGTCCCAGAACAGCAGAGACTGATCACGTTGAAAACGACTGCAGCTTCTGAAGAATGAGGAATTGCCAGCATTTCAGATCCACCAACAGCCAATATCAAGCCAACTCCTGTTGTTTCTACTCCAAGTAAAGTTACAACTGAAGCTATGGCTGGAAACAAATCAACACCTATGGCCAGTACCCGTCCAATGGTCACATCTGCAACAGTCACCAATCGAACAACTCCGCAGATCTAAGCCCCAGATGGATGAATTCCCCCCCGAGAGGAATCGCAGTCAAGGATGGGATGAGAGGGGACGCTCTCTGACCAACCTAAGACAGGGCCTTCAGCTTGATCTGAAGAAGTTCCCCATGACAGGTAAGGCAGAGTCGGCGATCCACCCAACCTAAGACAAGCAAGTCAGCATCTTTTAAAAGAAAGACGGGGGAGATGTTGGGGACCGACTGTGGGGTCAATGACCTTGGACCTGACCTTGGACCTACACAACTGTATACACAAGGAAGTAACTCTGATCAGGATGACTTTAAGCAAAGTCAATCAGTTCTTATCATGATGACTTTAAGCAATGTCAATCAGTTCTTATCATGATGACTTTAAGCAATGTTAATCCTTTCTCATTTATCCTATATGTGATTTGTTTACTATTTTGTATGAATGTAGCCTCTGGCAACTCCAAGTTTTAAGAAGAGTATTTAAGGTCGGAACTTAAAATAAACGAGAGAGTCTTAGGCGGCAGTCTGGAGCTCACAGTCTTCTTGGACTGCTGACTTGGGCTGTAGTCCTCCCGAACTCCATCTGTTTGTCTCTCTTCTATTTTTTCCTAGTCCTTGCCCCTATTTCAGGAATCCCAATCCGCGAACCCTGGTTTGCTGCCGGCTGGCCCCGGCAAAGAATAAGCACCTAAAATGTCACAAAAATGCAAAGGGAGGAAGAAACAGCCTTGTATCTCATTATATCAATCCATAAAGCAGCTGACATTTCTTAAGAAGAATATTATGTGAACAAAATTGCTCCAGAAAGCTAAGATCATCCTATTCATAAGTAACCTTTAAAGAGATTAAGAAAATAAGAGAAGAAAAAAGGATCTGAAAGATTAAAAGTTGTTATTTCTTCAGTATATAATTATTAAGGAAGAACCTGATAGAGTAATAATACATTATGTCTTATGCAATTATGATAAGTTATATATTTAAAACACAGGGAAACCTATTATTGTAGTTCATCTTAAGAAAAAATAGAAAATTGTTGCGCATTTTTCCATTTAACAATTATAAACATACCTGCTTGAGATCTTATTAGACATTTGAGGAAAGCTACCAGTCAGAACCTTCAGATAAAAGTCTGAAACAAAGATAAACTAAATTAACAACACAGGGATACTATTTAATACTAAACATGTGATATTAAAATATTCATTTCCAGACAAGCTTGGTCATAGCAGTACATTTTTGAAGGGTTCATTATCTCTGATCACTTAGCTAAAGAACAGTATGTAAGTGACAAACTAAGAAGGCTCTGATGGGCAGTTTAGGGGCATGGGTCATGCAATTCAGATTCCTCATGTGTAAAATGAGGCTTTCTGTCCATCATAATGCTACTCCTCTTCAAGCTCTTTGTTTGGTTATTCTATTTCCCTTTAAATGCTGGTGTTCTTCAGGGTTTGGTCCTTGAATATTTATTTTCATCAAACTCTCTCCATCAAATTCTATGTTTCGAATGCCATCTATAGTTTACTAATATTTAAGCCTATGTCTCTAAGAAAAAGCCATCCTTTTAATTTTGGATTTCATATTCCACATTTCTTCTTAGATGTCATAATATCTTCCAGCATATCTAATTCAGCATGGTCAAAAAGAGCTCTTGCTAAGTAAGGAAGTGTTGGGAATACTGAGCTTGAGTACACTATAATTCTAGAATGAACTATGGTAATGTAGGCCTATTTTGGAGCTATACATGTACGTGTACTCATACACATATTTCTTTCTATTATTGATATCTTTACTGACTAAAAATTCTGGAGAGAGGGTTTTGCTATGTATTCCAGGTTGACTTCAAACTTGCAATTCTCCTGTCTCTAAAACATTTTGATAGAATATTGGCATGTGGAAGTGGTATAATGTCTCAAGTGGTAGAATGAAATGAAGAGCTTAGGGACAACACCCAGGCCCAGAGTTCAAGCCCTACAACTGACCAAAAAAACCCTATGAGTATTGGCATGTACTGCCACTTCCAGCTTTCACTGATATTTTAGAAAATATGAAATGCCAAGCCAGGAAACAGTGCCTCCTACCTACTCAGGAGACTGAGACCTGAGAACAATGGTCTACCAATGAATGTTATTTTTTCTTTTTAGTCTTTTCATTCTACTTTCCCTAACTTGAACTGATGTCCTGACTAAGAATTCGATCTGGTGAAATTCTCACTATATTCAAGAACATTCTGTCCTGGTTTCCATGGAGTTTTGTTATTGGCCAATTTATTCTAGTGGCTTCCAACTGATCAATTCAAATTGCATTGGCAAACCCTAAATTTCTAGAACTTCAAAGCTAAGGGTAAGGCTCTCAATTAGCTATTTGTCTAAATCCTGTCTATGGTAGCCTTATGTAAGTGGCGAAACAGTTCTATTCAGAAATTGTTCTCGTTTCTCTCTCACTGCAATCAGAAACAATCATTTCAGGGTTTCTAGCTTTGGACTTTTTTAGCTTTATGACCTAAAGAACTATTCAACTATTTGTTGAATTTCTGAGTAGTCCTAGAAAATTTTTAAGTTTTTATTATTATAAATGTGATGTACAGTCAGGTAATGAGTACATTTCTTTTTGGACAATGTGACTCCTTTGTATGCTTTCTCCAAATTTTTCCTTCCTGTTTTCATCTATGAATTGTAAACATAGTGAATACCATTGCTACATTTATTCAGTCTTTATCTTTCCATTTCTCTGCCTCCTTTACTTTCCCAAAGACAGACAAATGAACATAAACATGACAAGAAGAAAGACAAAACAACAGTAGCAGCAACAAAGCAAAGCCTCTGTTTCTATTTCCCAGAGTTCATTTTGATAAATATTATTTTATGTGATCAGAGGCACATAGTCAATGAGCCTTTGTGTTCCTTCCCTAAGAGTATCCTTCTTTGGTCTCACTGTGTGTGAATGCCTAGAGTCCTGTATTATTCATTATGTCCCAGTGTATTTTAGATCTAGCTTCTGTATGTAAGAGAAAACATGCATCATTGTTTTCTTTGTGATTGGCTTACTTCACTAATATGAGCTGTTCAATGTCTATTCATTTCTCTGCAAATGACAAAACATTATTGTTTCTAATCACTGCATAAACAGATCTGGTTTTCTTAAAAAGCAAAGCTGGAAATCAAATGTGTGCTTTAATGACTGGAAAATGAAGAGCTATCCCAACACTTCAAATGGAGAAAGAACAATTGCTCTTTTGGATTTGTAGAGATATTTCATATCTTAAATCTGATAATCCTTTTGTATTGACATTTAATACAATCACATGTCTTCAAGTAGCAGAAGATCAGAGAAGCAAAATAAATGCAAAGGAGCAAGCAGACAATCAAATAGGCTTAAATTTGATAAAAAAATAGATGAATCAAATTGCTTCACACTTTCAGTATGTCTTAAGTAATGACTAGAAAGATTTTCAGTTGAGTTTTATGTATGAAAGATGTGAAAAGAAAAAATATTTAGCAGAAAACAAAAGCATGTAAATAGAAAACCTGGTAATGAAAATGTAAACTCAATCTCTCTAGTCAAAATACATTTTTCTAATAATAAGAACTGCTTATTACATTATTTAAATAGCTTGCAAGGAAAAACAATACATTCAGATTTCAAAAAATGCTTCAGTATAAAGAAAAACATTCAGTGAAGCTGTAATTTTTAAACTTTTTGTTTCCTATTACTTTCACAGAAAGTTTTATTGTATCTTTTAGCATATGTTCACCTTGAAAGCATAAATTATATGTACACCTTAACTTTATTTGAGGGAAAAGTTAGTAATAGCTATATTGATGGTAGATAAAGAAGGGGTATATAGATAGATCATGAAGTTTCTGGAAACAAATAGAGGGTTGGATAGAAAGACAAATAAATGTGGCAGGGAATTTGGCCTAGTGGTAAGAGTGCTTGCCTAGCCTTCATGAAGACCTAGGTTCAGTTCCTCAGTACCACATATATAGATAAGCAGAAAACAATGTCATGGCTCCAGTGGTAGAGCTCTAGCCTTGAGAAAGAGTAGGTACAGTGCTCAGGCCCCAAGTTCAAGGTCCAGGACTGGCAAAAAAAAAGACAAATTATTTTACTTGCCTCTGAAGTTTAATTGAACTTTAAAATCCCAGGAAAAATACCAGAAGCACATTGTGTAATGGAAATGTCTACTATTCCTTGATCTTGAGGTTAAAAGGCACACATTTTTTTGTCAGTCCTGGGGCTTGAAATCAGTGACTGAGCATTGTCCTTGGGCTTTCTCAAGGCTAGAGCTCTACCACTTGAGCCATATCACCATTTCTGGCTTTTTCTTTTTTTTCATATAATTTTATTGTAATTAATAGAAGGCTTACATTATAATCACCAGATAGAAGGTGCATTACTTCACATACATGATACCCTTTCTCATGTTTTGGTCCCCATTTCCCTCCCCCCACCCCCGCCCCTCATCTTGTTTTCCTCCCTTCCCTATCGGACTTCAAATAACCAAATATACATACACACAATATATCAGATAAGCAGGTGAAATACTGTAACAATATGAGATAACCGAGGAACAGCAAAAGAGATGAGAGATAACATAGTACATTAAGGACAACAATCACTCTTTACCCTGGTGGTGCTTTCATTTAGCATCATTCTATATGGCCTTATGTATCTAGGTTTTGTTCTACTGATTATGACAAATGAGGGAAACCACTGAGCCTACCTTCCTTTGGGTCTGGCTTACTTCACTTAATATGATTTTTTCTAAGTCTTTCCATTTCCTTACAAATGGGGGGATATCGTTCTTTCTGACAGCAGAATAGATTTCCATTGTGTGTAAATACCACATCTTGTCGATCCACTCATCAACTGAGGGGCATCTGGGTTGGTTCCATATCTTTGCCATGGTAAAATAGTGGTGCAATGAACATCGTTGTGCTAGTGGATTTAGTATGTCCTTGTTTCTGGATGATTGGGTAAATGCCAAGTAGTGGGTCATAGGAGAGGTCTATGTTTAGTCTTTTGAGGAACTGCAATACTGCTTTCCATAGTGGTTGAACGAGTTTGCACTCCCACCAACAATGTAGTAGTGTTCCCTCCTGGCCGCATCCACTCCAGCATCTGTTGTTATTAGATTTCTTGATCCTGGCCATTCTAACTGGAGTGAGGTGGAATTTTAGAGTTGTTTTGATTTGTATTTATTTTATGACCAGAGATGTGGAGCATTTCTTCATGTGTCTATAGGCCATTTTTGTTTCTTCTTCAGAGAAGACTCTCTTTAAGTCTTTGGCCCATCTTTTAGTGGGATGGTTGTTTCTTTGGAGATTGGTTTTGGAGTGATTCAATTTTTTGAGCTGTTGATATATTTTAGATATGAGGCCTTTGTCCATTGTATGGTTAGTGAAGATCTTCTCCCACTCTGCAGGCTTTCTAGTTAATTTGCTAGCTATGTCTTTTGCCATACAGAAGCTCTGCATTTTAATGCAGTCCCACTTATCCAGACTTTCTCTGATTTGTTGTGTTTCTGGGTCCTTATTAAGAAAGTTTTGACCTGTGCCAAGGAGACCTAGTGTATCTCCTATTCCTTCTTGTAAGGTTTGTACGAATACATATGCAATTTCCCAGATACAGATTTTGCTTTCCTGCTTCAATGTTTCTCAAATTTGGTGAAGGTTATAATCCCCAGGGAGGTTTAGCTGTGTTAGGAGATCTAGGAATCTACAGCAACCTATTGAATTCAGATATTTGGTAGAAGGGCTACAGAGTAGGAATGCTTAGAACATAGTGGGTTTTCTTGATTTCAAAATTGGGCTTAGCAGCATCCACAATTCCAGAAATGAGAATTTGAATAGGTAGACATTTTCCAAGATCAATTTTAGTTTTGGGAAATGTTGGGAAAATACATGGTATGTTTTTTTTATCTCCTGGAATATATATTGAGTCCCATTGCCCAAGAATGGATTTGTAACTACGTGAGTCTATGTTTAGATATTTGTTAAGTGTTAGAGGCTGTTAATGACAACCAAATGAGTCCAAGAAGCTTACAGATTAATTAAATCTGAATAAAATTTGGCAGTATGAATCAAATCATATTTGATTCAGTACTTGGCCATTGGTGAAGTACATCATGAGAAAAGAATAAGTATGGGCTTGAGGTTCTCATTTAGTCCAGCAGATGTTGTAAGTAAAATTCATGAATTGTGAGATTTCCATCCCCAACTAATCATTCCTATGGACAAAGCAAATGTATTCAGTGAAAGATGCAGGTATAACCACAGTGTTTTCTAGCCTTCAAGAAGGCCATCCAAACACTGGAATATTTTTACCTCCTTTTATGCATAGTGATCTAGCTGTTCCGATTAGAATTATACAGAAAATTAGACCATAGAAAGAAATATTATGACTTAAAACACTCTGAAAGGGAAGGACATGAGAAAATCCTGAATAGTTATTAGAAGTTCGAGCTGCTGAAGGAGGAAGTTAAGGGTAAAAGAAGGAAGAAAGGATGCTGGGGTAACTACAGGGTGTTTTCATATACTGAATAATTTGTACTCTAAACTAGGAGGTCCTGTGGATTCATGTATGCACTGTGGATACTTCAAGTAATTCTCTAATGCTATGGAGTATGGAATAATCTTTGATATAATGTGATCATGGAGTACTTCCCAAATATAACAGATTGTTTACTTAAGAGCCCCACATTATCATCTCTTTGTAAAAGATGGTTTCTGATTTATAATTTGTAATTAAGAATTGGGAAGGAATGTTTATATTCTAGTTCTGAGATGTGCTTATGACCTATTTTTTGTGAACACTTGGAAAATGTCTGCTCTAAATCAGTGAAAACCATGCCTTTTCCTTTTTTCTCCTTTCTTTCTTTCAGTCTTTTATAGTCAGTCATATTCTTCCTATGAATATGAAAGTTGAACTAAGAATAATTAAGTTGCATATGTTATCCACTGTTTCTACACATTTTATAAAAAGTATATATTGCAATTTTCATTTCTTTTCCTCCTCCTCCTCCTCTTCCTCCTCCTCTTCCTCCTTCTTCTCCTCTTCTTCCTCTCTCTTGTCCTAGTCTTCCTCCCTCTCCCTTTCCCTCTCCATGCTCCTCTTTCATTACACAGAGAGAGTTAGCAAAAGCAAAAGAAGGACTGGGTGTGATAGCTCATGTCTGTAATTCCAGGTACTTGGGGGTATAGAGGTAGCATAGAGTCCAGCCTTAACAAAAATATGAGATTATATCTGAAAAATTAACCAAAGTTAGAAGGAGCTGGTAGGTATGTCTTCAATGACAGGTATTATGTCTTAGCAAGTGCAAGGACATGAGTTCAGTTTCTCAGTACTGCCAAAACAATAACCAAAAGAAGTAAAAGAAACTACTTAATATCTTCTTAGACTTAGTACCAAGATTCCTTCACTGGAATTAGTAGGAAATTACTCCTACTAAGAGTCCTCTTTCTTTCTCAAACTGTGTGAACCTGAGGCTGTTTTGATGGTTCACTTAGTGCTAAGGTTATCCTCAGATCTCCATGGCTTTGTACAGTAGACAGATGAAAGCAGACAAATAATGATTGAATGAGGTTGCAATTATTATCTCTCTTAAATATCTTGGAACGCTTCATAAATCCTTTCTTGCACAGCCTTGTAGGATTTTATTTAGAAGAGAAATATGCCGCCTTCATTGATGAAGAGCCAGCTGAACCACAAACATCCTTCTTTCATTGAAACAGCCCACAGGCCAAAAGTAATCAGTTTCATTGGCTGATGATCTATAGAATCATGGCGGCTTTTGGCTCCTTTCCTCACCAACCATGTGTCAGATCTAAGGACACTTGCCAGGATAATTGTTACATAATCATCACAGCCTACTTCCATCCACAGTGATATCACTGGTCTCTGAAGTAAACACCTAAATCAAACCTACTTCTTGCCAGTCACCATATACCATATATTTTTGTAAGATTGAAGACCCAATCCCCATAACAACATAGTTACAATTATTATATCTATTTTACGGAAGATCAAACCAAGGTGTGATGTCACTAAATGATTTGTACAAGGTCACAAAGGTGAGAAAATGGGAAGTAGCTCTTTTGAGGTCCTGTTAATTCAATTAATTCTAGGAAGATCTGCATCATTTATACACAGTCTTTTTGTTTTCTTTCTTTCCTTTTTTAAGATATGATGACTCTAATTTACCTGGAATACTTTGAACTCATGATTCTATTGCTTCTGCCATCTAAATAGCTGGGATTATACATGTGTGACACAAAACCTGGCTAGAAATTAACTCGACTAAACAAAAGGACAGTTACATTTGTTTTTCTTTTCCAGAGAAATCAGTGTGCATAAATGTCAAGTAATTGCTTCAGAGTCCTCTTTTTGTCTTCTAAGCCAATGTTTTATTCACTGTGAGAAATGTCATGCTAAGACACAAACTGAACTTCAGATGTCAAGAGAGTAATAGAACTAATAGGTAGGGAGGGGCTGAAATTCCAGAATTTTAACTGATAAATTCTTGCTATGCTTACAATACTCTAGAGAATCAAACACTTTTCTGAAATATTTCTTCTATAATTTTTATTTCTTCCACATAAATAAAGTAGAACTTAACTAAAAACTAAGAACTATTAGGACTTATATTCTGCTTCTTACTCACTTCTGTGTTGCTCACTGCCATGCAGGAAAAAAAAAAGAAACACAAAAATTAAAAGCAAAATCAATAAAATAGAAACAAAACCATACAATTTCACTTTAAAAACAGCTAATAAAATAAATATGCCACTTTCCGGCCTCATCTAGCATAGACTGAAAAAGTAGAAATACTGATTATAGTTTGATAAAAGTGGAAGATTTGTAGCTATACCGGAAATTAAATGTTTGAAAACCTAGATAAAGTGATTGATTTTCTAGAAAAACATGAACTATAAAAATTTACTTAAGAAGTGATAAACAGGTCAATAATCATAGAGGATATTAAGAATGCTGTTGAAGAGTTCCCTCTTGAAATAATGCCAAACCCATATGATTTTTAAATTTTTTACTCTTAAAGGAACAAACCACTATAGCACTATTTAACACATCTGAATTTAGAAAAAATGACTGCAAATTCCTGATTATTTTAAAAAGCCAGAGAAACACCTTTCTCAATCCCAAGAAAGCAGATATTCAGATGAGAAAATTATGCAGCGATTTCAATTTTGCTAATGAATGAGGAAGCCCTAAAAATTCAGCAGTATTTTATGTCTAATTCATTATGGTCAAGTATAGCTTACTCTGGGAGAACAAAAATATATTTGTATTAGGATATTTGTATCTGTAATCCATTATTGTAAGAATACTCTATTTTTTCCATATATTTTTATTGTAATTAATAGAAGGGTTACATTATATTCACCAGATAGAGGGTGCATTACTTCACATACATTGCTACTCTTTCTCGTGTCTTGATCCCCATTTCCCTCTCCCCACCCACGCTCCTCATCTTGTTTCCCCTCCTTCCTTCTCCAATTTCAAATAACCAAATACGCATATATACATTATATCAGATAACATGGCGAAATACTGTAACAATATGAGATAACCAAGGGACAGCAAAAGAGATGAGAGTTAACATAGTACATTAAGGACAATAATCACTCATTATATGACTTTTGTTTCTATATCCTGGAGGTCCTTTCATTTAGCGTTATACTATATAGCCTTATGTATCTAGGTTTTTTTTTTTTTTTTTTTTTTTGCCAGTCCTGGGCTTGAGCTCAGGGCCTGAGCACTGTCCTTGGCCTTTCTCAAGGCTAGAGCTCTACACTTGAGCCTCAGCACCACTTCCGGCTTTTTTCTATGTATGTGGTACCGAGGAATCGAACCCGGGTCTTCATGCATGCTAGGCAAGCACTTTAACCACTAGGCCAAACTCCTGGCCCCTAGGTTTTGTTTTATTGTGAATTTCTGCTAGGAGAGCCCAAGGTTTCTACTGATTATGACCAATGAGGGAAACCATTGAGCCTATGTTCCTTTGAGTCCGGCTTATTTCACTTAATATGACTTTTTCTAAACCTTTCCATTTCCTTACAGATAGGGAGGAGTCGGTCTTTCTGACAGCAGCATAGAATTCCATTGTGTACAAATACCACATCTTGTTGATCCATTCATCAACTGAGGGACATCTAGGTTGGTTCCATATCTTTGCTATGGTAAATAGTGCTGCAATGAACATTGTCGTGCTAGTGGATTTAGTATGTCCTTGTTTCTGGATGATTGGGATTAATGCCAAGTAGTGAAATTGCTGGGTCATAGGGGAGGTCTTTTGATGAACTGCCATACTGCTTTCCATAGAGGTTGAATGAATTTGCACTCCCACCAACAGTGTAGTGGTGACCCCTACTGGCCACATCCCCTCCAGCATCTGTTATTAGATTTCTTGATCCTGGCCATTCTAACTGGAGTGAGGTAGAATCTTAGAGTTGTTTTGATTAGCATTTCTTTTATGACCAGAGATGTCGAGCATTTCTCCATGTGTCCATAGGTCATTCTTATTTCTTCTTCATAGAAGACTTTCTTTAAGTCTTTGGCCCATCTTTTAGTGGGATGGTTGTTTCTTTGGAGATTAGCTTGGGAGTGTTCAATTATTTGAGCTGTTGATATATTTTAGATATGAGACCTTTGTCCATTGTATCATTAGTGAAGATCTTCTCCCACTCTGTAGATTTCCTAGTTAATTTGCTAGCTATATCCTTTGTCACACAGAAGCTCTGCATTTTAATGCAGTCCCACTTATCCAGACTTTCTCTGATTTGCTGTGTTTCTGGGTCCTTATTAAGAAAGTTTTGACCTGTGCCAAGGAGACCTAGTGTATCTCCTATTCCTTCTTGTAAAGTTTGTAAGAGTACTTTAATAAATGATTAAAGTATTTAAAACCAACATTCTTTCCTCATAATAATGTACAACATACAGGCTTATATAATATTTTTGCAGGAAAATATACATGTAAACAAATGCATATACATTATATGTATATCAAAAAATTGATATAAAATAGTAACAAATATTACTTAGAGGCCATTATAGTGTTTAGACTTAAAGAGGATATTATAGAAAAAGATCAACATAAAGATAAATTTTATCATTAGTTACTTATTATTGAAATGTTGAAAAAACAGTACTATGTCCATCTAAATAAGGAAGAAAATCTTGTAATCAGAAGTTGATAAGAACATGAAAAAATTGATTATATCAATTCAGTTTAATAAACCAGTATATATCCAGTTATTAAAGCCTGAAATCATGAAAAATCCTACTTAACATGTAAATAATCTTTTTGAGAAACTATTTAAAATATGGAGTTTGGAGAAGTAATAAGCTAAATTCAGACGCAAGTAAATGGTCATATTTTGTTCTTGGACCAGACGATTCTACATTAGAAAGATACCAAAGGTCCTTATAATAACAGAAATGAAGTGCTGCTCCTCTAAAAAATTCCAAAAGCAGCAGATGTCAGTGGTCCACTCCAATAATCCTGAAGATCACAGCTGGAAGTCAAACCACACAGGAAAGTCTATAAGACTTATCTACGTGAAACTACCAAAAAAGAAAAAGTAGAATTGTGGTTTATGTAGTAGAGTACAAGCCTTAAGCAAAAGAAGCTTAGAATCAGTGCCCAGGCCAGAGTTCAAACCCAAAGATCAGCATTAAAAAAAGAATATGTATGTATATATATTCATATATACAGGTCTATAAATGCTTATAAATGCATTTTATCAGGTATTTCCAAATTATCTTTTGAGAGCTTACATAAATATACATTCACGCTAACTACAAATGTCTTGTCATACAATGTGGACATTTGCTTTTCTGATGGCAAACTCTCAGATTAAATTCTCTTGATTTTATTAAGTATTTGTAATTATCTTTCCCTCATTCAAAATTTTGTTTCTAAGTATATTGAATTACTGAATTCTAAAATTGTTGCCTGTCAATTTATCTTGTTTAAAAGGGACTGATAGGTAATACTACCTCAAAACCTACTCAGCTTCCTCATGAGGTAGGGTCACATGCACGAGAATGTCACTGATTTTAACCTATCAGGTTCACTTCATTTATATTGAATAAGTATAGAAATAATATAGTATTTTATGTCATATATGACATATTTTATATTATATAGCATATAAATTTAAATTTAGCTATGTAATTTATATCTATATGTATATATTTAATTTTACATCATGGCAAATTTTCTGATAACTTTAAGGTATGAGAAACAACTTGGAAATTATTAATTGTATATTTATATTGTTATATAGCTATCTATGCTTGCTTTACAGCAATGGAGTGAATTCTAATTTATTCATACACTATTTAGATTAATTGCTGTTACCAGTAAGAGCCTGTGACAATGCCTAGCATGCACTGATATTGCATGCAAACTGAGTATACAAATATATTATCATGTGCCAAGAGCAAATTTCAAAAATAGCATGCAACATAAAATGACACAGCAATCAAAAGTTTATCTCTCAAAAACACAAGAACAAGAAATCCTAGGTCTTTATAAGACAAATATTTTCACTTGCTAAGTGGTATAGGCAAAATGATGGTAAGGAGTTAATCAAGGAATAACAAAAATATACGTAAGAATTGCCTTCTTTAAAGAGTAAATAAAATAATGAGGCTGAGTCTTGTAAGAAGACCAAACAGGAGACTGCTGTAATTAACTATGGTTATATATATTAGAAAAGATATTTTCACATTCAGTTTTCTGCCATCAAAACTACCTTAATAAATAGGCAATTAAAATATAAAATATGGAATGAACATTCCTCTCTTTCTTTCTGTTGAAAGAATTGAAAGAGGAACAACTAAACTGATATTTGTATAGCCTGATACTCATTACCATACATTTCATTCAAATATATATATTTTTTTACCTATAAAGAAAAGAAGAGACTTTAGGTCATACTATTTAGCAGTGTTTTCCTATTCAAAATAAAAATCACTTTCTTCTCTGTGGGGCAAAATTATACTTGAGATGGTCATAAATCAAAGATGAGAGCATGCTGATTCAAATGTAAAGAAATTCTAGGAAGCAAATACAGCATTTCCATTTCTGAACAGTTTAGTTTGTTTGGACACATGCCTATGGGTGGGTTTTTATTTATATGCACATAGCACAGATTATATGTAATTTTCCTCTGTGTGAAAATGAGGCATTTTTCATAGAGCAGTGTATTTTGTGTGACTTCTAGTGATGAAACGCAATCCTCTGCATTTTAATGAATGATAGTGTACACTTCATGATAAAAGGTTATGGATTTTTATTCTGCAGCATTCTAACATATATGGACTTTCAGTATATGTTCAAACTACCACAGATACTCATCTCATTCCAGCTATGCTCTACTGCTGAATTTCAAGGAAGAGCCCATTGTCATGTTGGAAGTGAGATGGAGAAAATTATAAACAACACAAAAATTGAACTTGCTTCATTTCTTACTTGCAGGAAAAGCTTTACAAGTACATTTGCTTTATTTTTTCAATCATTGAATCTTTGCTGTTGGAAGGCAGAGAGGAAAATGTTGGTATTTTTAAGTTGTTATTGGGCTCCCTTTTCCCTTTTGAATGAATTCTAATAAGAAATTCTTTTTGATTAGTAATGTATTTATTTTCAGATTATTAGTAGATAAATATCTCCAGGAACATTAAAAATCATTAAAGAAAATATAAAACATGTAAGCAATTGCCACATAATTATTTCTGGCATGTGGGAAGTGAGTATATCTTAATAATGCACTTGATTTACTGAAATATTCCAATTTTTCTATGCTTAGACCTCTAGTAAACTCAACCATCTTGAACTGCAGCCAGAACACAAAACTAATGAGAAATAAAGTTACATGCTATATGAGAGGGTTAGTCATGAAATGTTTTGCCATAGAAGCTCTAATTTAGGTGTCTTAACTTTTCCTTTGCACACAATCCTGTCAAGTCACACTTTCATGTATTTATTCTTACATTCCCTACAAAATAAACTGTGCCATTCATTTACAGAATAAAAATTGTATTACATGCTAAGATTATATATATTAACATATACATGTACATTTATAAGGTACAATGAGCTCTGAAATATATAAGGCAAATACTGTACACTTTCAGATACTCAATCTTTTCAAAGTTAATATGTTAAAAATTTTTTACCTCCAAGGTAATGGTATCAAGAAGTCAGACCTTTGGGAAACAATCACATAACGAAGATGGATTCTTAGGACTCTACTTAGTGCCCTTGTAAAATGAACTCAATAATTCAAAGTGAGTTAGTGTCATCTACCACCCAAGAGTTGTTGTCCTCATTGATATCTAATATTAGCACATCCTGAATGTGCTAGCATCTTGATATTAAATTTCTCAGCCATTAAAAATATGAGAAATAGATTTTTATTGTTATAAACCAACTGATCCATGCTTTATTTTCAATTAGCTTGATTGGATGAGAACAAATAATTGCCACTGACTTTAAATCAATCTCATGAATTATTCACTAAAATATAAAATATTTTACTGAAGAGATTGGCGGAAGATGGTGGCGGTTCAGTGTGAGATGTACTGAGTTCCTGGCAAGATACAAGATCTGGCAGCGTAGGGGACAGTTCTTTACCAGAAATTGGTCCTAAGTAAGCACCACAGAGATCTCAGTCAGAGAGGAAAAAGCAGAATACCAGTGCGAGAAGACAGCGTGGAGACCCATCAGCCACAGAGCAGACAGCGCTTCATGGCGGCTGGCTGCAGATGGAGCCACACAGAGCCTGCGCGAGCCCAGAGCCATGCACGGATCTGCCAGCTTCACAGAACCGGAGAATCCAGCAACTTGTGAGTACCTCCAAGGAGAAGTTTCCACTGGCGGAATGGCATTGGTAAGGAGCCCCTCCCCCACAAGTTGAGAGCAGCGCCATCAAAGACCTGGCCAAAGCAATTGGAGCCTGAGAGGTGGTACTGACAGTGCCATCATTCTAACTGGCAAAGGATTTCCCAGAGATCCCTTAGCCAGAAATCAGGCCCCAGCGCTGCTGAAGTCCGTCCCCTGCGCCCGCCACAGACCTGGTAAACAAAGCCGCCCGCGGATCTTTCAGCTTTGTTTTACCGATCAAGTAATCTGATCCGAAAAACCGCAAAGCCATAAGAGAAAAAGACTGTGAAGTGTTTGGATCCCAAATTTAGTGGAGACACGTTTCCCATCCTTCCCCCTCCAAAAAAAACCCTGAAGAATAGCATTTTTTTTTGTTCTTCTACCCCTTTTCATTTGCATTTTTAGGTGTTATTATTTTCTCTTTGCCACTTTACCTACACCTTTTTTTCTAATGTTATGATTCATTCCTTTTTTTTTTTCCCCTCTCTTTCCCGCATTCCTTATGTCACTGTGGTCATTCCTAGAAACACAGTGACAGCTCTGGGCACAGTCTGAATAAGAATGATATCTATATTGATACACCTGCTTTTTAAACTCCTGGTTCTCAACCCTATATCTCTTGGGTAAGAGCTCATAATAGTCAGGAATCTCCCCCCACGTTTTCTTTTATTTATTTATTTATTTTTGGTGTGTGTGTGTTCTGTTTTCTTCTATTTTGTTGCTTTGTTTCTTTTTTCTTTTTAAAATTTGTATCATTGAAATCTATATCTATCTCCCTCTTTTCTCTATATATTCTTCTTATTACTCTTCTTATTTTCATAAGCTGTATCTAAGTTCATCTAAACTTTCTACTCAAATATTCTATCTGTCTATCACCTTAGGTCAGTTATTCTTACACGATAACTTTTCTTCATTAATATAATAATCTTACACTCCTACATTATTCTTTTCCTGCCTCCCTTGTTGTCTTTCATATTATTTTTCTATCTCTGGTCCTCTGTTCATCCTTCATCTCTTAAAATGCATGAATCTATATTTGATGGTTGTTGAGCAATGCTATATATCTAGGTGTTCAATTATACTCTAGATCCAGAGGGACTTAAATACAATAGAGATTGGATTGAGGGGCTTAGTGTTTTGGTCTAAATTGGTAATCTGTAGTTGTATTAGATTTGTATGTAAGTGCACAAAAAGAGAGAGTGATATTACCAATCTAAAAGTGCGAACATCTATTGTCAGCCAACTAAAAAGGTCTCGGTTGGTTATATCTGAAAAATTATAATCTTGTTTAGTATTACTCTCGCTCCCATTTTCAAATGGGCAGAAGAAGAAACTCACAAAAAATGTCAAATCAAGGAATAGCATCTCCCACCCAACATAAACAGGCAATGGAGCAGTCAGTGGCAAATCTAGAGGAGAGTCTTCCAAGTGCTAGACAAATGCAATTGATGAACATCATTAATGAAACGTGTGAAAACATAAAGAAAGAGAAAAGGGAGGAAGCCATAGCTAAACAAGAGGAAAAACATAAACAAGGTGATATGTGAAAAAGGGGAAGCCATAAAGGAGGCCATAATAAAGGTTTTTCAAAGAAAAATGGACAAATTCATAGAATCCACAAATAAAATGTGACCGAACTCCAACAAATGTCCAAAGAGAATAAAGCTGCTGAGCTAACCACACAAAAGGAAATCAAGGAGCTAAATAAATCCATACATGATCTAAAACAAGAGATGCAAGGCATCAAAAATGAGCAAGGGAGATAAAGAATAAAGTAGAAAGCTTTGATAGCAGGTTAGACAATGCAGAAGAGAGAATTTCTAGGGTTGAAGATAATTTAGTTGTTATAGAGAAAGAACAGAAAATGAGTCAATTCAAATCTAGGAAATATGAGAAAACGCTACAGGAGGTCCAAGATACAGTTAGGAAGCCTAATTTAAGGCTAATTGGTATTGAGGAAGGTCTGGAGAAAGAGGTCAATGGTATTGGAAATATGCTTCAGGGAATCATCTCAGAGAACTTCCCAAATATCCAGGACAGGCCCATCCAGATACAAGAAGCTTTTAGAATCCCAAACAGACCTAACCAGAAAAGGACATCCCACTGCCTCATTATAATCCAAACTAGATCAATAGAGACCAAAGAAAGGATCCTACAAGCAGCCAGGGCGAAGAGAACAATCACCTATAAAAGCAAACCAATCAGAATAACCCCATATTTCTCAGCAGAGACCATGCAAGCAAGAAGAGATTGGAAGGATATATGTCATGCCCTGAAGTCAAATAACTACCAACGAAGAATACTGTACCCAGCTAAGCTCTCATTCATAACTGAGGGAACAATAAAAGCATTCCATTCCAGGGAAAAGCTGCAACATTATGTAGCAACAACACCAACATTACAGAAAATTCTCAGATATGCTGTACATATAGAAAACCAACACAAGTGTAATGCAGAGAAAGAAATGGCACATGAAACTCATACCATCTAAGTACCACAAGAACTGTCAAGACACAGGCCCTAATGAAAGCTTTTAAAAATGGCAGGAACTATTTCTCAATCCTGAGTCTCAATATCAATGGACTTAACTCTCCAATTAAATGACATAGAGTATCTAGTTGGATCAAAAAGCAAGATCCATCGTTCTGCTGTCTTCAAGAGACAAATCTTATCCCCAAAACAAACATTTTTTGAAAGTGAGAGGATGGAATAAAATTTATCAAGCTAACGACCCCCATAAACAGGCTGGATTTGCTATCCTCATATCAGATAAAATACACTTCAAACTAAAATTAGTAAGAAAAGACAAAGAAGGTTACTACATACTACTAAAGAGATCTTTCCTCCAGGAGGCCATAACCATCCTAAACATCTACAAACCTAATGCCAGAGGTCCGAACTTCATCAAGCAAACTTAACTTTCACTGAAAGCATACATAGATCGAAACACAGTGATTGTTGGTGACTTTAACACACCACTCTCACCTATTAACAGACCAACCAGGCAAAAAGTCAATAGAGAAACCTTAGAATTGAACAACTGTATAGACCAACTAGATCTAACAGACATCTGCAGATTATTCCACCAGCAACACCACAATATACGTTTTTTTCAGCACCACATGGAACATTTTCCAAAATATACCACATTTTAGGGCATAAAACAAACCTGGGCAGATTCAGAAACACTGAAATTATTCACTGCACTCTCTCAGACCACAAGGGCACCAAATTGTAACTGAATACCCATCTCTACCAAAGAAAACCCTGTAACTCATGGAGATTGAACAATACATTGTTGAATCCCCAATGGGTCATTGAAGAGATCAGAACAGAAATCCAACAGTTTATGAAATTTAACAAAAAGGAGCACACAAAATACCAGCTCCTTTGGGACATGGCAAAGGCAGTACCCAGAGGAAAATTTATAGCTCTGAGTGCCTACAATAACAAATTGGAAAAATCACAAACCAACAATTTAATGTGTCACCTTAAGCCCCTGGAAAAAGAGCAACAAACCAACCCTAATCCAAGTAGAAGGAAGCAAATTATTAAAATCAAACCAGAATTAAATGAATTGGAATCCAAAAAAACTATAGAAAGAATCAACAAAAAAAGGAGTTGGTTCTTTGAAAAAATTAACAAAATTGTCAGACCCTTAGCAAATCTTACCAAAAAAAGAAGGGAGCACACAGAAATAAAAAAAAATCACAGACAAAAATGGTAATATCATGACAGAAATTACCAAGATTCAGAGCATCATGAGTGAATTCTTCTCAAACCTTTACGCCAACAAATTTGAGAATCTAGAAGAAATGGATGAATTCCTAGCCAATATTAACATACCCACACTGAACCAAGAAGAACTAACCCAACTAAACAGGCCTATTTCAAGCACTGAAATAGAAATGGCAATAAGAGATCTTCCACCTAAGAAAAGCCCAGGGCCAGATGGATTCACAGCTGAATTCTATAAGATCTTCAAAGCAGAGCTCACACCAATACTCCTCAAGCTCTTCAAGGATAGTGAAAATGAAGGCTCTTTACCAAATTCATTCTATGAAGCCAGTATAACCCTCATCCCCAAACAAGACAGAGATACATCAAAGAAAGAAAACTATAGACCCATTTCTTTAATGAACATTTATGCAAAACTTCTCAACAAAACACTAGCCAACCACCTACAACAACTCATCAAAAAAAATTATACACTATGATCAAACAGGATTCATCACAGGGAGGTAAAGCTGGTTCAACATACGCAAATCAATTAATATAATTCAACACATCAACAGGAGCAAGGACAAAAATCACATGATTGTCTCAATAGATGCAGAAAAGGCATTTGACAAGATCCAACACCCCTTTATGTTAAAAGCTCTGGAGAAACTAGGAATCCATGGAACAATCCTCAATATAATAAAGGCTGTGTATGACAAACCCACAGCTAGTATTATACTTAATGGCGAAAAGATAAAGCCATTCCCTCTAAAATCAGGAATGACACAAGGATGACCACTCTCTCCACTCCTCTTTAACATCGTATTAGAATTCCTAGCCAGTGCAATAAGGCAAGAAGCAAGCATAAAGGGGATCCAAATAGGGAAGGAGGAAGTAAAACTTTCCCTCTTTGCAGATGACCTGATTCTGTATTTAAAGAATCCTATAGACTCCACTCCCAAGCTCCTTGAGCTGATTCAAAATTTTGGAAGGGTAGCAGGGTATAAAATTAACCCTCAAAAATCAACTGCCTTCCTCTATGCCAACAGTGAGTGGAATGAGGCAACAATCAGGAAAGCAACTCTTTTGCAATAACCTCAAAGAAAATAAAGTACATAGGAATTATCTTAACTAAGAATGTAAAGGACCTTTTTGATGAAAATTTGAAAACCCTGAAATAGGAAATTAAAGCAGAACTGAGGAAATGGAAAAACCTCCCATAGTCCTGGGAACAACATCATGAAAATGACAATTTTGCCCAGGGCTATCTACAAATTCAATGCAATACCCATCAATACTCCAATGTCATTCTTTAAAGAAATAGAAGAGGCAATCCAAAATTTCATATGGAACAATAAAAGACTCCGTATAGCAAAAACACTTCTTAGCAGAAAGAACAGCGCAGGAGGAATTTCAATACCAAACTTTAGACTCTATTGCAGAGCTATAATTATCAAAACAGCTTGGTACTGGCACAAGAACAGGCCTGAAGACCAGTGGAATAGAACTGAGGACCCAGATATTAAACCACAGACCTATGTCTACCTAATCTTTGACAAGGGAGCCAAAAAAAAAATGGAAGAAAGACAGCCTCTTCAACAAGTGGTGCTGACAGAACTGGTTAAGAACCTGCAGAAAACTAAAGTTGGATCCTTCTTTGTCAGTCTGCACTAGAATTAACTCCAAATGGATCAAAGACCTCGAGGTAAAAGCCGACATACTGAAACCTGTACAAGAAGAAATAGGAGATACACTAGACCTCCTTGGCACAGGTCGAAACTTTCTTAATAAGGACCAAGAACCACAATAAATCAGAGATAGGCTGGATAAATGGGACTGCATTAAACTGCAGAGCTCTTGTATGGCAAAGGACATAGCTAGTAAATTAAATAGGAAGCCTACAGAATGGGAGAAGATCTTCACCAACCATACAGCGGACAAAGGCCTCATATCTAAAATATATCAACAGCTCAAAAAATTTATTCACTCCAAAACTCATCTCCAAAGAAACAACCATCCCATTAAAAGATGGGCCAAAGACTTACAGAGAGTCTTCTCTGAAGAAGAAACAAAAATGGCCTATAGACACATGAAGAAATGCTCCACATCTCTGGTCATAAAAGAAATACAAATCAAAACAACTCTAAGATTCCATCTCACTCCAGTTAGAATGGCCAGGATCAAGAAGACTAATAACAACAGATGTTGGATGGGATGTGGCCAGGAGGGATCACTACCACACTGTTGGTGGGAGTGCAAACTCGTTCAACCATTATGGAAAGCAGTATGGCAGTTCATCAAAAGACTAAACATAGAGCTCCCCTATGACCCAGGAATTCCACTACTAGGCATTTACCCAATTGTCCAGAAACAAAGACATACTAATTCCACTAGCACAACAATGTTTATTGCAGCACTATTTACCATAGCATAGATATGGAACCATCCCAGATGTCACTCAGTTGAGTGGATCAACAAGATGTGGTATTTGTACACAATGGAATTCTATGCTGCTGTCAGAAAGAACGACATTGCCCCATTTGTTAGGAAATGGAAAGACTTAGAAAAAATCATATTAAGTGAAGTAAGCTGGACTGAAAGGTACATAATCTCAATGGTTTCCCTCATTGGTCATAATCAGTAGAAACCTGAGATTTGCAATACTGCAAAACCTAGATACATAAGGCCATATAGTATGACGCTAAATGAAAGGACCTTTAGGATATAGAAACGTAAGCCATATAATGAGTGGTTGTTGTCGTTAATGTACTATGTTATCTCTCATCTCTTTTGCTGTCCCTTGGTTATCTCATATTGTTACAGTATCTCACTTCGTTATCTGATATACTGGATATATTTGTATTTGGTTATTTGAAATTGGATAGGGAAGGGGGGAAAACAAGATGAGAGGTGGGGATGGAGGGGAGGGAAATGAGGACCAAGACATGAAAAAAGCTATCAATGTATGTGCACCTTCTATCTGGTGAGTATATTGTAACCCTTCTATTAATTACAATAAAAATATATGAAAAAAATATTTTACTGAAACGTGTCAACAATTTTTTTCTTTTTTTAAAATAATTTTTATTGTAATTAATAGAAGGGTTTTGTTATACTGGCCAGATAGATGGTGTATTACTTAACAATCATTGCTACCCCTTCTCATGTTTTTGTCCCAATTTCCCTCCCCCAACCCCTCCTCTCATCTTGTTTCCCCCCTTTCTTATCATATTTCAAATAAACAAATAAAACCATATATAATATATCAGATAACAAGGTAAGATACTGTAGCAATATGAGATAAACAAGGGACAAGAAATAGATGAGAAATAATACGTTAAGAACAACAGTCACAACTTTCATGGCTGTTGTTTCTGTATCTTGGAGGTCTTTTCATTTGGCTTCATCCTATATGGCCTTATGTATCTAAGTTTTGCCCCATTGTAAACCTCTGCTAGGAGAGTGCAAAGTTTATACTGATTATGGCAAATAAGGGAAATCATTGAGCCCATTTTGCTTCAAGTCTGGCTTACTTCACTTAATACGATTTTTTCTAAGTCTTTCCATTTCCTTACAAATGTATGTGGTTCTTTCTGATAACAGCATAGAATTCCATGATGCATCAACAAAATTTTGCGGACTGAATTCATCCTTGATTTCTGGGACTAACTAGTTTTTTTTCCCCCATTTTCAGACATATACAAAGTAATTACATTTTAAAAATAGTAATGTCAGACACCAAGGCTTCAAGGTCTAACAAGGCTTCTGTAAACTGAGGACAAGGCCAGAAAAAAATTATTTTTAACATGAACTCAGAATTCAATGATAGAAATCATTTTGAAGAATAGTTTTGTCAAATTATAGTAGAACTGGCAAGTATTGTTAAAGATATAGTTATGCACCAATCAATGTGTTAGATATCTATACCTCATCTTATCATTTTTAGATATAATTATTTTAATAGCTGTAGAAAGGCATTTCCATTTAACTTGTGAGTTTATGAGCAAAATGCCTCTTTATCACTCCTTTTTATCTTCTCCCCCTTGGCCTCTCCCAATCTCACTTACCCTCTTGTTTATTATTCTTATAATTTTTTTTTGTCAGTCGTGGGACTTGAACTCTGGGCCTGTGCTAGTCATGATTTTTAGCCCAGTTTTACAAATGAGGACCAGTATAACTCTTCTAGGGAAAAGATCATACTTCTAAAAGCTCAGCTAGATCAAAATATAAGTAATGGAAGTTGTCCTCTGATATCATAAAGGCATAGAATCGTTATTTTGCATTGAGGTTAGAAAAATCATCTATGCATATTTTCTCTTTTTGCCAATCCTGAGGCTTGAACTCAGAGCCTGAGCACTGTCCTTGGGCTTTCTCAATGCTAGTGGTCTGCCACTTGGGTCACAGCACCACTTCTGGCTTTTTCTATGTATGTGATACCAAGGAATCGAACCCGGGTATTCGTGCATGCTAGGCAAGCACACTACCATTGGCCTATGTATAGTTTCTTAATAGCCAGAAATCGCTAGAGAAGAGTCATTGCACTGGAATCTCTACCAATTGTACTCCTGAGTACAGTAGATGCATAGTATCTATCTGAGGTATATGAGTCCAAGGAGATCACTGAAGAACTACACATGCTCAAGATGCCGAGAGTCTACTCTTGGGCTTCACCCACCTTGTAACATGGTACTGCTTGAAAGCTTCTTTTCCATCAACTGAGCTGCATAATGTACACCCAGGGAATTTAAAATTTTCATTTCTGAAATTTCTTTTAATTTTACACTAATTAAACAATTAATTAAGTAAAACATGCTTTGTCACAACCATACATAAGTTCACAGATAAGGTGATCTTACTGTTCAGCTTCTTTGAATATCACTTGTGATGATATCAGTTTATATTGTAATTTACTAAATTTTTTTCTATGAATCAATCATTGGATTAAGTTTATACATTATCTTATTTGAAGTATATAGCTGCATAATGCAGGTATTCCTGTTTATATTTTAGATGATAAATCTGTGAGCTGAAATTTCTTAAAGCAGTTCTTAGAAGAATACAAGATTTGGATTAAATCTGTTGTAGTTCTAAATTCTGTCATTAGTACATTCAGCCTCAAAATGTGTCGAATCACTCCAATTTTCTTGACCTTACCACGGTTCTATGTTCCTTGGACTTCTTAGCTATGTACTTGTTTTCCCAAATACATGGTCTAGATGATGAATTCAAGACTCTTGAGCATGGTTATCCACAATGTACATAAAATAAGCTTTTCAGTTTACTAGACACCAGGAGTACATTTTAGAATTCTGAGGTTCCAAAATTAAACAACAAAGGTGAGGAACTCTACCTGAAAACCCTCTAAATCATGGTTGATCTGTCTGAGGACTGTAGTAATTTATGAGTATGGTGATGCTTTTTCACATTATGCAGATTCTTAATGAAAGTCTTTTTAATGATGCGTTCTACTTTCCACCAAGTTCATGAACAGAAATTTTTTCAGATGAGATTGATCAAAAGCAGGAAGAACAACTGTGGAAGACCCATGCAGTTCATAAGAGGAACACTAGTGAAAGAGGGCCTGGATAGGAAGGTGATTACAGTTGGTTAGGGAGTCTGAGGCAAAGAAAACAGACTTCACTACTCCCGGCATTTTCTCTAGTTCTCCTGAGTCTTTTCTTTCAACCTGCATTTCCTTTCTGTTAAAATCAGATGAAAATTCCCTTAGGGCTGAAAGGGACATATCCAATAGACATGGTTGTGGGTGGAAGGAAAGTGGGTATTATGCCAAGCACAATGAAGAACCAGGTATGCAGAGACAAGAGGGGCTGGCCTGCTAATCCTACTTAGAATTAGCCACCTGCTTATCCCACATAGAATCGCTCAGCATAGGTTCTCAGCAGGCTCCAGTGAATGTGAAGGATGAGTTTTGTAGAAGGAGATAAGCCAAGGAACTATCCTGCATGGTATGTCCATGGAGGAGGAACTATTATTTTAACTTTTCACTTCCATCAGAATTACTTATAAAGCACTCTTTTAGTTACTTGAATTTATACCTGGCATATAGTATATTTCACATTTGCTTTATTATTTTTTAAATGATATAATAACATTTTCCCTTAAGTATAGTAGGTTTATGCTAATCCTGGGTCTTAAACTCCTGGGGGCTGTCTCTAAGCTTTTCTGCTCAAAACTATTGACCTACCACCTGAGCCACGGTTCTACTTCTAGCTTTTTAATGGCTAATTGAAGATAAGAGTCTGAAGTCTCTTGCCCTGGCTGTCTTCAAGCAGCAGTCTTCCGATCTCAGCCTCCTGAGTAGCTAGGATTACAGGCATGTACCATTGTCACTTTGCAAATGTTATAACATTTTTAAGTGAATTTATGGAGGAGAATTAAAATGCTAGAATGCTGTTATAGCATATTTTAAAGTCAATCGAAATTCCTTTATATATATATTTATTTCAAACAAGTTTTAGTATAAATATGCTTTTTGTTTGTTTCTTTTTCAATTTTACTACTTTTGTATATGTATGTCAGTCCTGGGGCTTAAACTCAAGCACTGTCCCTGACTGAGCATTTTTGCATAAGACTAGTGCTTTATCATTTGAGACACAGCTTCACTATTGGATTTTTGGTGCTTAGTCAGAAATAAGAGTCTCGTGGGCTTTATTGCCTACTGAGTAGCTATGATTACAGGCATGAACCACTGGTGCTTAGCCTTTAATTTTATATTTAACTGAGAAATAATTATATTGTATATTTACAAAAAGCAATTTGATTCATATATATACTTATTTGTATAGTAAATTAAATTAAAAATATTTTTTCTTAGGTTTTTATAAAGCAGCTTCTGATGCTTAATATTGTTGTGCCTTTTGAAGTGAGGAAATTTTCAAAAGAGAACTAGGGTAAAAATTCAAATAAACTTTAAAAATTTTTTATGGCCTTCAGGGATTTCCTGGGTTGATTTAGAACTCAACATGATCAATTGGTACCTTTTTGAATTTATTGGGTGGCTATTCTAACTTAAAATAACAAAAAAAAAACCCAACCAAAAACTATTTCAGCTAAAAACGTTTTTTTTTTTGTTTGCTTTATTATGTTTTGGTTTTTTTTTGCCAGCCATGGAGCTTGAACTCAAGACCTGAGTGCTGTCCTTGAGCATCTTGCTCAAGGTTAGCTCTCTAATACTTGAGTTATACCATCAGTTCTGGCTTTTCCGGAATAGTTAATTGGACATACGAGTCTCAATGACTTTCCTTCCTGGGCTGGCTTTGAACTGTGATCCTCAAATCTCAGCCTCCAGAATAGCTAGATTTATGTTTGAACCACTGGTGCTTGGCAAGAATACATTGAATCCAGTTGTGGATTCAATACTTATAAAGTAAGCCACTATACACAGATGCATTTAAGTGAGTTTTTTTCTTAATAAGAAAAATAGCAGATGCCAATGACTCAGCTTCTGACCCAGACTCACTGAACATAGCTCCTAGCTCATTTGATTGACAAAATGATACCTTTGCAAATAGAGTTCTAGGGGAATACTCTACATCATAAAAGGGAATCTAATACAACAAAGGAGAAATCAGTGGTGCTAGAACATGAAGATGAATAATGATATTGTCTGATGCCCTATGAGGCAGGAAAGATGTGCTGTACTGAGCATGCCTGTGTACCTTTTGTACTCATTGGAATCTACTGGACTCCAGTAAGCACAATGTCTTTCTTATATGACATCTCAAGAACAGGCTCTGGCCTGCAGTGAGTTTCTGTAAGGGATTCATTCACTAAAAGAATGATGATTCTGTCAGGATGCTGGTGGCTCATGCCTGTAATCCTAGTTATTCAGGAGACTGACAGCTGGAGGATCTCAGTTCATAGCTTACTTGTGCAAAAAAAATCTTAGAGAGTCCATCTCCAATTAAAGCAAAATACAGGACAAGAGGAGGTTTAATGGCTAGCAGAGTGTAAGTCCTAAGCAATAAAGCTGAGTAAGAGCAAAAGGCCTCTGAGTTCATAGCCAAGTATAAAATAAGTAAATGATAATGCTTAGATATATCATATTAAAGATAAGATAAAAAGGAGAGAAATTTCTGACACCAAATTATTGAGTGCCTTACCTCGATTCTTTGGTATGGATAAAAGTTTACCCTAATTGTCTATTCCTTTTGTGTTCCCCTATGAACTCCCAGGCCCAGATTGTCCCATAAGAAAAGAAACAACTTCTATCCTCCCTTCTGTTGATCTTTGTATTGCGATGTGACAGTGTTCAAATGGGCCTTGTTAATTGAGTCATTATTCCATAGCTACCTGTGATTCAGTATACCTACAGTGATGATTTCCATAGAGGAGTAATGTTTATATCATTTGTTCTTTATTTGATCACAAATAAGGAGAACAACAGCTGGCAATATCAGATAATGGACAGGTATGTGATAAATGAAATAAATGAACGAACTGAACATCTGGTATCATACTGACAGCTATATAGCTTGCTTCATATCACAATTTACTAGCCCTTCTGGCACAGTAGGATCTCAGGATCTTCCTGATTCCCCATCTGGGGCTAGAACATCTAGATAGAATATCACCCACTGCATTATTAATTTTAGATCATTGCCTTAGCCAAAAGGTAAAGGGTATTGAGTCTAAACTTCCTACTAGAATATAAATATATAATACATTCATAGAGTGAAATTTCTAATATATTTTCTGTTGTACAAATAAACTTTCTTCTTACTTGTTGAAAGCAATGGGCAATGGGATTTCTCAAGTAAAGACATGTGTACCTAGGCCCCAAGAGCCACATGTCAGAAAAAAGGGCAGCTACTTATAATAAGTAGCTGATGAAGAGATATGAGTGTTTTATGCTACGAATATGCTTGAGAAAAGAAATACTAGACCAAGACATGAGAAAGGATATCAATGTTTGCACCATCTATCTGGTGAATATAATGTAACCCTTCTCTTAATTACAATAAAACATATAAGAAAAAAAAGAAATACTAGAAATAAAGTTTTAGTGTTGTTTTTCCCAGTTATTTTGCAAGGGTACAAAAGATGTAAGTCTAATGATAATGATCTTTTCATTAGATAATGGGCAAAAAGAATGCACATTTTAAATACTCGCTTCTTAAAATTTATTTAGCCAAATGATGCTATGATTCTCAATTTTTTTTTACATTGGAAAACTAATGGACAAAAATTGAATGACCCTCTTCTGGCTATAAAGAAAATTATAACATTCTCTATCTCCATTTATATTGCAAATATAATCAGATTTTATGCATATTATTTGTTAGTTTTACTATATAAAAGAGAGAGTATATCTTACATATTATAACAAATGCAGATGCAGAAGACATTCATCTATGATTTAAATGTTTATCAGAATGGAAAACTATTGTCAAATCACACTTCAGAAATGTCCATCTTAAGGTATTTTTCTAATTTCATTCCATCTCGCAAATATTAGTTCACATGGTATTCTCTAATTAATTTCATCACACATGCAATAAGTTTTAGTTAAATATTGTCCTATATAAAGTACTAAAATTTTCCCAAAATATCATAAAACATTCTTCTCAGAATGTTTCAGTCACATGTCTCCAACAGCAAAGTCAAAGTCATATACTGAGAGATGCAGGAAGAACTGAATAGCTTTCTCGGAATTCAAAGTATTTCCCAAGTTTTACCTTACATGCTAAAAGTATCAAGAACTTGAAACCGGGTCTTTGTGTATGTTAGGGAAGGAAGCAATCTGACACTAGGCCACGATCCTGGTCCTTGGCCTAAACTCTTTCAGTTACAAATAGTTGAAATAAATACCAAAGTAATGTAGGCGACAAAAAGAAACTTGCAGGAAAAGTCTTAGAAGCAAAGGAAAAGCAGAAATGAAGGACATATCTACAAAAGACTTGAACAACCTCAAGTCTCCTTGTCCTTTTGTTTCCTTGTTTTACTAGGCTCTATATCCATCTCTGATCTCCATGTGTCTAATAAACCTCCAATCTCTTCAATCTTCCTACTTATGTAACTTCTAATTCTCATAGCTCACATCTATTTTTATCATGGTGGAGGTCATCTTTCATGTCAGATTCTGGTTGAAAAAGAATCACAAAACTTAATATTTCTTTGCATGTCTTGGGTCCAAGATATGGACGATCAATACTTAGAGAGATAAGAATACTAAAATATGGAGCAATGTAGGAGCTTACTCAGAACCATCTCCAATGACATAGGAGAAACAAAGCTTTTCTCAGGGATGGGAAAATACTGGTAGGAGAAGGAGGAAATGCATAGCAAATGATATTTAACTATTTAATTAATTAAGAAATGGAGTGATTCTTTAACTATGGAGTAAAATTTAAGCTCTAAGAAGAAATTTTGTTTTATTTTTTCCTAGTGAATTTTATTTCTCCAAGCTGGGTTCAGGTAATAATATTAGCAGGGTTCTAGGACTTTCACTGAGAAATGATTGCTCATGCGTATTAGATCAACACACACATGATGAGTCATAGTAAGAACTTATCTAGAGATGCAAAGGGTAAAAACATCCCAGGAAAAAGGAAGGGCTTCAATCAAGAAACAAAAGCAGGAGACATAAAATGTGATGATGGAGAAGGGTGAAAAAGCCATAGGAAACTAACTAGAGAACTTTAAGTACCAACCTGAGAAGCTTAGATTTTATTTAAGTTAGGAATTTTAAGTTGGAAAAGGTTATGTCCCTATGAATGTTTATATTTGTATTGAGAGTGAATAACCAGAGCATGGAAGGACCCCCTGAGGAGCTAGAAATCAGAAGCAGAAAATAATGTTGTGTCTATTATAAATATTCCAGATAAAAGAGTGAGTTACTTCTTGATTTAATACATTAGAAAGTTGGCACTGATGGAAATAGTGGTAGAGAGGGAACAGAGGGAGAAACAGTCCCAGCAAAAGGTGTGCGAGACCTTAATGTGAGCTGCACACATAGACATCAAACCTAAAACTTAGTAACTGGTCAACACTTCCTGGTAAACTAGAATTAAACATTATTCACATCTCCATGGGAGATTGTTCCAAGATTCCCAGGAGTAGCCTAAGGCTCTGCCCTCTGTGTCCCACATATTTCCTAAACATGTCCCACCACTCAGAGTTTAAAGGTTAATTTATAGACTGGGCACAGAAAGGGACTAATAATTTCTATCTGGGTAATGGTGGCTCATGCCTGTAGTCCTAGCTACTCAGGAGGCTAAGATCTGAGGATCTCGGTTCAAAGCCAGCCCAGGCAGTAAAGTCTGTAAGATTCTAAATCTATAATAAATGACTCAGAAAAAGTTGATGCCGTGGCTCAAATGGTACAGTGCTGCACTTGAGCACAGGAAAGCTCAGAGCCCAGGTCTTGAGTTCAAGCCTCAGGACTGACCCCCCAAAGAAAAGGGGGGACTAATAATTTCTTCCACTTTCATAAGAATTATGTGAGTATGATTTTTTCCACTCTCAAATTTCCTTATTTTATTATCATAAATACTCACAAGAAGCCATTTTTTTCTTTCCTTACTAAGCCAGATTTTTATCATTTTGCTAAAAGGAAACTCATCATACTTTCCCTTGGGCATGTCTGAAATCACCAGTATTACCATTCTTGTGCTTTAAAAATAAACATTAAAATAGACTAGAACACAATTGTGTGATGCCCTGACTAAATATCTAATGGCCGGCTGGCAGCACATCTGCCCTATGTACACAAGGAGACCAAAGGATGCTTCCTGTCCTAGGTAGATGCACATATGTGTGCGCATATACATGTACACATACACAAGAGTTCCATGAAATTTAAAACTTACGTGCAATTTTGGTGATTTACTATTTTATCATTACTTATTATTTTTAGGCAATGATGGTCTGTGCTTGATCAGTGGAAATAGAAGCCACCTAAAACTCAGGAAAATGGGATTGTATGTCTCATTTTCCAATGTACTTTAAAGAGAGTTGAACAAATCCATTCTTGCTTACAAAAGACAAAAATGCAATGAAAAAAGTATTGGATTCAGTTGCACATTCTGATACAGGGAAACTGAGTGGCACTGTCTAAAGGTCATTATGATAGTATCATACACTACTTCTGGTAGCTGTTCCTAAGACAAAGATAAATAATAAAAATAAGAGTAAATGCTCAAAGATCTACAACAAAATCAAAAGTACACATTATGATACATAGTTTCTTGTGTATATGTGTGTGCAATAGAACCTTCTCCCTGACACACATATACCAGCCACATCTATAGCTTAATTTTCTGCTTAGTGGGATCCAATTTGCCTATTTACAATTCACTGGACTTGGTTAAAATGCTAATAACAATTATTCGACTGATTTGATTCCCTGATGTAACAAGGAATTTTTCTGCACCAGCCCGGAATTAAGATGTCTTTTGGTTGTGACTTGTAACATCGATCAAGATGAAAGTAGGTCAGCTTACGTTTGTTCAGGAAATGATCCTGCTTGTATTTTGTAAGGTCAAAAATATCAAACTCATCAGAAAAGAAAATCTCTCTAAATGTTGGAAATTATTCTCTCCTCAAATGCAATGAAAACTTCATGCTTTCCTCATAAGAACAGGGAAGAAAATGATCACTTTGGACAATCTTTAGGATGTATTATTAATTCTCATTCCAAATAAGATAACTGTTTTGACCACTGTAGGTCATTACAAACTTAAGATTTATGACCTTTAGTTCACTAACTTATCTAACTTATTAGGAATTTATAGCTGATGAACAATGGATCAGGCCCTGTACCAAACATTGTGATAAAAACAAAGGTATAATGACTATATTACTAAAATATAAATTTCTTGCATGTCACCACTTGCCAGCAACTATTCTGAGAATTTTTCCATTTGTGAACTCATTTAAAAAATTTATGAGCCATAGAAACTTCGGTTATTTCTATGTTATGTATGAAAATGCAGATGTACAAGGAGATTTAAAAGTTCACCCAAAAAAGCACAGCTGAAGTTGTTGAAATTGAGACTCAAATCCAGGTAACCGGTTTCTAGCTTCTGCATTAAAGGACTAAAACTAACAAATGCCACTGGAGCAGTTACTGGCCAGTATCTTAAGGGTACAAAGGAAGCCACAGTCATCCAGACATAAGAGAACATGGAAGGAATATCCAGGAAGGTGGCTTTTGTAATGTGTCTAAGTCCTTTATGCCTCTGAGACTGATAACACACCCCCATATAAGGAGCTATAAGTGTTCATCAAAGTAAGGCCTGAGCATCTTCCCATTTCTTTCTAGCTCTGAGCCTGGAACCACTACATCCATCTTCTCTCACCCTCCTCCTGAGATGCTAGTTCTAGGTTCTTTTGCTTAGATTCTGCTAGGTTTGCTGATTGAATTATTGCTGTAGATTTTTTTCTCCCTTCACAAATGGACATTCTACTTGAGTAGATTCCAAGGACCCTTGGAATGGCCTCCCCTCCTCACGTTTTGTGGACTCTGATGAAGTATCAGCCTTATCACCCCAGTTCAACTGTTCTTTGCCAGTTAATTTCTGAGACAGAAAATTAGACATACAGGATTCTGGATTTTACCTTGATATTGTTGATATTGTTGATAAAGGCAATTAAATTTTAATGCTAAATGTCTAAAGCAGTAAATATAAAGTTATAAAATTTGTAATTCCTTTAAAATAATTTTTTATGGATCCTCTGTTTAAACCAGAAGTCAATTAGTAGTGTTGGGTTATTTTTTCTTCTTCTTACTTATGTTTGTGCAAATATTATACTTTGTTACTTTACTACACTTCACTTCAAAGACTGAAATGCTGGGGTTATGCAGGATCCAAACTTCTACAGTAAGGATCTGAACTATGGGGATAGGTGAGGTTCAAATCTCTGAAGGAGCTTAACCAAAAAATTGTCTTCAATTTATTGCAATCACAAGGTCACCTCCCCATCAATTTTAGCTCTAAAGGCAGAAAAAAATAAGTACAAGGAAATAAATTCTGAAAAAGAAATCATTGAAACTGTGAGGCTTGTAGTTCTACTCATAATGATTTTCTTTTTTTGTGCCTTTATGTCTTTTGAACTGTAGATTTCCCGTTACAGAACCTGAAGTAGGCTTCCTAACAGTGCTTTTAGTTTTTTTCCTTGTCTTTTTATTTGACAAATCTTAGTTTACTAAAATAATTTGATACTTAATGATTCGAATATTGATCCTTACGTTTGCCAGCTCTGAAACCACAATCTTTTATGTCCGAGGAAGCCTATTTTGCTTCAGAATTCTAGTAAATAAGAACATAAAATACAGAAAATAGATAAACTAAAAGGAAAAACAGAAAATAAAAAGAAATTCATCAGAAATCTTATGTACTGGACACAAAACTAAAATATATCATACATGTCTATCCTACCAGATAAGACATTGCATGTACCTGAGCATGACTTATAATAGAATTACCTTTGAAAAAGTATTTATACCTTTCTTTTTTTCTTTTTGCTCATCATGAGGCTCTAAATAGGGCTAGTCACACTCTTGTGATTTTTTTTTTTCTTAAGGCTAGCACTGTACCTCTTTGAGCACTGCTCCACTTCTAGTTTTCAGGTAGTTTACTGGAGATAAGAGTCTCACAGATTTTCCTGCTCAGGTTGGCTTTGAACCATAATCCTTAGATCTCAGCCACCCAAGTAGTTTGGATTATAGATGTGAACCACACGGGTCCAGCTGTAATTTTCATTTTGCTGACACCGGTAGATTTTATTTTGACTGTAGTAACTAGAATAAGATTTATATCTCCTCTCAGAACCATGAAGTCCTGATACCTACTGTTGGGCTAAAATACATTTATGAACTTTTGAGTCAGAGGACAAGGAGTATTCTTCAGAAAACACTGTATAAAGCCAACAACATTATTTACCTGTCCCTGCCATTTCTAAAGTCAAGATCTTGCTTGTGCTTGTTAATAGGTCAAGTATAACTGTTTCTTTTCTTCTTGATGTGCTTTTCAAAATTACCTACTTTGTTCTTATTTGTTCTCCATTGCTCTAGAGGTATAAGTGATTGCATAAATGGCTGCTATCAAGGTTAAAAGATATGTGGAACTTAAATTATGTTAAAGGAATTATAGCCAACAATTATTGCAATAGGGTCAATACAAATAGTCAATGAATATGAGTCACCTGCATAAACACGTCAAGCCTCACAAAGGATATCAGAATGACTATTGTCACTTCTGACCGCTCCCCCCTCTGCCATCAACCATCTAGTAACTCTATGCATGAATTTATGACAATAACTAAAGAACTGACCTGTGCTAGGTACTATGCAAACTTAGCTTCTTTACCATGAACCAAATATCTCATACAGTGAAGGACTGTCATATCAGTGGAAACATAAAAGTCCCACTGTTCGTAAACCTGTTGCCCATATGGTTTGTATTCTTCATCTAGTAGAGGTGGATGCACTTCCAAGCCCTTAAATCATGATTTGTTACCCATAAAAAATGGGCTATATTGTCTTCTCCATGGCCTTTACTCTGCCAAGCAATCTTATCTACCTCAGGAATCAAGTAGTTCACAAACACCAGAAGGCATTTGCCCAGAAGTCTCCAAGGATGAACTACGTGGGTTTTTGGGAATCACCATGAAAGGAGAGAAGGTAAACGGGCTCCTGGGCCATTCAATTCTTCTTTAGAACAAAAACAAAAACAAAAAACAGTTATTTGGCCAGAAGTTTAGCTTAGTGGTAGAGTGCTTGCCTAGCATGCACAGAGTCCTAGATTCAATTCCTTGGTACCACATTCATTGAGAAAGCTGGAAGTGGTACTGTGGCTAAAGTGGTAGAGTGCTAGCCTTGAGAAAGCCCAAGGACAGTGCCCAGGCCTGGAGTTCAAGCCCCAGGACTGACAGGGGAAAAAGGTTTTTTGTTGTTGTTGTTGTTGTTGTTTTTGTCTTCTTCCATCCCAGTTAGCATGCTTTCTTTGTAGAGACATGAGGCTCATTCTTAACAGAAGCTTAGGATATTTATAAAATCATGCGAAAGTTCCGAGGTATAGCTAACCACTTATTCCTCAAGACTAGGATATCTGAAATGATAGATAGATAGATGATAGATAGATCTTTTGAAATTGTGTCCTGGACTTTGGCCCATCCAGCTTAACCCCTTTCATGGATAAAAACTTTCTTGTGTTGAGGAGGGAAGAGTGGTCTTATTTCTCTCAATCAATAACTCTGTCTACTTTTTTCTTGAAGTGGATCTTCCTTAAAAGTTTACACCCACATAACTTGGTTCTGTTCTTACTGTTTTTGAGTCAGAAATTCTCATATCCCGTATCATCTGTACCCATAAATTCAATTTTTCAGGCTTTTAATTAATATAAAAATCAATTTTCTGACTAATGAATGCTATAAGCCTCATATAGCAAAGAGTTTGGAGTGCTCTATTAATTTCCTTATTCCTAATGTATACATTCAGTTTGATACTCTTGCAGAGTCAGGACAACAAAACACATAATGGAAAGCCACATCTGATCAGATTCAAGTCAGTACCAGATAGGCTGAATTTTTTCTCCTTTTGCTAAGCTTGACATATTCTTTGACATAAGGAAAGTTGGACTGAGAAGGGAAATGATAAAACTTTTTATATTACAAAGTTAATTTTGAATGAACTTAAGATATAGTGGTCCATGTTGAATTGAACCATTTTTGTCCAAATTCAAAAAGATAATAAAAGATGACATACTAGCTCAGATTTTCCAATCAGAATAAGGACAAGAACGTTACAGTCAAGACATCACAGAAGCATTACCAGAACGAAGCATACTTAACAGTCACATACCATTAAGCATAGGAATGTTAACTAATTCATTCAAAAAATGTTCCTCACTAATTTGCACATTGAATGCATATTTATGCAGGACATGTGTGTGTAAGTCTTCACCTTGTGATAAAACCATGAATAAGATTTCATTAAGTCTGGGGCCGGGAGTTTGGCCTAGTGGTAGAATGCTTGCCTAGCATGCAAGAAGACCTAGGTTCAATTCCTCAGCACCACATACATAGAAAAAAGCTGGAAGTGGTGCTGTGGCTCAAGTGGTAGAGCTCAAGCCTTCAGAAAAACCAAGGACATTTGCTCAAGCCCTGAGCTAAAGCCCAGAACTGGCAAAAAAAAATTTCTTTAAGTCCCTATTTTGATAGAATGCACAATTAATTAGGGGAGCATGCAATAAGCAAACAAACTATTTAATCAAGGACCAAGATTATGGAAAGATTCAAAACTAAGCATGAAAACTGGGATGGGTACCTGGAAGAGACAATGGAGCAAAGAATGCATTGTGCTCATTATTTGCAAGATGTGAGCAACTATGCTACAAACTTTCTATCTGGAATGCTCTGTCTGGATTGCTAGCAAATTCTCTGCTGGATTGCTAGCAAATATCTGCTTGTATATCTTGATATACACTGCAGGAATGCCATCTTTTCAAATGAGGGCTTCCTTGGTTATCTTATTGTAGTATACAATCCTTGTTAACTCACTATGCTTTATTTTATCATTATTGCCTCAGATTTATGACAAGGAAAGATATGAGAAGGAGGCAAAGAATCATTTTCTCTTGTGTTCCCTGCTCAATCAGCACTCAGAACAATGCCAGGGACATTCCCGCTACTCATCACATGTTTTTGATTAAATGTCTGAAGGAATGCATGAGTGATGAGGTAAAGGAAGGAGGCTCATTGTTGCAGACATCACGAAGAAGTACTGTCTGGTATTGTTTCAAATAATTTTATCTACATGTGCTCTCTAAATAAACACAAAATTTTATTTAGTCAGGCACTGATGGCTTACACCTATAATCTTAAAGAGTCAAGATCCAGATTCAAAGCTAGCCCAGGCAGTAAAGGCCCCAAGACCCTTATCTCCAATTAGCAAAAAGCCAGATTTGGAGGTGGGCTCAAGAACCCGAAGCTATGAGTTCAAGTCCCAGTACCTACCCCAAGTTCAAGCCCTGAGCATTTACAACAATAATGAAAGTCATTTAGTAATCCTTATTTTTTCCCCACAGGAAATGAGGACAGATTCTACTGTCATGTAAAAGAAGTCTAGGACTTTATTGTATATATGTGTTTTTGGTTATTTGAAATCAGACAGGGAAGGGGGGAAAACAAGATGAGGGATGTGAGTGGGGGGAGAGAAATGGGGATCAAGACATGAGAAAGGGTATCAATGTTTGTGAAGTAATGCACCTTCTATCTGGTGAATATAATGTAATACTTCTATCAAACAATTATAATAAAAATATATGGAAGAAAAAAAAGAAGTCTAGGACTATTCATCTACTAAGGAGAACAGTTTCAAAGTCTCCTTGCATACCCCTTTATCAGATAAAATCTAGCCTTTAAATGTTATTGGATCAGGGTGTTCTCAAAATGGCCTGCTATACTACGCCCTTCACCAGCACTGAAGCTACACAAGATTGAGAAAGGACTTACAGGCACCACATAAGGCTGAGAGAGAGCTCTCAACAACACTGAAAAACATAAGGCACTACTAGGGCATGGATGAGAGGTTCCAAAACTCACAAACTTAATAATGTATGTTTTTTCACTGCTGTTCCATTATTACGTCTGACGTAGCCAACAAAGTGGACCCTTGGATTTGGCTTGAGTAACAATGACTTCTATTTCAGCTGCTGTTCTTACTAAGCATTATGTGACTGTATCCAGATAATATCCCTACAAAGAAGGAGGGATTAGCTTCATTTAAAACATTTCAGAGCGGCAATGGTGGCTCATGACCGTGACCTAGCTACTCAGGCTGAGATCTTAGGATCATGGTTCAAAGCTAGCCAAGCAGGAAAATCCTTGAGCCATATACAAGAAAACTGGACACCACAAGACACTACAAGAAAACTGGAAGAGGAGCTGTGGCTCAAAATGGTGGAATGCTAACCTTATGTTCTGTCATTTCTGTGATTTAAAAGAAACCGTTGAATAATAAGTTCATAACCAAATCTATAGCATAATAACAAATGAAAAAGTAGCTTTGAAACATGGACAAGGAAAGTTCAGATATTCATAGTGCTGAATGTGTGTTGTGTAGCTTCAACCTTGACATACTTTTCTCAATTTTTCCTCTGAAGCTCTTCTAATTCGAATTTTAAGCTCTTTCTTCCAATTATGTTTTCTTCCTCCTCCTCCTCCTCCTCCTCCTTCTCCTCCTCCTCCTCCTTTTTGACAGATTTTCTTTTTTTTTTAAAAAAATCATTTACTTAAAATGTTAAGGAAAAGAGTATAGGTTGAAATAGTGTCTCTTGTTCTTGGTCTGTTGCTTATCTCTGTGTACTACTAATTTCCCTAGCCTTTGTGGACTGTAATGTTGTCATGAGAACTTTCTGGATTCCAGTATATGTCGTTACCAACTTGTTGAAACTTGGTAACTGCAACTTTTAGAGTCAGCCCCTAGGTGCTTAACAGTTTTAAAATTGTGTAGTCTGAAGACTTCAATTCTGTTTCCCCTCCAAAATACTATCATTGGTTGTGATTTTAAAGACAGATTAAGGAGTTTAGATTTCTTTCTTTTGAAACAGACTTATAAATGAGAAGCTTTAGGATTACTACTTATTAGTGAATTAGAAGCAGAAAAAAAACTAAACATTCAAAACATACCCCACCTAAATCACTGCTTCATTTTCCTCATGGTGTTCATCTACAATTCCCAAAAGATCTCATAGCTCTTTCCTTAAAATGCATTTATCTCTCCTATTTTCTCTTCTATAATGCAGAACTTGATACTGTGAGGCAGATAGCTGAAACTCTAGGGGAGTGGAAAATTGAAAAGTTAAATATAACAGGAGAAAAAAATCAAAGAAAAAAACATTTCTTTTTATTGAAGTTTAAAGGGATAGGACTGAGTTTTGAAGCTACAAAAAGAGATTCTGAGACCAAAAGAGTATCAACCTATCCACAATCAGGTAAAGAGGAAAGGGTATTTCTAAGGAAAAAGCTATCATGTTGGGACCACTACATTTGAATATTTGGTGAACACTCTCTGTAGAGAGACAAAAGACATCCTTCCACATCTAGAAATACTAAACATTTCAAGTGCACTGTCACACTGACATCCGACCACAGAATGGCAGTAGGATGTGAAATGGTTTCACTGTGTATACATCTAGTGAGAATATGACTTTTCAAAAAACCATCACTGGACACACTGTTAGAAAAAGGAGGTTGTTGCAAACTGTGCTTAAAGATTATACTTATTCTTTATAGCTATTTCCACTCAGGGAAATGAGATCCAAATTGTCGACACGCACATTACTAAAAGTTGATATCCATTGATTCGAAATAAAGGGCTATAAAGAAATGCTTTTCCAGGTATCAGTGTGGATGCATTAAGGCTTTTTTTTCCTGCTGCAAGAGAACAGAACAATGAAGAACTGCATGCACCACGTTCTTGTTAAGCTATTCCAAAAGCTGCTCAGTAGAGGATTTGGCTTAGTGCGGCTGACAGCTGCTTGGGGTGAGCTATGACATTTCTAAAATGAGAATGAGTCAGAATTACAAGCCTTCATTCCTCCATTAATTATAAAGGTGCAATAGAAGAAATATTCCCTCCTTGAAGATTGAGAATTCAAAGGTAGAATCAACATATAATGGGTCAGAGCAAAGCTCTTGCAAGCAAATTACTTACTCTCATGTGTCTTGAATGCCTTTTTCCCATGAATGCATGCTCTTCCTCTTCTCTGCTCACATTGCCTTTGCTCCTGAATCTCTCTCTTCTCCCCCCCTCTTACACACACACACACACACACACACACACACACACTTCCATCTAATTTTTGCTCATCTTGTATATTTCAGTTTAGATACATGAGAGATAACCCTGATTCAGGTTTCTATCATGTTTTTCTTAGTTTCTCTCACAGACTACCATCAAGAACATGAACACAGTCTGAACAATGGTTTGTCTCTTCCAGTAGACTATGAACTCCATGAGAGTAAGATCTATACTACGAGTAATTTAGTGTTTCTTCTGTGGCATGAATTGAAAAAAGTGTTTGTGTTAATGATCCAAAGAGCAAACTTAAAAGACTGACTTGTGGCTCATTATAAAACATGTTTGTTGGATGATTGTATAAAATGACACAATGTTCTAGTAATTGAGGTAAGAGGAGTGTGCCTTGCAGAAAGAGGTCAATGACTGTTACAAGGCGATGGGCACTAGTATCTCTTCAAACTGTTTGTAGAAAATAAGATACATTGATCAAGACTCCATCTTTCCATTTTGCCAGCATATCAATGCTCACCATTGAAACAAACATGTCAGACTATTGAAGGGTAAAATTCTTAGGCACTTGAATCATAACAAAATATCCTGAATGTGGAACCAATTCCTTTAAATCAAACTTACATTTTAAAATCACCTCGATATCATACTTATGAGAGACTGCTCCATCCATGAGAGACGGAGAGTTCTCAGCATTCATTCTCTAATTCATATATTAAATCATATTCCTGAGCTTATAAAATCAAGGCCAGAGCCAAGAATGGGGTCTATTCATGAAAATAATGCTTATGTCAACTTTCCATCTTTGTGGCAAATTAATTATTCTGACTAAGCAATCTTCTGTCTTGTAATGTCATTTAAACTTACATGTTAATAATTAAAAACAAAGCACATTTCCTTCAAATAGTGGGCTTTGAAATAAAAGAAAACATCAATTTTAGCAATCTAAAAGATTTCATTAAGCATGAATTGTTGGCATGTCTTAATTATGCCACATGAGGTATATATACATTGTATGAGATCATGTTTCTCAAATCAAAGACATGTGTGTATGTTTGTGTGCACGTATATGTGTGTGCGCACACATGCATGTACCTGTGCTGGTGCTTAAACTCAGAGCCTGAGCACCATACCTGTTTCTTTTCCTTCTTCTTTCCTTTGTCTTTTTTTTCTGGTCCTGCGGCTTGAACTCAGCACCTGAGCACCGTCCTCAACTTTTCTCAATGCTAGTGCTCTACCACTTGAGCCACAGCACCACTTCTGGCTTTTGCTGTTTATGTGTTGTTGAGGAATCAAACCCAAAGTTTTGCGCATGCTAGGCAAGCACTCTACCACTAGGGCACACTCCAAGCCCCTAAATTTCTTTCTTTCTTTTAAAAAAAACTAACTTTATGTAGTGTAAAATGGATTTACTATTTACCAAAGTAGTTCATGATTAAAATGCATCTTGGACAATGTCAACCCTTTCAATATTCTTACACGTCTTCCTCTTTGCAACCCTTCCTTCACTCCTCTTAATTTTGAAGGATATACATTGAATTCTTTTTTAAAAGAGTAGTATTTTCTTGTCCGGATAACATACAGAGGGGCTACAGTAATATTTATCAGATGGTGGGCATATTACTTCTTGAACATTGATACCCCTTCCCATGTTTTTCTCCCAACTTCCCTCCCCCACCTCTCCAAATAAAGAAATAAACTTATATACAATATACCAGATACCAAAGTCACATACAGTAACAACATAAGATAAACCATAAGGAGAGAAAAAATGAGAGAGAAAGAGAAGAAATAACTTCACATAGTATATTAAGAAAAGCAACCACAAAAATAAACCTCTTGTTTCTATATCCTGGAGTTCATTTGGCTTAGCCTCATTCTATATGACCATATACAAATAGCTCTTGAGCCATTGTGGTCCTCTGCTAGGAGAATCCTAGATGGGTACTAATTGTTGCAAATAAGTGAAACCATGGAGCCTATGTTTCTTTGGGTCTGGCTTAATGTGATTTTTCCCATTCTTTCTATTTCCTACAAATGGGGCAATGTCATTCTTTCTGATGGCAGCATAGAGTTCCAATATGTATAAATACCACATCTTCTTGATCCAACCATCTATTGAGAAGCATCTGGGTTAGTTCCATATCTTAGCTAACAATGCTAAGTACATAATGCTGCAAAGAATGTGGCTGTACTAGAAACCCTAAGTTTCTGTTGCTGAAAGTTAGTATTCTACTACTTCAGCCAGAATCTCACTTTCTTATGAGGTTAGTTTGTTGGAGGTAGGTGTTCCATGAATTTTCTGCAAAGGCTGTGTTTGAGCCTTGATCCTCAGATCTCAGCTTCCTGTGTAATTAGTATTATAGGCCTGAGCCACTGGCATGCACCTCAAAGATCCCTTTTTTAAGGATAAAACCATGATTCTACTATTCAAGTTACTTCAATCATGTCAATTTATACTTCAGCTATGTCTATTTAGACTATGACTTAGATATAAAATATTAATGCTTATCCCTTATAGAACTACAGAAAAAAGTAATTTAGAAGTTAAATGTAAATAAGATGTTTAAAAATCCAGTAAAATTAAGATGCATAAAATGTACTCTAATTTATTGATGAGGGATAACTGTTGTGTGGTCTTTGCTATGATTTGTATAACATACAGACGATATACCATGCTGTGATATATAAGGACACGGAGATAGCACTGTCTTCTCCGGAGTTGTCTCAGAGGGATCACAGTGCAGGGGTGTATTTCTAGATCACATGGGAGGAGTCAGTAGGAAAATTCTGAGCTAGTTATACTTAATCTGTGAGGTAAGGTCTATTTCAAATCCTGTTTACTCTTACTAGGAGGTAGGTATGAGAACTTCCAGCATTTTCAGGTGTTTGGTCTGTAGATCATCTTTGTTAACTTCAATGGTCCACTCAGAAGAAGCTACTGTGTCATTCTCTTGTGTCATTATCCATACGGGGTCCCTTTTATTTGGGATATTTCTGCCTAGGGTGACTTCTTCTTGGGAAGCTCCCATCCTAGCTATTAGGACAAGTTCAACACAGCACTCTCACCTAAAAATTCCCTGAGAAACTTGCCTTTTCATTCTGAATTAATTACATCTGTTATTTCTATAGCACTACTGTCTATACATTTATGCTGGTAGCTTGTACACAGTTTTGATTGTTTAAATAAGACCTATTTTCTTCACTCAACAGTTAGCTTCTTAAGCATGAGATAACTTATATTTTCCATCATCAATTGGGCCACGCTCACTAAGGCTTCGTATTTGGAATTTATTAAACTTTCTGGCATTTATGTAATAGAGTTTTCATAAGTTTAATGTATATTATTTCACTTAATCTTTTCAATGGGCCAATGAGACAACTTTTAATTAATATTTCTATATTTTAGATGAGCCAACTTGCAAGAATATCTGGGACTTATATTGCAGAGTATTCAGCACAAATCCTTCTTAGTTTTGTCTGCTCTGAACCATTGCCCTCAACTCACTGTACCTTTACAGGAAACAAACATATGCAGCCTTTTTTCAGCAGGCAGAACTCTGTATTGCTGTGCAATCACTTGAAATCCCAGAATCACATCTTCAAACTTGCCTTACAGTTTCTGTCACAAAAATATGACTCAGAGCATGGCTTTTAAATATCAGTCTGGTTACCTTTTCTGGTGAGCTTAGCACTGCAATTCTTAGGTTTTGTTTCAAACCTCCTGAATTCTCATTTGACTGAGATAGCACATGTCAGGTCTTCACCACAAAACAAAATTGGCAGACTGTATAAATTAAAATACTATAGGAAGGTTTCTACTGATTATGACAAATGAGGGAAACTATTGAGCCTAAGTTCCTTTGAGTCTGGCTTACTTCACTTAATATGATCTTTTCTAAGTCTTTCCATTTCCTAACAAATGGGGCAATGTCATTCTTTCTGACAGCAGCATAGAAACCTTGGGCTCTCCTAGCAGAGATTTGCAATAGAGCAAAACCTTGATACAAAAGGCCATATAGTAGGATGCTGAATGAAAGGATCTCTAGGATATAGAAACATAAGCCATATAATGAATGATTGTTGTTCTTAAGGTACTATGTTATCTCTCATCTCTTTTGCTGTCCCTTGGTTATCTCATATTGTTAGAGTATCTCACTTTGTTACCTGATATATCGGATATATTTGTATTTGGTTATTTGAAACTGGATAGGGAACAAGATGAGGGGTGGGGATGGGGGGGAGGGAAATGGGGACCAAGACACCAAGACATGTGAAAGGGTATCAGTGTATGGGAATCAATGCACCATCTATCTGGCAAATATCATGTAACCCTTCTATTAATTACAATAAAAATATATGAAAAAAATACTATAGGAAGATAGAAATTAATCTAAAGAATGTATATGCCTTATTTCAACATGACAGATATCATGTGTTATCTCTTGATCAAATTTTTCTCCTGTGCTGTGTGTTTTGGTAAAACTACATATGTAAAAGATGGCCCCTTTGAGTGTCCATATGAAATGCAGCTAGAAAACTTTGGGAACAACTAGCTTGTTGAACTGCAATTTTGAAAACTTTCTGAATTGGAACAGGCCAAAGTCATGAAAGATTTTTTTTTTTCAGTCAGCAGCCCAGCTATTTCCAGTACACTTAGGGAAATCAGTATTTATACTTTATAATTTCCTCAGGTCACATGGAACTAATAATGCTTCAGGAACCTTGGAGTTCATAGTTATGTACTCAAATCCCCAGTCTACCACTAACCTTCATGAACCTTTCTGAGCCTTATTATCTCCCTCTGTTAAATGGAAGTAAAAGCAGTATCTACCTCACAGTTATTATGATAACCTCCAATATTATTTTTTGAATTACATGTGATGAGGGACATGAAGTTTGCTAGAATTCTTCACACATATTAAATGTCCAAGAAATACTATCATGATTACTGTGGTGGGAATAAAAGAATAAGAAGAAGAAAAAAAGGATGGATTCAGAATTCCCACAGACAAGGCTCCCTGCTGGGCATTTTCTCTCGTTCTTAACAAAAACTCCACGAAATAGATTTCAGGAGCATTCCTACTTTATAGATGAGGACACTCTGACCTAAATAGTGGGTGATTTTGAGGTCTCATTCATGTATTATTATCTGTCACAGGTAACAGTGACTGCCATTAATTTAGTATTCTACAGCTAGACACTTATTCCTTGCCATTTTATTCCTGTTCTTTAAAAGGGAATCTGTAGTAGGCTTTCCAGTTTTCCACAAGGTGTTTTGAAGGTCATACAAGGAGCTATGCAAATAGCAAAGCTTTCTTCCTTTCACTGCCCTCTGGACAGATCCTGAAGTCCTGAGATCTATGAGGCCTACTTGTAAATCATCATCAACTATCTGCCTTCCATCACTTTATCTCTGTCTTGTTCTCTGAGATTTAACAGGCTGAAACTGATTGGCATAGCATTGTCTATCTTCCTCACACTTCAGGGCATAAACCATGGGGTGAAATCAAGCTGTAGATACTAGCAACCTTCTCCCGCAGTGTTGTGATAAAACTTAAATTAAGACTCAGAGAAGAGAGTATACACAGTATATTAAAAATCCTGGGTTCTCATACACGATAAGAATAACTTGAAGCTGCAGTTTACAGTCTTAGTGAACTCAGAAGAAATGTCACTTGTAAGCATAACTCATACCCCAAAATATGTAACAATGGTAGTGAATGTTTCATAAAAAACATTTCTAAATATTATGTATGGCTAATGGATCTCATGCATGGGAAGTCCTTGGTCAAAGTGCTACAAGCATTAATATCCATTATAGATTTGATAACCAGAAAAGAATCCTAGGCAGATCTTGAGTGATAATGAGAAATTATATTCTCAATGTTTAGAGAACATTTTCCTCTCCATTTCACAAGTTAAAGCTGACACTAAAGTTATGTTCTCTCTAGATTGTGAATTGTCTTCTATAAATGTGCTCTTTTCATAGCCGGATTCTCTTGCTTTTATTTTTAGCAATTATAATATAATTGATTCTAGCCAAATGGGTATCGTAGATATTATTATTGATAGCTTGAGGGTTTCCAACCCAAGAAACTTTCCAATGGAAAAGAGGAGATAAGTGAATAGTAGAGTAGAGCAAAATAACTTTTATTAGCTTCTTTCTAAGTTGAAAATGATGCATACTCCATTTTCAATTTTTCTGAATCCATGCTCCATTGGGTTATATCAGGTTTCACCTTTAACATCAGCCAAATAGATTTGAAGGAAGACAAATTGAGATTTAAAGGATAATATAGTTTTTGAAGACATAATAAAGCCCATGGACATGAATTGGATAGCAGCTTGAAGCAAATGTTAAATTTTTTTTAATACATGGAATTGATGTCTGCTAAAACCATTTATTTAAAGTTTTTTCCTATATTGTATTGAAAACTGATACTTAAAAGGATTTATAACATGGCTAAAGAATTGCTTAGAGCTGACTGTGAATGCATCCAGTTTTAACTCACTTTCTTTTATACTATAAAAATAGTATTTCCCCTTAGTAAAACATGCAGAATTGTACATTTGCAATGCTTCACTGATTCTGATTTCTCTTTGCCATCTTTCCCCTTCTAATTCTGTGTGTGTGTGTGTTTAGAGTGCCTAATAAACAGGTTCCTGTGGTTTAGTTTTGATATATTAGGTCAGAAAGACTTAAAAATGAACCCTAAAATAAAATTTGGAAGTAAATAAACTCATTTCTTGGAATTACAACAATCCTATCTAACCATACCCTCAAAGGTCTACAATAACATTATACATATCCATACTTTCTGTCACAATCTCTGAGCTTCCACTGACTTTACTACCTTGAGCTAGGATCCATTTTCTGATGCTTTCTGTGATTTAGGGAAATAAAACCAGATAACTTCAGTGTATATCATACAAGGTACTTCCAGGGCCTGAGAAAGCAGGGGGTAGTCTGTTTTACAGTAACCACTGAACTGCCTCTATGTCATGTTTGCTCTGTGGCTTTCTGTCTGGGAGAGTCTGTAAAGTAAACTTAATAGCCTCCTGGTGGATCAATTTTCCCTTGACTCACTATAAATTATTCTGTGTTTTGTGGGTTTTAAAAGGAATTTCCAAATATTTCTTCTGTGTGTAAAAGGTGAGTGCATAGGAAAAGCTTACAAATTTAACCTTCCATTTGCATTAGCATAGATGGTTAGTAGGGTCGTTCTAGACGCTGGGCAGAAACAGACCAGTTTAGTTCTGTGGTCCTCATCCCTGTTCAAACTCTAGTCTGTGTCTTCCCTCCTGTTTCATCTTCTCTTTATCTTTACTCAGATATAGATGACTGCTAACATTAAAAAAATTTCCCTGAAAAAAGTGTAGTTCAAAAAAAGTTCAAGTGTTAGCCATGAGTAAAGAGGTTTTGGCAGAAAAACAGAATGATTAGCCAATCCACTTTGTTAATAATTTTCATTCTTCTTCTTCCTCCTCCCAAGAAAAAACTGCAAGGGTATTACATGAAATACCCACCCTCACACACCACAGAACATGAAAAGAATGTTCAGTGTATGCCTGAAAAAGGGCAAAACCCATGGGTTATTGAGAGTGATTTTGTTGATATAACTAGTCAAAAAAGGAACTGTGTTGTCAGTGTAGGCTCCTATGCGCTTCCATGGAAACAAAGCAACATTATGGAAATTGGAATCACATTAATACAGGAGGATAATGACTGTTTGATTTTTATGAGATTTAAGTAGAGGTTCATATCTTTAAGCCTCCACTCCTGGGGCCCACACTGATGAATGGAGCTGGCGGTAGATAACAGACTACAGGAAGCCTTCTGGTCTGGTGAATCTGAACAATCGGCTACAGCTCTCATCCCCCCTCAGCCAGTGTCATATACCAATTTTTTAAAAAAAGTTGTACTTTCTCAGTTTCCCCCAATAAGTATCTAAATTGTCAACAGAGAAGCAAATTCGTGGTGGTACTGAATAAAAAGTTTTCAGTGAGTGACATTTGGAGGATTAATGAATTCTATTGTTACTTTAATAATTGTAGTTGTCATGTTATTGAGAGAATCTTTCTAAGTTTTCAGGGCAAAGGGCTGGCTAAGGCCAGTAGATCTCAAAGTATGAAGTTCATATGAGAAATATTTACGTATTTAGGAATCTTGTAAGAGCTGTGAATTCTCAGGTTTTGTTCCTGATATACTGGATTAGAAGTTCCAGGATGGGAGATAGCTATCTCTGTTTGTATGTCACTAGGTAAATGCACAGGCAATTTTGTGAAACCCACTACAAATGCTTTCATATTGACATCAAGATTAGGCCCTGCTGACAGTTCACTGAAAGTCACAGGACACAAGACCAGATTCTTAGAGTTTTCTGACAGTTGCAATAGAAAGAGTCAATTCCTGAGAACCAGACTCCAGAATCATTAGGGGAGTGCTTCTGCATAGAAATGTACCCTTGATAGAGAGATCAGAACACATGATGAACACATGGCCAGATGCCGTGGCTCACACCTTTAATCCTAGCTACTCAGGAGGCTGACATCTGAGGATCTAGGTTCAAAGCCAGCCCAGGCACTAAAGAGCATGATACTCTTATCTCCAATTAATCACTAGAAAAATGGAAGGGGGCTGTGGCTTAAAGGGTGAGTGAGGTGGTAGCCTTGAGTTAAAGAGCTCAAGGGACAGTGCCCAGGCACAGAGTCCAAGCCCCATGACCACAACCACCACCACCACCACCACCACCACCACTACCATCACCACCAATAACAAAAGAAAATGATAAACATGTGAAAGTTCGCTCACTGTCAGTTCTTTTTGCAAATAAAGTTTTATTAGAACATAGCTACAGGCATTCATTTCCTTATGTGTATGATTGTTTCTATACCATAGAAAGTCAGAGTTGAGTAATTGTACTAAAAACTCTATACCACCAGGCACATCGCCCCTGCCCAGTCCCCCAAACCCACCCCAGTGGTTTACACCTGTAATCCTAGCTACTCAAAAGCCTGAGATCTGAGAATCATGGTTCAAGCCAGACTGGGCAGAAAAGTCCTTGTGAAACCCTTATCTCCACTAAATCACTCAAAACCCACAAGTGGCGCTGTGTGTGGCTCAAGTGGTAGAGTGCTAGCCTTGAGCACAATAAGCTCAGGGACAATGCCAGACCCTGAGTTCAAGTCCCACAAAATAAATGAATAAATGATTAAATAAATAAGAACACATAAAAGGTGATGAGAGTTACATAATATGACTAGAGAAAACTGTTGCAAGGAGATTGAATGAATACTTTTTAACCCTTAAATTTAGAACTGATACACCCACACAATTCTGTCTGTCTGTCTGTCTGTCTGACTCTCTCTCTTTCACACACTCATGTACATACACACCGTCTTTGCAATTCTACACAGGGTAGCCTCAATCAGAACTGGTTTCATATTGGGCATGGACTACTTTGGGTTGCTACAGAACAAATTAGAAGACCGGGTAAGCATAGTAAAATCTGGTCAGCAAAGGAACAATAAGCTTTAGAAAAGAACTAGAAACTGTTGCAGATCAATCTTTACATTGTAGTCTTAGGTACCATGTCTTATTTGTTTCTATGTCCATATTTTGAGAAATAACTTAATATGTAAAGAACTTTATCATATAAAGTTCCATATATTGCCATTTAACCAATAAGAATAATGTTTTTCAATAAGATTTAGATTTTTTGTGATAATAAAGGTTTATACAAACATTAAAAAGAAAAGAACTAGAAATGTCATATGTTGCAGTCTTCTTTGCATGGAAATGGCTGGTATTACAGGTTAATCATGATGTTTCTTGAAGTTTTAAGGGGATCAAGAAGTTAATAGGGAAGGATAAATCCTTTACAGAAAGTATTACTGGGAAAGGAGGTAGGTGGCAGTCAAAAGAGAATTTCAGGCACTTTCATGCATGTTGCTTCATTTGATCCATTCTGTTCTTCCACAAGTTAGCCATCACCTTTGTTTGCTTATTTTTTACTGTAAGGACATGGCACCCAGAACTCTTTAATTGGATGAGGATAAACAATCTAAAAGTAATATGATAGGGGTACAACTCTTTGGTTCTATCTTGCTTTGTATAATGCTCTGTTTATCCCATTTTTTCCCCTATAAAGACTTCCTTCACTTATGAAATGAAGGAAGAAGTGGCAGAAAAAGGGAAGAAAAAACAAATGGGAGGGGTGAAAAAGTACAAAGCTCAAACAGTTCTTCCCAAAACGTGGGAGAGACAATAATGGAGTTGGATGATGAGCCATGGTAGATTGCAATGGACAGCCCAGCCATTCTGAAAAATCACTCATCCCAGGCTCCAGCAGCAACTTTGGGAAAATTACTTCTTTGCTTTAAGTATCATACTCTTCTAGACTTTTGAAGATAAATACATTAGATAGCAACAACACATTTAATCAGAAGCAACCACTGTGCAACTGTGAAAGGAAGAACAATATCTTGCCATATAAATTTAATTTTTTCAATGTTATATACAATGTAAGATATTTGAAGCATCCTTATGTGACTTCACAATCATAATGAATTCTGTCTTATAAATGCCATAACACTATGCCACTGCTAATCAAATGTGTTTCCCAGAATACACATTCTGCATAATTCTCCTTGATTAACAGGTAAAATAAATTTGGAAAATGTGGCCTACTTTATCATCTTCATGGCATATCGCAATTGGTATGAAATAGCTCTGAAAACCCCACAGTAATGTTACTTAACTGACTTTTCCCCAAATACATTTTTCTGAAGGGTCTTAGCCCCAGCCCTTCAGTATTAGTATTGTTTAGAAAACTGGGACACAGCTGGGTACAGTGGCTCACACCTGTAATCCTAGCTACTCAGGAGGCTGAGATCTGAGGATCAAGGTTCAAAGCGAGCCTGGGCACAAAAGGACCTGAGACTCTTATCTCCAACTTAACCTCTAGAAAATGGGAAATGAGGCTTGGCTCAAGGGTAGGGCAGTAGCCTTGAGCTGAAGAGCTCAGGGACAGCGCCCAGGCCTAGTTCTAGCCCCATGACCCACAAAAAAAACAGAAAACTGGGACACAATTTTGGAAATAGCACTACGATAATATATTTCTTAACAGCATCTTCTTTCTCTCATAAATATTTCTTGCTCATTTCTAAAGTCTTGATAGATACCCCTAAGGCTTTGTAGCCCAAAAATGTATCTGAAAACTTTAACAATCACAATTGATATTATTCTAAAATCATGCTTGAGAATGTTCAAGAACCTGCCTTTTTATTTTATGGCCTGATAAATGATTTATATAAGTTGTTTCTAGGCTTTCAGCTGCAATGTTAAAGGGAGAAATGATTTTCCTTTTAGCAAGTCCAAGTTTGGATCAGTAAAAGATCTTGTCTAGGAGGATGTGATAATAATAAAGAATAGAGCCTTATTTCCAGAGATGGTTGATTCCTCAGAACTTGCTTATCTTCTTCCATACCCTTTATCTGGCCCAAGCATCCTTTTACCCTATAATGTAGTACAAGGCTGTATTATATTATTCTGGACTCAGCTTCATTCTTTTTCCCTTTTGACCTCATGCTATAAGTTGAATTTTGACAGAAGGACATCTGATGCCAGTCTATCTCTGATGTATTCAACAGCCTAGGAGTATTCTTAGTTTAGATTTTTTGAAGCTCAGGCAAATAAGAGTTTAGGATGAAGCTTCTTTTCTACTTTTTCTTCTAGTGAGCTTGAACAAATAAAACATACTTTACCTGGGATGTTGAATCAGAGAAGGGGAGTTGGAAAAGGGGTAGTGAGTCTTTGAACTTGTTTCTTTTATATAGTCCTTTGTATCTTTCCTAGTCTCAGTGTTCATCTTGATTTCCTCTCTTAAGGAGACTAGAGAAATCTGAAGAAAGGAAAGCTCTTATACAAATTTATATTCCTTTAAGTGAAAAAGAGACTTATGAAAGTAGCTCGTCTTATTCCATGGTACTAGGAATAAGATTATGTTAATCTATTTATTAGGTTAACATAATCATAAATATGAAAGATAATTAATTTAGCATAAACTTATGGTAGGCACATTGTGGTTCAGTTACTGTCATAGGTCTTGATGTGTCAAAGCTAAGAGGAAAAGCAAACATTCTTCATGAAGCCTATGTTTTAGCACCAGATTCTTCATTCTTCATAAATCTGATGATTTAGAATCTAGATGAATAAAACACAAAGGAGGAAAATAAGAAAAATATAGTAGTTTATATACTGATGAGTTCTACGAAGAACACTCATGAAGGATGAGTAGAAAATCAGGGAAAATGAACAGAGTTAAGAAAAGTACAGAATACACAGGTAGGGATTTGGAATTTTAAGTAGGATAGGCTAGGGATATTTAATGAGTAATGGATTGAAAAATGTGGAAAAGGGACTCATTCATCTATCTGAGCCAAAATAATGAGGGAAAGATGAAAGAGAAGATTGATTTAAAGGCCGTGAGGTGGGAGCAAGCTTGACCTGCTGAACAAATAGAATTTTCCAGGGTGTTGGAGCAAAGAAGTGAAGAGAACTGTAGAAGCAGATGAGGTGAGAAATGACTGGGCACCACATCTTCAGAATTTTGTAGGCCATTGTGATTTGCCTTTTGCTGCAGTGAATCATAAGTCATTGGAGATTAGGTGCAGGGGAATGGCACGTTTGCAGAATAGTTTAAAGGGACAGACCCAAGAAGACACAGGCAGTTGTCAGACAAGAGTATTCATATAGGAAATCGATGATGGAGGCTGAGATCCAGATAGACATAGTGTTGGCAGGGGTAAATTTCAGAACTGAAGCAGTAGGACTTCTGGATGGATTGAGAATTATGACAGGACTTACAGACAACTCTGAAGTGATAAGCTCCCACTACTGGGTGAATAGAATTGCCAAACACTGGGAAGTTAAAGATTGAAAGAGCTGGGGGTCAAAATTAGGCAATAAATTTCTGACATTATAAGTTTGTAATGCTTGTTTCAAATATCTAATTCACAGTAAAAGACTTGGTTAGATATAAACATTTTAAAAGTGAAAAGAGGAGAATGATATAGCCATGCTTATGTTAAGCAAATGAACGCATACTTATTAGGTTAGACAATAGGATGGTTTATAACAGGTTACTTCTTTAAACACATATGATAACATGACCTCTAAGTCTTATCCATAGTCTAAATATCTATGATTTAATTTTATACCACAACTAGAAAAGAATTTGAATCATAAACCCCTTAAGAACTAGGTAATTGCCATTTAAGTCTGGGCTATGATTTGTTTCTTTATCTTATCCCTTGTACTTTTGTCACTTCCGACACTTTCATTGCTTCTAGTTTCAGCTATCCAAGCTTATAATTAGTTGCTCTTTACAAAATGGCTCATTAATCCTTTTAATATTTCTCTGTGATTTGCTTTGCACTCTAAATGTTTCTACTCAGTCATTTTTTTGTTAAGTCCTAACCATTTCTTCTGCTTTCTAGAGCTCAAAACCTTTGCATGAACTAAATGTCTGGTGGACCAAATGACCTTTTCCTAGTCCAACTCTTAGTTAATATCTTTCTTTTTTTCTTGGTCATTGGGCCTGAACTCTAGGCCTTGGCACTGCCCTTGAGCTCTTCAGTGCAAGGCTAGCACTCTACCTCTTTGGCCCATAGCACCACTTCCAGAGTTTTCTGGTGGTTAATTGGAGATGAAGAGTCTCACAGACTTTCATGCTCTGGCTGGCTCTGAACCATAATCCTCAGATGTCAGCCTCCTAAGTACCTAAGATTACAGGAGTAATCAGCTCCAAGTTAGTTTCTGGTTACTCCTTTGGAGCTTCTATTACATGAATGAACATTACTTTGGACTACCTGTTTCTTTAATAATCCAGATAATTTATTCTGTCAACAAAGCACAGAGGCATGCTTTTCTACAAAGCCTAATATCTTCTCTCTATCAAATATATTCACTACTAAGTTGTCAACATCAAAAACATAAATGGTCTGAATGTATGAATGGTCACAGTTTTATGCACCCATCTACTGAAGGAGAGGCACTGCAATAGCAGAGTAATGAGGGCAGAGGTTATGAGAAAAGAATTGAGATTAATATCACTTTTACAAACTTCCTGGGAAACACTCTGATGCAGGGAGGGAAAATATTTTCTTATCGTTTCCCCTGTTACTAAATATTAGCAATTTAAAAATACCCACATTTGGATATAAGAGGCAACAAGAAGAATGTTGGCAATTTGCCAGTCATTCTGGCTTATAATGACAACATTTGAAATATAAGTTGAGCCATGCGAAGTACAAAGATGATTATCATACCTGTGACATGTCCTCTCAGAGTCAAGAAATAATTCTATCTTCACTGTGATGGGAAAAATCAAGTCCTCTAAGATAGAGTAGCACACAATCATTTATAAATCATATCACGTCAAACTATTCCCCTGTACAAAGCAGAGGTCTTTTGAACTGATTTGGGGAACATAATCTCTTAGACTTCTCCAAATTGTAAAACAAAAATCTCTTAACAGTATCTGAAGACTGATGAGGGTGAGGGATAGGAGAAGAGAAAAAGAAGAAATATATAGAAGACAGTTCTAAAAGTTTGCTCCCATAAGATTAAATATTGGGGACTTTGTACTAAAAAGTTAAAAGCTGGCAGGCCAACTTTTGTGTTGCTAGAGGTTTACTTGTAAGTTCAGAACAAAATTCCTGATTGTACCCTTACATAATTTCAAAAACACTCAAAACCAGAAGTAAAGAAAACCAAAGAAATGATCTTTTTTTCTGGTAATAATTAGATAGAGATAACAATAATAATTAGATGGAGAAGTCAGATTTTAAACATAATTAATTTTTAGTGTTTATCAGTACCTGATACTTCCTGGCAAACTAAACGCTTAGACTATTTGGGATCAGGTGATAATGGCAACTTCTCTGATTCTGTGTGTGTGTGTGTGTGTGTGTGTGTGTGTGTGTGTGTGTGTGTGTGTGTGTGTGTGATATGTGTGAAAAAGGTGTGATTAGTTGCCAGGATTGTGGCCTAATGGTAGAGTACTTGCCTAGCATACACAAAGCCCTGGGTTTGATTCCTTGGTAGCACATACACAGAAAAATCTGGAAGTGGTGCTGTGGCTCAAGTGGTAAAGCACTTGCCTTGAGAAAGTTCAAGGCTCTGTTCTGGCAACTCAGTTCCAGGCTCTGAGTTCAAGCCCCAGGACTGGCAAAAAAGATAAAAATTATGGCCAGGAGTGATGAGGGGAGGAACACAGGGAACTAGAAAGAGGGGCCATACATTGTCAAGGAGAAGGAGGTCAGTAGAGTAGAGCTTTCTTTCTAATGCTTAAGAAGAAGAGTGTTTGGAGAGAGTGCAGTTAACCAAGGCCTAACAATCCAGGTCCATGGAGCTAGGCTGGGTTTCTCAAAAGGAAATGTAAGAAGTTCTTAAAACTATGGCCATTACTGGGCACCCATGGCTCATGCCTGTGATCCTAGTTACTCAGGAGGCTGAGATGTTTGGATCTCCGTTTGGAGTCAGCCCAAGCAGGAAAATCCATGAGATTCTGATCTCCAATAAACTACTCAAAAAAGCTGGAGATGGCTTCTATGGTTCAAGTGATAGAGTACTCAGCTTGAGCAAAAGAATCTCAGAGTAGCACCCATGCCCTGAGTTCAAGCCCCAGTAACAGTAGGAAAAAAAGAAAAGAAAAATTTGGGCATTGCAACAAAGTGGCCATGGAGACCACGTTTACAAGTGTCACCTCAGTTCCATAGCGATCCTGCTACCAGGCTGTCTTACCCTAATTTGAGTGTTCCTGAGCTATCTGTTCACAATTCTGTTTTAGAGTATTGGTAGACTCCTCCAAATTGTAAAATTTGATATATCTTCTTTTTCTGGGGTGGAAATACATAGCTGATACAGACTCTCACAGTTCTAGAACTTCTCTAATACAGTGGTTTTTTTTTTTTTACAAAACACTATTTTGGAAAGGAACATTATAATTTGGGGAGGGGGAGTCAGGAGGAGGAGAAGTGGGAGAAAAATGAGAGAGGGGGCATCAGTGTTGGATAAGAAATGTACACACTACCTCATGTATGTAACAGTAACTCCTCTGTATAGCACCTTGACAATGAAATTAAATAAGAAAATAAAAAAGACTCAGGAAATCAAAATGGCTTTTTTTTTTTTTTACAATGGATGGACTGATTTTATTTTGATCTCCCCCAAATTTGTATATTGAAATCTTAACTAACACTGTGGTGATTCTAAGAGGTGAATTCTTTCTGAGATAGTCAGATCATGAGGATAGAACCCTTACAAATGAGAATAATGTTATCTGACAAGTAAGGTCATGGCAAGAGAACAGTCAAACCCAAAGAATGTCCTCATTAGATACTAAACTACCCAGTGTTTTCATTTTGGATTTCCCAAGCTTTCTATTGTTTCTAACCCACCAGTCTATAGTATTTTTTAAAATATCAAACCAAAAAAGATCTTAGATGCTGATATTATTTATTCCACAGGTATCAAGATAACAATTTCTCAAGGGTTAAAGAAGGCCAAATGCAACTAGGCTGAATTAATTGGTATCATATATTCATGTTGAACAACCATTTCAATTTCAAATATGGGTATTTGAGAATTAGGAGAATTTAAAGCTAGCATCTCCAACAGATGTCTGTTCTCTCATTTTCTTGCACTGCAGTGACCAAATAATTTGTAATTGCCTAAGTAAAGAGACTGAATTATGTTCCTTTGTGCCAGCCAGGTGCCCATTAGCATTTTGAAGGCAGTGTGTCTGATGTCCCAGAACAGCTGCTTTGTCATTGTTGGTTTCTTAATTTCTCTAAAATAAAAGGCCAATCCCAGGGGCCCAAGCCCCCTGGATGGGATAAAAGGAAACAAGAAAGGTTCATGGATGCACTTGCTCAAGATCTGTCCCTTTGGCTTCTTGCCAATGAAATATTAATGCTTAAAAATAGGGAAATGAAGTAGCTCTTCCTCATAGGGCTAAAGGTGAAACAATCAAAGTTTATTTATTTTTTCTTGGATACTTGACCATCTAAAGGAGCTCCTTATAAATGTATTCCAATAAACAAAGTGGATACTGTTATGTATGAATCCTCCTGGAACCTAGAATCCTTAAATCTTCTGCCGAAATCCTATGCCTGATGCCTACGACTTCATCCTCTAGCAAGCAGCTCACCTAAACAAAATGAGTTTTTATTTAAGTAGGGGGAATATAGTATCACTTAGCTCATTGCTTTCCTAGCCATTGCTTTTTTTTCCTGTTTGATATGAGGTTTTCCTTTTGGACCAGAACTGGGGTGTCAAGTCAGGGTCTCTTACTCAGCTTTCTCTCTGGTGGCTAGTGGCTTACCACTTGAGCTACCCTGCCAATTATGGCTTTTTGCTGGTTAATTGGAGATAAGTGTCCGGAGAATTTTTCCACCAAGAGTGGCTGAAAACCTCAGATTTCCTCTTCCTGAATAGCTAAGATTACGGGTGTTGAGCTACTCTGCCTTTATTCTCCTTTCCTCATTTCTTTCTCCATCACCCTCCTCTCTCCATAAGTAAAGAATGCCTATTATGCCCATCCTCAATGCCAGAAATATGATTTGAGCCTATGAAAAGAATAAGGAATAAGTAAGCATTACTAATACACAGGATGATAAATCTAAATGTGATACTTTTATTCTTGTCTTTCCCTTTCTCTCAAGTAGAATCTAAAATTCTAACTTCATTAACAGAGTCTCTTTCTAACAGAGATGCTACCCTGGGTTCTCTTTTGAAATGATATATGTATGAAGACATGACATTTGATAAAAATGAATGTATACATTAGGCTCTGAATTTATGAAAAGACATTTTTATATGTTAAAATGTTGTCTTTGAAGCCATTGCCTCCTTCTCAGGGGAAGCAAGATAAAACAGTTCCAACAGTACCCACTGGGTCAACACTAAAGACATTAAGAGCGAGAGATAATTGGGGGAACACAGAAGAATCTAACCAATATGTCAAAATACATACTGAAGAACAGCTCACATCTGATGGTTACCAACATGGAACAAATTTAATTTATTCCTAGAGGAATGAAGATGAAAAGACAGATTACCCTGGTGCTCTCAAAATTTTATGCTGAGAGTTCAAATGTTCTGTGAATTTCTTCTGCTGCAACTAATGATAGTATTGCGAATATAAGTTCATCATCAGTGTCTTTTCTTCAAGTTTTCCTGTTCATATTTAAGTAAAGCCTCATTTTAGCAAGGTTACTCTCTATTTGCTATATTATTTTGATGCAAAATATGATTAAGAACTTTCTAGTTAAACTGACACTTAAGTTGCTCTTCAGTTTTTTATACTGCAAAATGAAAGATACTAAAATATTTTATGGCTTCTGAAATATTGCAAAAAGTACAATGGAGATAAAATTAAAATGGATGATAGATGTTCAAAATGAGTTTTAAATAGATGCTGTTGTATCGTTGACTGTTGTCAACTGTAATGATTTTTTGAAAACCACTGAAAAGAACTCAAATTTCCAAGTATTTCCAGCAGTGTGACAGTGTAACAGTTAGACATATATGCACATAGTATATTGTTGAGAAGCTGTAACTTGGTATAAAATGATAATTTTCCACCCATAAAAGTGGGCATAATTAGGGCTGAGATATATAAGAAATATCAAGTAAGTACATTTCAAGAACTTTGAAAGGTATAAAAGTAAGTGCTATACAAAATATGTATAATAAAATTAGGCAATATAGGAAGGAAGGAAATGGAAATATACTAGCTACATCAAGCCTAAGAAGGATCCAATGGATATATTCTCACAGACCAGAGCAATAAACACTATATCATGTCATTGACATAAATGTACTCCCAGAACCAAAAATATAAGCCTTATATTCTGGTTAGTGTTATATATTCTATCATTTGAAAAAAAAATCCAGTGGCTTATAATAACAATCATTATTTCATTATCTCTCAGTGGTTCTGGAGACTCAGAACTCAGAAAATTTTTCTTCATTCTGGTTCAGAATCCTTCTGTGAGTCCAGGCATGTGGAAGCTGCAGCTAGAGCCATGAGGAACTATCCAGGCATCTTTTCTCATTCTTAAGTCTTTTTTTTTTATTGTCTAGGTAGAGAAGTCTGCTGTTTCTATGGCATGACAGCCTCAGTGCAGTCAGATTGCTTACATACCAGCTTTCATTCCCAAGAAATAAAAGTGGAAGTTTATGGTCTTTTTATGGCTTGCTTTGAAATAACACAGAATCTCTTTCACCTTAATCTCTTGGTCAGGATAGTCACAGACTAATTCACTCTCAAAGGGAAAAGACATCATGAAAGTCAAATCTCAATATGTTAAATTGGGATTCTGTTGTGACCATCCTAGAAAATACACATTTACCATAAAATACAAAGAAATACAGACAAAAGAAATAACAAAATGTACAAAAATACATAACAAATACATAACATATTAGAAAAATAAAGGAAGAAATATGTAACAAAAGAAATTAAATATATGCCATATAATGATAAAAATAAAAATGATAAATTTTATAATATACATTATAGCAATAATAGCAAATACTGTGCGCAAATACTTCAACAAAAATAACCATCAATATAGTAATGTAAAATAATAAAAAATGAGAACGCTATTGCTATTTTCTTGATTTTACAGATTTGGACATCAAAGAGTTATAATAAATGAATAGCCTTAGGATTGCAAACTTACGTTGATATAGCTGAAAAAGCCCATGAGTCAACTGGAGCTCTAAACTCAGATAAGAGAACTATGTAAAATGTATTAGTCAAAATTACAATATTGGCATCAGGCATGGTGGTACATGCCTGTAATTCCAACACCTGGGATAGAAGTGGGAAGACTCAGAGTTCTAGGCCAGCCAATGATACCTAGGGAGTCTCTGTCTTAACAAAATAAAAAGCTGGGGATGTAACTCACTGGTGAAGCACTTGGCTAACATATGCAAGGTCCTAGGTTTGATCCTCAATACTGTAGAGACAGACTGATAGATAGATACATAGATAGATGATAGATAGATAGACTTATTGATATAGATAGATGATAGATAGATAGATAGATAGATAGATAGATAGATAGATAGATAGAAATAGAGAATAATTATCAATAGCAAGGCAACATTTATGCTAGAGGGAAAGACCTCATTTCTAATGGAAACAAAAATTATAATACCTGGGGGCTCATGGGTCACACCTATAATCCTTGCTACTGAGGATGACTGTTCAAAGCCAATTTGGGCAAGAAAGTCTGTAAGACTCTTATTTCCAATTAACCACCCCAAAACCCAAAATATAAGAGATAGTACCCAGGACCTGTGTAGGATTGACACACATGGAACAGTATAATTAGCCAAGTGAAAGCTTGATAAAAATATGAAGATTTGCAGAGCTCACCTGCAATACTAGCTACTCAGAAGGCTGAGATCTGAGGATCAAGGTTCAAAGACAGTCTGGGCACTAAATTATTTGGGACTCTTATCTCCAATTAACCTCTAGAAAGCAGGAAATGGGGCTTGGCTCAAGAGTAGGGCAGTAGCTTCGAGCTGAAAAACTCAGGGACAATGCCCAAGCCCAGCCTTGAGCTGAAGAGCTTAGGGACAGCGATCAAACCAAGGGTCCAAGCCCCATGACAGACAAAAAAAAAAAAAGAAGATTTGAACTCCTAACTTAATTTACTTTAGATTTTTTATGGGCGCTCAACAACAACAACAACAACTAAACGGATTAATTTCAAATTTTAATGGAAAACTATAAACAAAGATTCCTCAAAATTTTGGGGGAAAAGAAAAAAGTGAAGGGATGTTAATCTATACAATATTGAAGGAATTATAAAACTTAAAAAACTAAAGCAGCATAATACTTTTTCAAAGAAAAAAGACTAGAAATAAAATAGAGTTAATAATAAAGCAAATATAATAAAAATGCTATTTCTCTAGGGAAGCACAAATTTCTCAATAAAAATAAGGTAGTATCTCCATTTCTTACTTTCCAGAAATATAAATTTCAGATCAAGCCAAAATTTTAACATCAAACAAGCAGTACGGACACACAAAAAAATTAAGAATTGTATAATTCGAAAGTCTCTTTTAAAAATAAATTTTATAAAATGTTTTGAAACAAAACAAAACTTCATGACTTCAACTGTTAAAAACTCAGGTAGGCTAGGCACTTGTGGCTCATACCTGTAATCCTAGCTACTCAGGAGGCTGAGACCTGAGGATCAGGGTTCAAGGCCAACCCTGAGTAGAAAAGTCCTCGTGAGATTCTTATCTCCAATTACCCTCTCAAAAAGCCATCAGTGGAGTTGTGGCTGAAAGTGGTAGGACGCTATCCTTGAGCAAAATTGCTCAGGGACAGGACGTAGGCACTAAGTTTAAATAAATAAATAAATAAATACAGATTAATGCATAAAAATTATCAAGTGAAAATGTAAACTGGAAGTTACTTGTAATTCATACTAGAAAAGGCTCAATACCTTACAAAGCTCTCAAGAAATGTTGCTTTGCATAACAGAAACACTAAAGGCAATTTATCATCCTCACTCATTAGAAGAGAAATCCAGAGTACAAACACAATAAGGTGCCACTTTGAACTAACATAGTGAGAGAAATGAGAAAAGTTTAAGATGGTACCATGCTAATTAAAGTATGGGGAGTTGTTTAAATGGAAAAAAATTGATTAATGGGTAGCTACTTGGCTTAGTTACCAGATTATTTACTTGACTCAAACACTTTATTTCTAAAATATATACTATATTTTCATATTTGAGAAATAACATACTGGGAGAAAAGCTAAATATTTATCAACAAGGTTCTAATTACATGTTCTATTAAGTATCATTAGCCACTTCTCCATTCACAAATATAAAAAGATCTCTGAAAGTGTGTCATGGGAAGGTATGTCTAGATGAGAATGTGTCTGGACCGGTTTGTATCATATGTGTGAACATGCATGCATTTCCAAACCCCATCTGCTCATCTGTGCCTAGGTTATCTCTGGGTGGAAAGATAAGAAACACCTAACAGAGTTTGTTTCTGGCAAGGAATGGGAAGTGGAACCAGAACTGAATTTTCCTGTTCACCAATCACATGTTTTGCTTTATTTCCTATATAGATGAATAAAAATGCAAAAGTAGTGACAATTGTTTTCTTTTCAAGTCAACTTGCAGTTTTCAGTGTGCTCAGTGATTTGGGACATTATAGAATGGCAGTCTTATTTTGAGGTAACTCACTTTGATTTGTATACTTTGAATGAATGCTTCTCATTCGACCCCCTATGTCTGCTAATTCAAGTGAATATTTTTTTAAATCCTAAGTTTCTATTCTGAAACTGATATTATTGTCAATGTTAAAGAGAAATAGAGTACATGTCCTAGGAAATGGATTGCCACAACCAATACATAAGAAAACCTTCAAATATATATATATGTATTTATACATATATATATAAATTTATATCAAATTAATATATATTTAAAAAATAGCTGAAGGTTCTCTCATGTATACATTATATACTAACATATAATAAATATATATTAAACAATAACTATACTATAGATTTATTATAACATAATATATTGGTAATATATATAATAAATAATATATGATGTAATAAATATATATTTACTTTATATATTGGAAAATATTTTGAAGAATAGCAACAATGTTTTAAAATTACAAGTTAATAAAACCAAGTAACAGGCTTTTATAGTTACTATCTATGAGCTAAATTCAATTAAACTTAATTTAAAGTAAAAAAAAAAAGCCTTCCGGTATAAAATGAAAGCTAATTAAAAAATAAGCAGGCAAACAAGCAGATACTTTCTCCACAACAGGAAATTTTTAAAAGGAAAAGAAGCCCTACATTCACATGTAACACAGAGCTATTATGGGATTTACGATTCAATAAGCATTTAAGTTAATGTAGTTCCTGACAATATTGGCTTTAAACTCTACAATAGTTAACTAAGGGAGGTAAACTTCCCTCTGGAGTTATTTTAAACAAAAGATAGTAGTTGGTGTCTAGGACAGAGTTGTACTTAATGACTTCTTAAACTTCTACTACTTGTGGGAGGAAAAAGAATAGCTCTCCAAATTTGGGAGAACAAAGAACACTCAACATTTTAAAGATAAATCACCCAGGCTTTCTCTGGGGCAGAACCCTCATCTATAAAGAGAACTAGGTCATGCAGGCTTAAGCTGTGGTTTTCCCAAGCAGACATATCTCTCAAGGAAAAACCTACCATTTATGTAAATCTTCAAAAATATGTCCAATTACTTCTAAAAATTCAGTATTTAGTCAGGACACATTGGGTACAAAGGCATGACTCACATTTCTCAAGATGTTCTTGATAAAAATTTTTATTTTTTGCATGTGGGTTTTGTGAAATTGAATACATTAATTGTGATTAAGGTCTTTTAACATATAAGGAATAGAAGTGAAATGTAAATTAAATGACCTCCCACAATCTTTCTTTCTCTAAATTTGTGTATTCAGAATATCTGCCAACAGCTTAAAAATCCAGTGATAAAAATGTTCAGAATGGGACTAAAACTATTCAAAATGATTATGGTTAAAAACAATGTTTCAGTTTCTATGTATTTAAAAATACTAAAGTGATTTGGAAAAGGAATGACTGCATGTGTATGTATATATGAGTGTGAATGTAGGGGTGCGTGTGTATGTGTGTATGTGTGCTATTAGGATTTGAACTCAGGGCCTGGATGTTTTCCTTAGTGTTTTTCACTTGACTGTTTTTACCAATTGAGTCTAACTTTCATTTCTCGCTTTTTTTAGTTTCTGGTAAATTGGAGATAAGAGCTTCAAGAGACTGTCTTGCTTGGGCTGACTTCAAGCTGTAATCCTCAGATCTCAGCCTCCTGAGTAACTAGGATTACAGACATAGTGCATGCAGCATCTAGCAGAGATGATTTTTTAATTAAATAAATAAGCTATTGTATAAAAAAAACCCTAAGCTGTTATCTAGTTTTTGTTTAAAAAAGAAAACAAATTAAGTTGTAACATTTTTTATTACCACCCTGATTCATAATACTAACTGAGGTACTGTCTCTGATTCCGCCCCCCCTCTTTTTAAGAAGAAAGTTGTGTCAATTGAGCTAGCTTCATCCCCTGTATCTTTGTCTTCCTTGATTTCCTTCCACTTCTCCTTTTAAAATTCCTCTGCCACCTTAACAGATGTTCTGCTACCATTTTGGTTGATGGTTCCACAAATTCTGCCCTTCTGTCTCTCAAGGATCAATTTTGCTTCATTTGGTTCTCAGCGTGTCATGATTCAGCAGAATCATTGGGAATACTGGTGGAAAAACGCAAGTTCCTCTCTGTATCAAATGCCAGGGTTAGAGTGAGCAAATTACTGTGAAGTGAATGTCTTAAACCAAAATTTATGATCTCAAGATTCTGGAAGCTATATGTCCCAAATCAAGGTGTTGTGAAGATTTGTTCTTTCTGAGGCTGAGAGAGAGAATCTGTTCCGTATGGAGGTTTGCTGCAGTTGCTGATGGGACTTGACTTGTAGATTATCTACCTTCGTCTTTACGGGGTATTCTTTACATGTGTCCCAATAATAATAAATCCATCATTTATATTATATCAGTGACTGCTCTGCTACATTATGACCTTTGCTGAAGGAATTCAGTGACTCTCTGGAATATTGGGATTTGAGCTAAAATATATGAACTTCAGGGAAGAACCACCTTTGGAAGTTTCACCCAGCAGTTCTGAGGTAGGATGCTCTGTGCTGAAATTTAATAAATATCTATGAAAATTGTGATGTAGTTGAGTAGGGAATGCACTGAAAAAAAAACCAAAAAAACAAAAAAAACCTCTGTGAACAGAAAGTCACCTGTTAATTTTTAGAACAGTAATTCAATCTTTCTTGTGGTGGCTAATGATTTTCCTCCTAATTTTTTCAAACATGGAGCATTTATATTAATATTTCATCTCTATTCATATTTATTATTCAGAAAACTAAAACTTAGGAAAATTGAGGAGGCTCTTTCATTAGAAAAAACTGTTCAATTTTCTGTTTCTGTGACTCAGTAATATTTTAATGAATATAATTTAAGTAAATCACCTAAAGTTTATATTGACTCATATTTCTTAAAGGTAAAATCTAATTGATCAGGAAAAACAAGGAGAGTATGCCTGGCACAGAGTATGTCCTCAATACATGCTACTATATCTAGTCTCAAGCATGGCTCATGGTAGAAAAATGAGACAGATTGTTGGCTAGTCTATACTAGTAAACACACCTCAGACCAATAGCCTCTATCTAAAATTTCAATGAACAAATACAATGAAAAAACAAGATTTTTCTTATTTTTCTTATCTACCCTTATCTGTACCATATAATAAATGCTGATTATGTAAATAATGTAAACAATGTAAGTAAGGATTTTGCTTTGCTTAGTGCTATGGCTTTACTCTATAACTTAGAACTTAGGTTCTTGTTGTTGCTCAACCAGTTAAATATTAAAGGAAACTACAGATTACTAGAGAAGAAAGTAGCCTAAAGTAACTTCATTGTCCCAAATTATAACAAAATATTTCTCTTGACCAAAAATGATAGAGATAACATTTTATTCAATAATGTAGACTAAAATACTTGACATCAAGTATTCTCATAAAAATTTACACTACAACAGTTTCTCAGGAGGCTGAGATGTGAAGATACCAGTTCTAAGCCAGCCCAGGCAGTAAAATCCATATGATTCGTCTTACTTAATCATCGAAAGGTTAGAAGTGAAGAAAAGATAAGGGACAGTAGACAGGCCCTGAGTTCAAGGCCTAGTAAAGACATATACACACATACACTATATCACAGAATTTCAATGTACTTAGATTCTGTATTTATTTAACTGTTTGTGTATGGGAGACTTGTAGTTTATTTGTAATGTATACTTTTCTAAGAAATGTCATATGCTTTCCTTGTGATAAGTTCTGAGAGTCAAAAGTTCACATTGGTTTGGGCAATGTAAAGTAGACTCCAGTCACTAAATTATAATGTAATGATCACAAATATAATGCAATGACACTGAAGTACAAAGTAATATCAGCATTACAGAGTATCATCTCTAGGCTGTCTCTTTAATGAAGTGATAGAGTGAGTCAGGTTATCGATAAACATAGAGTATAATTTGGGATGACACTGAATAGTAATCATTATGGCAAGTATTGCTTAATTAATACCTTACAAATGGTTCCAGTAAGAATGAAGAAACTTAGAAGAAACACAGATGATAAAAATTTAAACTACAAAAAATGATCACCAACCAGATCCAAGGAACATTCCTTTCTATGAAAAGTATTGTGAGAGCAGTGGAATGCATAATAAATCTTTTTGTATCACTTTCTACGTACTTCCTGAAAACTAATAGAACTAATCCTTTGGGCTCCAGGCCAAAGGTATAAAACTAGTTCACAGAGACTTAATAGGCATAAAAAAACAAACAGAAATGGATATAATCAATATTTTTGTGAAACTATGAGCTATGCAAACATCTGCAATGTGTTTTCCTGTGGTTCATCAACACTTTTATCTCTGTATTATGCATTTTGAGTCTTCCAAAAGGGTCACAGAATATTCATAGCCTTTTCAAAGCTTATTTGACACTGAACAGTTTTACTCCTGAAATGTCACAGAGGGTTAGTCTTGCATGGGCTATGCTTTAATATTGGCTTTCTGGAAACTGAAAAATCAGGTCACAATGTCATTGCAGCAACTATTTTTCACTTAGCTATGTTTTTTCCTGGGCATCAATTATATCTGAATCTATACCCATGTTTACCCCACTATACAGTCAGACTTCCGTATATTCAGCTTCCACATCCATGAACTTAACAGAGTGTGGATCAAGAAATATTAGAAAAATGCATCAAAAACAAACATGTACAAACAACTTATTATTATTCCCTAAACAATACTGTAGACAATACCTACAGAGCAATTGCCTCGCATTATATAAGCAGTCTAGAAATTAAAGTTACACAGAAGTGAATGTATACAAGATAGATGATATATTCTCATTTTATGACACATATTCATCTGTGAATGTAGATATTCAATTCCCTACAAGTACCACAACTGTACATGTATATAAGTACAACTACAAGTGTGCCATATATTTTATTGTATGCATTCTCCCAAGTCATTCTATATCTGTTGTGGAATTATTTGTGAAAATTTTATTAGTGATTAATTACAAAATCAAACAGTGCTTTTGCATTTGTGATATAAAAAAGAATAATTGCAGAAAAAAATGTGAAACATTGATTCTCTTTCTGTAACTGTATCATCTTTGATTCTGTATCTTCATTTCCAAACTGATAGTGGGAGAGATCAGAAGCAATCAATGACCCCTAATGGTAATTACCAAAAGGGTTAAATATTGCTAAGTATTATCAAAAAGATTAATTTCCTAAGCCTTCATTGTAAGGATTCTTTAATATTTCTTCTTGTGGACACTACTACACTCTTGACAGAAATGTAAACTTGGTCAAACAATCTGAAAAGCAGCATGGAGGTTCCTCAAAAGATTAAAAATAAAGCTTCCCAATGACCCAGCAATTTGACACCTAGACATTTCCTACAAATGACCACAAACAGGCCATATAAAAGCCACCAGCACAACCATGTTCATCACAGCACTGTTTACTATATTCAAGATGGTGAATCAGTATAGATAACCCTCACCAGACAAAGGCATCAGGATAATGCGCTATATATGCAAATGAAATTCTACGCTTCCATCAGAAAAAAATGACATTGTCCTATAGGTAAGGGAAATGGAAAGACTTGGAAAAAATTATATTAAGCAAAGTAAGCCAGACCCAAAGACACACAGGCTACGTGATTTCCCTCATTTGTAATAATGAAAATGCATCTCTAAATCTACAAGTATATCCAATGGATAATAAAAGACAAATAATTACATTTGGACATGTTTAATTAAACAGTACCTAAACATTCACGTAGTGAGAACAAGAGATTGTTTTTTATTGTACTGTTGCAGTTCTTTCATTTCTTCTTTCTTTCCATTTTTCTTAAGTTATTCTCTGTTGTCATTGTATCCTTTCTTTTGTATATATGTTCATCTAACTCAGGGAGGGGATGTGGAAGCACAGAAATGGTAGCATAAAGAGTGAACCAATTCAGCAATGTTATTCCTTAGATACTATGTAGGAAATGAAGTATACAACATGGGGAAGGTGAGAGGTATGAAGAAAAAGACTGGGAAAGAATGGGGCGGGGGAGATGACACTGTTCAAGAGGAAATGGACTCATTATCTGGCTCACATAACTATAACCTGCCTGTGCATCATCTTTACAATAAAATAAAACTAAAAACAAAACCAAACCGATTTCTTCTGCATGTGTGTGTGTGCACACGTGTGTACACACGGGCACCCATGCAATTATCAGTAGCAGGCTTTCACCCTCTTCAATGACAATAAAAAGAAAAATTACTTTTACTTGTATATGGCTGCACTGAGCAGAGGCTAGCAGTCAAGTATCTCCTTCTTGCCAAAGAAGTATTGAGCACTGTAATTAGTCTGAGAAAACTGCAACCCAAAGCAAAGAGCATTCCAATCATAGCTGCTGCCGAGTAAAGACTGCTGCTTCAGGAGGTCTTGCTCCAATCTTAACCACTCCAACCAGCACCAGCACCGGAACACCCCACTTGAGCCTTGACAAACCTTGGGGACCTCTAGATAACCCTGCCAGAAACTACTCCAGAGCACCCTGCTCCTGTGACTGTTCTTCATCTTTTCATACCAGTCTTCAACTAGCCAGAAAAAGGAAAATCACTTCCCCAAGTGATTGTGCAAAAATCTTGTGATGGACAGAAATGAGGCTACATCCATGTAAAGTTCATGATTGGTCCTCAGGCATGGTTTCTGACTAGTGCAACTGGAAGTTGTACTTATGATTGGTAAAATTACAGTCTTTGCCCTACCATGTCATGTCCGTCCTCTGTCCAAGCCCTCCATTTTATCTTGTTTTTGGGTTAGTCTGGGAGTCTTGTCTCTTATAATCTAATCTATATTCACTTTTCCCTATATTATCATATTAGGTCCTAATAAAGAGATCCTCTCAAATAATCACTTTGTTTGATTACTTGTGGATTTTTTTTGTTTGTTTGCTTAGGATTTCTTTTTTCTTTCTTTTTTTCTTTGTCCCTACTGAATTTGGACTCGACTTCACACTTGTTTGGCTTATTTGCTCACTCAGCAAGCTTGCTCTAACTCTTCAAGCTACACTTTCAGACCTGATTTTTCCTGGTTATTTTGGGGACACTCATGGGACTTTTCTGTTCAGACTAGCTTAGACTCATCCTTCTTCTGATTTCATATTCCTGAGTAGCTAGGATTGTAGGTGTGAGCCACTTGAATCAAGTTTCTGACTTGTAGTTTTACCATGTGTAGTGCAGATTGGCTCTTTTCACAACAATCAGACACATTCTCAGTATGGCACAGAAGGTGAGGCAGCCCCTAAGAGTTCAATAAGGGCACCAACACCAGAAGCTCAGAACTGTAACAGCTTGAGACAGCTAAAGAGTTTCAGAGAAGTGAGAGTAGAAACCACAAAATGTATGACTGCAGAGAACAGAACTTTTGAGAAACCAAAAAGCTGTGAAGAATCAACGATGAGAGATAGCTGTTTCCAATATGAGCCCCCATCTGTAGAAAAAGTCAGAATAGCTGCCAGGAGTTATGGAACCAAAGATTTCAACACTAAAACTCAGGGTCTTTAACTCAGGCCATTTGAGCTTTGGCACCCCAAGCTCAGAGGAATAAGTCTCTGTCTTGAACGTCTAGAGGAATAAACTTCAGGCTTTAAAATTATGGAGCCATAGATCTCTAGTTTTCAAGGATTAAAGCGTCAAGCAACTGCATTTGGAAGCTTAGTTTATGATTTCTGGAGATCAGGATTGTCAAACAATCTACAAGAGATCCTATTTCTAGGGACTGAGGAATAGGAAATAACTACAGACTATGCATCTCTTGTAGGAGTTCAGAGTACAAATAAGCATTTGAAAATATTTGTGTTCAAATAGCATGAGACATTAAACATCCGAACAGATTTGGCAAGTCAAGACTATTTCTTGTGAGAATATGCTCTTTCTGACATATCCTCACGTTTGCTGTTCTGTTTTTGCTGAACTCTTTTCCTAAGATATTCAAAGCTGGCTGTTTCTGTATTCCAGATCTCAGCTAAAAGGTGACCATCCTTATCCATTACTCTTGGTCATGTCATTGTCACCAAAGTCCTTTATATTCCATTTATAACCACATAATACTGATATATTTGAATTATTAATGCTTTGCTTTTCAGGGATTTCTAAATAAAAGCCTACTGTATGAAGACAACAGTGTTCGGCCTACTAGGGGCATGTTTTTTGCACTCAAAATATTCAATGAAAATGGCTCAATTAAAAGCAACACAGAAAGGGAAATGTAGTATTACTTATCTAGTGCTAACCAGGCAAAGAATCATTGATTTTGATGAAAGGAACATACCTATCACTTGGGATCTATCCTTAGTTGTGAACTAGTTAACCAGATGGATAATTAATTAACCAATCCTCACCTTGAGGAGCATAGAAAAATATATATCTATATTTTTGATGAACTTGTGCTAGCCATTTGCATTTTTGAATTTGTATTGAATTTGTATTTTCTTTAACTCGCCTTTCTGCTATAACCTTGAGGAAGGTAACAACAGTTCTCCTGACTAATCTACAACCACCCACTCGCCTTTGGGCCCCAGACACTCCTGGATCTGGAGCATGAGTTACCCTCTGGCAGGGAGTAAACACATTCCAGACCCTCCACCCAGGCCTGGAGCTAGAGATAGTGGCCATCTGGCATCTACAAGGTCGGACTTGCGGGGTCGGCAAACTAGGACAATCGCAAGCCCATTACCATGGAGATAAAACCATCCTCCTAGAATCACCATAGGGGCTCCATCCAATCAGTTCAAAGCAGGACAGCCGCTAGCCCGACCAATGATTAGCCTTGGCCCCTTTCCCGCTTTGTGTTGTGCCAATCATTGCTAGAAGTTTAGTATGAATTTTCCCGTGAGGTGTATCGATTCATTACTAATGCTTGCTGGGGCCTTCCCCCTACCAAAGAATGTACAAAAGGTGCTGTAATTTTGGGCTCGGGGCCTCTGGTCTGCACTCTACTATCAGTGCACAGAGACCCGTGCTCGAGCTGGTCAATAAACAACTCATTGCAGTTTGCATTGATCATTGGCCTCTGGTGATCCTTCCAAGGGACTTCAAATTTCTGGGCATTATAACCTTAGTTTCTATAAGATAAGACTTATCACTCTCTTCCTTTATTCTAAGACCAAACTCAATAAACAAGAGTTTAAGGTGCTAATTTCTCAGATATCTTCATTTTCAACAAATTCAAGAGGTCATGATGTTCACAATGCTGTGCTTTTCTTCATAAATAAACGGAGAGGAATTTGGTTTAATTTTTAATATCTTGTGACTGTCTCAGAGCAAGATTATTTCACTGTAAAACCTCTAGCTATAATTATAATTAAATATTTGACCTGAAAAGCTAAAAATATGATTGTGAAGTGTGGTGACCACACACAAAGAAGAAAGCATCAAAAGATTTCTCTAATTTATTAGCAAATTTCCTTGGATAAGATTTCCTGGAGGGATTTAAGTACCACATTTGATATGGTATCTGAAGCCAGAACAAAAATGCCTTTTCTCATGCTAAATTCTTCATTTTAAGTAGTGCTCATTGCTGATGACATGCCCCTCATTTGAAAAAATCTCAGTTAACTGTCCACATTTTCCAAATGACTCATTGAGACGTTAAAGGGAGTCTGCTTGAGGAAAAATTCATGATCTATTTATTAATCTTAACCTATTTAATTTCTGATTTCTAGTTTTCTATGATTACCCAGATTGTCTCTCTAAAACCAACTTGATGTATATGCTTAATTAGTAAAATATTTCCGTAATACGAAACAATATTAGCTCCTGAAAATGCATGTCATAAAAGCTTTGTTTTGAGAAATGTTAAAAAGAAAAGAACAACATTTGTGTCTGCAGTCTGAAGCATTAATGTTAAGAAAGATGTCATAATGATTTGTGAGGATGTTTTGTAATGAATCATTGATTTACTAGTTTAAGTATTTCATTGAAATGCCTTATAGTTTATATTTGATATATCTATGGGTTTATTATTATTCTTTTCTGCCTATACAGGTCTTGTGTAAACCTAGGTGTTTCTGAATATTTGGGTAGTTTTTTGTTGTTGTTCAGTGAGATTCCAAGAAAGAGATTTCATTTCAGACCACAACTACTAAACATATACACTTTGTGTACTTCTTACTGTACAAATAAACTGTGCTTGTCTATTTCTGTATATTCACTATAAATATGAGACAATGTACACTATAGTCAATTAAATGTTTAATTATCCCATGGAATGGGACTTATACCTTATCTGCCTTTACTGCTTAGCACTCAGTGATAAATTTTCAAGGCTGTGTGGTTTTTAATATGAGTCCTTGTAATTTAATTGCTATTCAATGTATAGGCACTCTTGGATTGTCTCTGAAATCCTTGTAGCATATATTTCAATTTCCTACTATCATGTGGAATAATCTAGGTCTTTCAGAAGATGAAATCTACTTAATACCATTTAGAATTCCTCAAAACAGTAATTTTACATGTTTTATACCAATTGGAATTGACCTACCAAGATTTTAGATAATTTAATGGCTTCAACATTTTTCGTGTGTGTGTGTGTGTGTGTGTGTGTGTGTGTTGCCGTTAGGAATTAAGCTCAGGACATCATGTTCTTGCTTAGCTCTTTCACTCAAAGCTGTTCTCTAACACTTGAACCATACCTCTTAATTTTGGCTTTATACTGGCTAATTGGAGGTAAGATTGTCCTGGATGTTTTTGCTTTTGCTGGCTGTGAACCCTGATTCTCAAATCTCATCCTCTTCAATCACTAAAATTATAGATGTAAGCCACCAGGATCCAGGTGTAAAACTTTCGTTATTGAGGAGATACTTAACTTCATTTATTTGTTGGTTGGTTGGCTGATTTATTATCTTTAAGGAAATGTTTGATTTCATAGAATGAGAAAACAGTTATTGAAATAAAACATATAACTGACCAATTTGTTCCTGTTCAGGAGAAAAAAGTCTTCCTTGCCTCTCACTTCCAATGTCTGATAACCAAAATTTTGTTCTACCCTAAACTATCTTTAATTTCATACTCTTCTTGATTGGATCTCTCAGCTTTGGCTTAGGATTTACAGGTGCCCGAAAGAAAAGTCCAGCAACCAATTTTAGGATTTGCTGAATCAGAAGACATAAGCTTTTGCTACGCTGCCTAAAAATAATTAGCAAAGCTTAATTCCAAAAATAGACTTGGCATGTGTGCCAACGTTGTAAGAACCGAAGGAGAAACCTAAAGTGTTTTCTTTTTAAATGAAACTTGGCTGTTCCTTATATCCTCAGGGAGTGGGTAATGCTCTATGCATACCTGAGTAAGTCGATTGGAAATTCAAGGCCTGAGTTTTCAGGCTATGTGACTGCTACCAATTGAGTCAACCTCCTAAGCCCCTTTTACCCAGCACAGACTAGGGTCCTGTTTTGTGGATGTTTCATTTTTAGAAAATCCAATGTCAGAATGCTCACAGCAGTCTGTTAGATAGTGCTAGAGTTTAAACTGAGCCTCATGCTTATTAGGCAGGTGTTTTACCACTTGAGTCATGCTGCCAGCCTTTTATTGTTTTTCTTATTTTAGAGGGACAAGAGGAATTGTGCCAACAATTCCTTCTGTTCTATTGTTTTTAAAAGTTTTTTGTGATGCTAATTATTTACTCCGAATATGTTGGCAATATTATTGGTTTTAGTTCTAATGTATTAGAGATTTTCATAATCAGATATATATCATACCACTTTTATATTAAGTACCTGTGATAGGTACTCCAAACATTCTATTTGACTTGTAAATATTCTTTTTACCTTAGCCTGATTGATTCATTTTCCTTTGAACAAACACTTCCCACTATCTCCTGGCATTAGTTTCCTTTGTGAATTTCTGTTCATACTGTATTAAGTCTTCTGGCTTTGTTGTTACACTGCATTGCCACACTCTATGTTCCGAAGTAAAAATCAGACACTCATATCAAAATTTTTCTTAAGAAAAATATTTATTTCCTAACTTATGAGTTTATTTTAATGAAGGTATTAAAATAAATCATATTTTGTAATCATTCAGTTTAATAAAATAAATAGCAAACTAGCAAGCTAATTTGAAAAGACAAAGCTTTCATTCCTTTGAGGGAATATAGTAGTTTAAGCATGAACTGAATAAATTTCTTTGGGGTAAGATTCCATCAAAAAAAGGTATCATAATGCTATGAATGTGGTAGACTGACAGAAGGACTTATCATAGTTACTGGAAACATTTCAGAAATGAACCACCTTTCATGGGTTATTTTATGTTCTATTTTCTGAGATAATAGATGCACCCTGCTAGGCTTATAATCATGGAAGACAACCTGTGAAATTATTCACCCAAGAAAATAAAAATTCCAATTTATCTCCTTAGCTTTAGGGTTGCAAGCACAAATAATTCAAAAGAACTTCCAATTAGCATACTATGTTAATGCAAACAGAAAGAAATCCTGAATGAATTTTTTTAATCCTTAGAGACAGAAGCAATCCATGTTGTTTAAAGCATGAGTAATTTATGTTGACTTGTTTTTTAAGGCCCAGTTATTTCAATGTTTATTTGATCTCTAATGGTTTTGGGTTCTTGGTGGTGGCTATGTTCTAATCAATTAAGCCATTGAATACAATTTTCTCTATGTTTTAATAGCCCTTGGGACTATAGATTTGTAAACTAATAACATAATTAAAAATATTACTATTTCCTGGCTGTGATTCCATCAGTATAATGTGATAATGTTTACTGATGAAAACTGCAGGATTACAAATTCAAAAACAAAGAACCACTTGATATTCATTACAATAAATATAGTTCATTAGCTTAGAGAGAAGATAACAAATATGATTTTATTACTATAATTAATGGCAAGTCCTAACATTCTCAAAAATGTTAAGATATTTTAAGTGGCTGATCTGTACTTAATTTGACTGAATTACCAGCTTTTGCATCTGTGTAAAACTTGTGCCGAGAAGACAACCAATATGTATTGGTAGGAGTCTAAAAATGTCAAGGCTATATTTATACTTTTGTTGGTACTGAATGCTCAAGTATTTTGTGTTATTCTAGGAAGTATATTTTTAGAAAAAATTCTTAATGAGGTTTCTCTTCAGTTATTGAGGACATCCAAGCGGTTAAAGATCATCTAAAGAGGAATTTCATCCTCTGACAGCCTATTGCCAGGATAGAGTCAAGAACTAATTGGTACCCAGCAGAAAAGGTTACCATTTACTCCATAACTGTGAATGATGAAATTTTCCCCATTATGTGTTTTCTTGTATATCTCATGTGACTTAATTGAAAAGTAGTATAATTGCATAAATACTATGAATTCCCTCTTTTGAATGAATCTTTCTCTTAAATTCATATTAAAAAATTGAAGTGCAGATTTGCAAAATTCAATACTTAGCTACTCATAGTTATTCAGTCTTCCAATCATAGGTAGACAGCTATACATCGGTCAAGCTTTTATAAATAAAAATAATTAATATTTTGTGATAAATCTTTAGACTTAAATATATTTCATTTTTTGATTAACTAAACAGCCATGAAAATAATAACTTAATAGCTTTGAACTTAGTTTTTCCTTCTGAGAAATAGGGATAGTGTTTTAACATAAATTAAGAGCATGTTAAATACGTATAAAGACAACACCATCATAAACAAGATTATTATCATGCTTGCTAGTTCTCTGTGCTGCGTAATAAATACATGATAGGCACCTTTTCATCATTATTAGTTCCTCTTACATTGTAGAAAACTGGAAAACTGAGAAATTCCAATATAATTATTATGGTAGTACAGCAAACAAGAGTCAGATTTGGGATTAAAATTCAGATTTGTTATATTTTGAAGCCTATCCTCAAGTCACTAATATAGCCTTCTATGTGTTCCTTTATTGACATAGCTAAGGTGTCTCATTCTGTTCATGTAATCCTGAATCACAATTAGGAAAAGAACTATATGTCCCGTTTTAGCTCTAAGTCTCTTCAGACATACACATGCCTATATGTACAGTCACATACTTGCACATGTTGAATAAAATGTTAGTTTTAGTCAGGTAGAGTTATATTTATATGTCAAGAAAATCTATTTTTAAATATAGTGGCTTCAGTTTATAAGTTGCTATTTCAATTTAAATAACATTAAACTTCTAACCTCTAATCTACCAACTTCATATGCTCTATTTCAGAACTACATGTGGCTAGATGTTACTAAATGGAGCATCACAGATGAAGGAATTCCGTCACTGAAATGTTATATTGTATAACAGTGAACTAGATAAATACTGTACAGTTGCTTCACCACAGAGGAGAAAGCTCATAATAGATTCTAATACACATGAACACATGCAAGCAGAATTGTTCAATCAAATATACAGCGAATTTAATTTCATTCTCTCATATATTTCCTTTAGGGTTCCTCTGAATCTAAGGCTGCATACAAGCTTTATCCCATGCAATAACATATTTAGTCAGAGTTTCATTATTATTTGCCCACTTCAATAGATTCTCATCTTGGTCACTCCAAAATGCACTTAGGCCTCCAAAGCAGCACAAACATTAGTCAGCCTCATTACTTGGATGTTCCTAGTGAGTTCAATTTGTTGGAGAAGCTTCAATAAAGGAGGAATGGAGTGTAGTTATTTGGGAACCCCTGTGTTTTTCTAGAGGAAATTTAACAAGGCAGAAGAGATGGCACTCTGATATATTGAGCCAATCTTCTGAAATAGTCTTTGCAGCTGCAAAGATATGGAAAATGAAAAGCCAGAGTGATCAAACAATTTCAGGAAAATAAACAGATAAGCACAAAAAATGAAATGAATCAGCATGCTTTACTTTTGCCTGGTTTTGTGAGGCTCTAAATGGCAACCAGGCATAGAATTGTGACTTATTAAAAACAAAACAGAAGGAACACATTTGGTTCTGTCTTTCTTTTTCTCTGTTTCTGCTCCTGTCTGTCTTTGTCCCCTCCCTGCACCTCCATCTCTGTGTGTTCCTCTCTTTTTCTCTCTGTGTGTCCTCTCTCTTAATTCCTCCATCACCAAGCATTTGTGTAATAAACATGATCTTTCTATTCTTCTATTCAACTAAGGTAAAATGATTACCTATATCAGTTATAAGTAGCTATTTTTTGATTACTCATAAATGAATATCATTATGAACCTCAGATATTGTAAATATCCTTTATTGTTATACATGTATCATTAATATTTGATGTGCATTGGATTACTTTACCTCTGTAAATGGCTCTTTAAAATGTGTTATCAACACAATAGGACAAGTTTCATAAAAGAAATAGCTGCCGTCTAGCTTACAAGATTTGAAACTCTTGGCCATATTTTAAGTACACAATATCCTTCAATTCAATCTTCAATATAGATAGTTGGAAAGAACAGGAAAAGCTTTAGTTTCATGGATACATTTGAAATCATTTCATGAGAGAGTGACAGATTATGTTTGGCATTACATCTTAGATGAAATATGGGAAACTGAAAAAAAAACTCAACATTTTGCTAACACAAACAGAAATTGTGGAACATTAGGAATATATATTTTAATATTATATTAGAGCTTGAGATGGATACTTTAAAAGTATGTCAGCGTATTTACTAGCACATTGCACTCTTATGGTATAAAAGAATTCTTCATAGTTTGCTTTCATAAAGCAATGAAGTAAAAATTACTGCTGGATCATAACATTCCTTTTGTCAGGATATCTACTGTCTTGATTGCTTACAGTCATTAATGTCTTGCAAATATTTAAGGTCATCATTTATGACTATTTGTAAACCTGTATTTCCAATGATGATCAGTCTAAAAGATTCTACCATCACCCCAGAAATAATCATTTTATGTCCTATTGTCTAAATGAAAATATGAGGGCATTTCTTTAATTCTGTCTGGTTTAATTGCTCTTGCTCATCAACCTCTAGAATTTACTAGTGTCTCATCAGAGTTTCACTCTAGCCTAGAGTCACAGGGAAATACAAAGAAATTGATGTCAGATGTGAATGTAGCTATTTTATGAACAAGATTACCAGAAAAAAAATCTGCCGCTCACAATTGCTTAAGTATAAGAGAAAACTTGTTTTTTTTTTTGAAAGAAGATACAATGGAATACATGCATTTCACTTTACTTATTCTACTATTCAAAACAGAGCAGTACATATGCTCTACTCTACTTTGGCAAGCTAGTAATACAGTAGAACAGATACTAGCGTCTTAAAATGGTGTCATGTCAGTTTATTTTCCAAACCTTTCTGTGAAAGAAACTTATCCCCAAACTCTAATAACCAGAGTTTAAATGTGAGTATCAGGGGGAGTTGGATGGCATATTCTGCACATCCTACTGTGTTTTTAGTGATATGGGGAAATTTAAATGCAAAGATCCTCTTATTGCTACAGTAGATGCATAATTTTCTTCACAGTTTCTTGGCTCTAAGCAGCAGGGAAAGTCTCAAGTGTGGCTCACTTTACTGTGCCTCCATTCCCATGAATAGGATGTTAACAGAAGAAAATGTTCTCACCAACTAGTAGACAATTTCTAAGGGGTTGTGGTTAGTTACTCTTTTTGTTGCTGTGACCAGAACACCTTACAGAAACAACTTCAGGAAGGAGAGACTAATTTGAGCTCACAGTTTCTTTCCATGGTTGCTTGCTTGTCCCTAAGACTTGGACAACCACATATTTTGCCACCATGGAATTGTGTCCTCAAGGAGGCCAAGAAGTAGAGAGAAACAGTAGAGGAAGGCGTCATGATGAGTTATAGTCCCTCAAAGGCACATCACCCAAGACTACTCCCACTAGGTCTTAACTACATACTAAAATTTATACCACTTCCCAATAATAATCTCCTATGATGAGTCCAACAAAGCATCTATCTATTCACAAAGCCAAGTATCTCTGAAAATGTCATCATGGACTTTGCCAGCAGGTATGTTTTGAAAATCTTCTTAATAATCCAATCAAGTAGAAAATAAAGATTAATATCACAGTGGTTTTATAGCTCTAGTATCAACCATTAAAGTACTCTATGAGTAATTCCATATTTCATACAAGAAAATAAAGCAGACATCATCTTCTCTCTTTACCCTATAGCTTCCAAGCTTCAAAATTTGTGCATCAGGGCTTGGGCTATGAGAGCAAAATAAAGTAGTGGGAAAGCTTGTTATATGAACTATTCTTGAAAACTATAGGTGGTTGAAATGTTTATGCATGTTTCAAGCATCAACAATAATTAGAACTAAAAAAATAGTCATGAATCTTAAATGAAAGGTTTACATAAAAGTAAATCTTTGTAACTGAAACCAAAACATTCATTATGGTGCTTGAATTGTTTATTGTTTCCACTTGGAAGGACACGTGAATGTCTTTTTTTATGTACTGAGTTCGGTTCAGTTTAATTAAACAATGGATAGGCCAAAAAATAGACAATAAATTCAGTCCAAAAGAAATAATGTGTGTGTGTGAACTGAACTGATGAAAGTGTTTAATCCATTACATCATCATAGTTATGGCAGCATATAAAATACTCAGTATGAGAACTCATCACAAACTCTTCATAGTCATGGTATTGATTTCAATTATGATATCTTTCTTGCTAATATATTCTGTGCACCTGTGTGCAGGCAGAGAAAGCAGGATTAAATCAAATGAGAAGCCATGCCTCCGCAAACTATGTTCATTCCCCTCACCGTCTCCCCACAGAAGAAAAAGAGGAAAGAAACAAACACGGAGAGCTAGGAAAATCATTCAGAGAAATGTGCTCCATAGCAAGGAGTCTAACATTGTCTGTAAAAATGAATATATTACCCATTTTTTTCCCGTTTTGGCACATCTACAGTTGACATTACCACTGTCAAATGGGAGAACTAAGCTGGCAAATGTGATAGCAAATCCTTTTCTCAGGCAGCAGTATATGGGGCAGGCAGTTATAGTGCCATGCTAGCAGAATGCATAAATGTCAATATTATTTTAGAATGATTTATTATATCCATAACAGTCAAAATGAATAAATGTGACCCCATAGTGTACAATTCATGGATAACTTTTCTAATTCAGAATCTGCAGATGACATTTTCTATTAGATTGACATTTCAAATGTTTGAAAACAAAATGTAGGGTTTTGCTAGGGATTTTTTCAAACTCTCAGCATATTGTTTTCATGATTCTGAAAAGAAGGGCTATTATTTATCTATTTACTTATTTATTTTTTGTCGGTTGTTGGGCTTGAACTTTGGGCCTGACACTGTCCCTGAGCTCTTCAGCTCAAGGTTACCCTATCCCTTGAGTCACAGTGCCACTTCCTGTTTTCTAATGGTTAACTGGAGATGCTCACAGTCTTTAGTGCCTGGGCTGGCTTTGAACTATGATCCTCAAATCTCAGCCTCCTGAGCATGAGCCACTGTACCCAGCTAAGAAGGGTTATTTGTCAATAACTATAGGATAACTAACTGAAAACAAATGGTGAGGAAAAGGATGCATGCATACCTCAGTTATCCATGACTAAAGAAATAGAAACAGTACATATAAATACGTTTCTTCCATCAGATTATTGTGTTGACAAGATAAAATTCCCTACCAATAGAATTTGAGCAGAAATTGCATAGTGATATTAGTTAAGAATGTAAGGCAAAAAACTATTTTTAGTATAGATTCTACCATATTATTTATTGGGGTTTTGTTTTATTTTTCAAAGTAAAATACAGCAAGCTTTTCACTGGCAGCAATAGTCCTTAAAATAATGGCTTATTTATAATCATTATTGAGGTCACAGAACTTTGTAACTTATCACCTTTAAAATAGCATTTGTCTTAATAAAATAAATCAACAAATGAAAAATTTCTAATAATATAAAATAATAAAAGATAGAACAGGTGGCTCATGCCTGTAACCCTAATTAGTGAGGAGGCTGAGAAACAAGCCCTGGCAGTACATTTGGTGAGATGCTCATCTCCAATAAACTACTCAAAAAAGCTCCAAACAAACCTAGAAGTGACACTGTGGCTCAAGTAGTAGAGTGCTTATCTTGAACAAAAGAAACTCAAAGACAGCACCCAGGCCCAGAGTTCAAGTCCAAGACCAGGAAAAAAAAGTTAATTGGGGGTAATTAGATAACAGTTGCAACTTTGAATTAGAAAATGGTATAAATATTTCCTTAATGCCACAATATATTATGATTAGCTAAGAAGAATGGGAAAGTAAAGAAAAATTTATTAATATACAATTTGTCAGTATTTATATCACTAAATTAATGAGTATATATGTGCACTATATAGTTTACATGTTATCAAATCTAATATGTTAGAAGCTATCAATGCAATGTGGTACATTAGTTATATATAGTATATATATTATGCCTAAATCTATTGAATGGAACATTAAGCAGTTTTTGAGGGAGAGTCGTGCTTATAATTGAATCTAGGTGATCACACCTGCTAAGTGTGTACTCTACCACTAAGCTAAACTGCTAGATCCCTATCCAGTTCTAGGAAAATTGCTTAGGTAATTTTCATTGGAGTTAACCAACACCAAACATATAGGAAATACCTAATGTATTTCTCTATAGCAATATAGTGAGAAATTTCAAAGGGATGTTAAGAGGAAAAGAGACAAATTATATCAAGTTTTCAAAAATAAACAAATGAAATTACTTTGATGTTTGAGCATGTGTTCAAACACAGTAACCTTGTTTTTTACCCTTGTGCATAGAATACTTCCTACATTTTTCCCTAAACATGAACAAACACTGCCACAGGAAAATCATTGTTTTATCATCTTGAGAACATATCTTTTTTTGAAATATTTTCTTCGTATTTCTCATCTGCTAATACCAATTATTTGCCCAAAGTGCACTCTACATTTTGCCTTCTATTTTGCCTTCATGTTCTGAGTCCTGTAAAAGTTATTTGGAACTGAGCATCAGTGGCTCTCATCTGTAATTTTAGTAGGAGCCTGAGATCTGAGATCATGTTTCAAAGCCATCCCAGCAGAACTGTGATTCATCTCTAGTTAGCCACTGAAAAGCCAGAAGTGGAACCCTGGCTCAAATAAGCTTAGAGATGGTGCCCAGTCCCTAAATTTCCAAGATACACACGCACACACACACACACACACACACACACACACACACACACACACCATGTGCACACACACAAAATTATTTGGTAATTATTTGTGTCCTGGTCCAAAGATACTTCCAAAATTTAGTTCTAAAAATAGGAAAATCTGTGACAATGAGAAAAGTATCTGTTTTGAATGGCTAAGCTTAACTAAATAAGAATACATGTTTACAAAAAGTAGGGTACGTTATTTAGTGCTAGGTGAAAAGAAAATAGGGTTATTCCTTATTATGAAAACTGAAGTAAAAAAGAAATTATTTACTCTAATGAAATAATTTGGAAAGAGAAGGAGATATATTCTTAAAATGGTCTAAGGTACAGAATAAACATGAAGTCACATTTGGAAATAGCTAAAAATAATGGCCAACTTCCACTTATACGGATCTAATTCTGAAGTCGGGGCTGTGACATACAGTTCCTATGTAAACTTAAAATTTTAACCTGGAATTTCTAATTCAGTTGCTTTGGTTATGTAAGCATGGATAAAGTCTATCAAAGACAAATTAAGTATCTAATCTTAAATATGCAGTTGGAAAATACACCAGGTCTTCTACTGAGTAATATCACTTACTCTTGTAGGTCTGGGTAAAGAAAAAGGGATCAGGGAAATAAAACCAAACCCTTATTTTCAAGAAACCATATTTAGAAGTACTAGTTGATATCTCCGTATTTCCTTGTTCTTTAGGCAATGTAACAGTGGGTATTTGACACAGGCTCTTTCTTCATTCACATTCATATTTAAACGATAGATATGCTTGCTTTATTACCTGTTTAAGATGTTCTTTTTTAAAGGTTTTATACATAGTAAGTATAATGTCAAGTAAAATTTCATATCATTGCTGTCAACTTGTCAATATATTTATTTCTCTTCTTGGAGGCAATGTGAATACATATTCCTTAAATTATAATTTTCCTTCAGAATGTCTATCACACAGAGATTTGTCAAGATTATATTAAGGCTGGGGTTTGGCAAATCATTTTAACTTCCTTCATAAACTAACTAGCAAAACAAGCTAGATAGATAGGTTTTCTTGTGAATTTGTATAGTTATACCTTTCAAAGTCACCTTCACATGTTATAGACCAGCATTTTAATAAGGTATGTTTTATGGAAGGCTGGTACTGTTGTGAGCAGTCCATTTTCATGGACTAATTGGATTATGAAATGCTACATATTTCCCTGTTAGGTACTATTACGTATTGTAAGTAATCACTAAGGATAAAAGCTGTTTGATGTGTGCTTGACTCATCACATAATCCCAATGTACTTGACTGTGAATCCCTTAATGAGCCTAATATTGGTTTTTAGAACAAGATTAGGAATTAAAATCATGTTGTTTTTCTGTTGTCACATATAAGTAATTTCCATAAGGTAAGGGGGAACTTAAATACCAGTATCACATAGTAGGCACTTTTTAAAAAATAGGTTCAAACAAAAGAATAAAATGGTCCAAATGTGTATGTGTTTTATTTGGATTTATTCTGAAGCATTTGAGACTAGAAGCCTTACAATGTGGTTTAAATAGTTGAACTTTTCACGTTTCTCAGACCAATTAGATAAAGGATTATTTTATGTTAATTTACTCATTTTAATGGCTTTAAGTCCAAGTTCTGTGTAGGCTTATTTACATTATTTTATTCCAAAGAAACCTAAATCTTAGAATCACAGATATTTCATACCTACTTGCAAATGGCCTCCAGGAAAATTAGGATGAAGATGTCACTTGTAGATCTTTATCTCTACTGAAGAAAAAAACAAAAGCAAAACACAAAGAAAGAATACCCTTACCCAGAAAGGAAAAACCAACAAACATAAATTCTAAATCCAAATCAATGTACTTAACTGGAAGTGTGTGACAATATGAGGGTCAGAATTATGATTCAAGAGGAGACTGTTCTGAGTAGCTGAAGAATACACACACCGTTTAAAACTCACTTCTAGTTTTTCAATTATTCTGTATTTTAAAATATAGACAAGGTCAATTTAGCTATTTCTGGCCAAAAGATAGAATTAGGATATAGAATTCTTCAGTCAGTTGTAGAAATATCTACAAAGTACAAATAAGGAAGATATGCCAATGTGGAAGGTATGGAATAATAAAGATCTACTTCAAATGTCTATAGACTAAAGAAGTGCTCTACTTAAATTTTATTTCACATTCATCATTTTTTTCAGTTATCTATTATATTATAATATATGTTTGCATTTTTCCTATTGTATAGACTAAGTCCGTGTTTGAATTAGGTTCAGAGTAGGTAACTATTTTAGCTAATGCACTTCCATTTCTGGACATTACAGTCTGAATTTATTTTAGAAGAAATATCCCTCGAAACATCCATCAGAACACTTTTTCTGTATCATCTTTTAACAATACCCAGAAAGACAAAGGGTATGCTTTCCCTTATATGTGTAAGCTAGATTTAGCACTAAACTTATAAGTAAAACTGTTGTGTGGTGCACAAGTGTTTGCAAATGTATTAACTGAACTATTGTAGATTCAAGGGTGAGTTCAATATGTAATCCCTTAGAAAGGAAAAAAAATCAAAGTTTAGCAACATAAAATGCTAGAGGAATGTAATCCAAAGGGGGTGGGGTGTGGGTGAAGAAACATAAAGGAGAAGAAGGGAACTATGCAGACAAGAATTCAATGTACAGCCTACCAAATTAATAAGAGTAAATAGGGGAGGGATGGATGCCAATGTTGAAAAGGGTGACATTAATTAAGACACAATTGTATTCATAAATGCCTTATTAACTGGTGACTCCTTCATATACCTGCTTAAAGATAGTGGTCACAAAATTTAAAAATACATGTGTGTTTAGTTTCAAAGTATGCTGTGAAGTGTATTCAGAAGGAAAAATTCCAGGAGTATGAACATGTTCACATTAAGAATAAAAAGAAAATTCACAGAACAAAGGAAGATTAAAATATAAACCCGAACATCTTTTTCTCATCTGATTAACTATTCAAGGGTAACAGTTCTGTGGAAGAAATATTTTCCATCCAACAATTTGGAATCCAATACTTCTACCATGATAAAAATTGTGGTAAGTGTGAGGAAGCACTGAATATGACTTTTTAAATATTGTGGTAACTTTATATAAGTGTAATTTAAATAGCTCATGAAAATAAAGGTGTTTTTAGGTATTATATGACATTGTTCCCATAAAATTCCAGTGTAAGTCATAAGTCATAGTTTTAAGCCAAATATCTACTTGCACTGATGCGTTTCTGACAAATAACTGGTTTTAACTAAAAAAAAAAGTATTGGCATGCAGGATTTCGTAATCAGAGGCTCTCAGCTGCTCACTCTAAATTAAAATATGAGCAAGGTCAGGGCAAAATGTAGAAAAGCAACATTATTTTGTGTTTCATTTAAAACCAGTCACCTTTGCATCCAATCAAAATTAGGCCTTTGTTTGTTGGTTTGAACTGCAGGCAATTCCTATGATAATGGAGCCTATTTAATTTCATTTAATAAGTATTTAGCTGACTCAAAATGTGCAGAAAATATCGAACAGAATGAGAGATGAGTGAATTCAATCTCTGCAGTTATGCAGCTGAACACAATCTAGAAATGGAGATAGGTCAAACATGCAAGCAACTTTACATTCTAGACAAGTTGTAAAATTTCAAAATTAAGATATTTATATAGGTAATATACACCTAACCAGGAAATAACACTTTCTTGTAGAGGCAAGCAAGATAGCCCCTGGGGAGAAGCTGGAATATGGCCAAGTTGAAGAGAGGAATGAGGTTATCTGAGAGAAGAAGTTATCTTGTAGAGAACAAGAAGAGTTCTATTACAGAATAATATAATGATCTGAAAAGGAGAATCATCAAAAATGTAGAGGAGAATATGTAGCAGAACAGTCTGTGTTTTTTCTTTTCTTTTGCCAGTTCTGGGGCTTGAACACTGTCCTTGAATAGGTCCTAAACACTGTCCTTGGGTTTTCTCAAGGCTAGAGCTCTACCACTTGAGTCACAGCACCACGTCCAGCTTTTTCTATGTATGTAGTGCCGAGGTATTGAACGCGGCTCTTTGTGCATGCTAGGCAAGCACTCTACCACTAGGCCAAACTCCTGGTCCCACATCTGTGTTTTAAATGGAAGAACTTGGGCTCACTTAAAGCAAGGAGAACTGGATACAATCCAAATATCTTAAACGGAGCAGAGATGGTAGGTGTTTGTTGGTGCTGCCGTTAGAAAATATCTGAAACTGGATAGTTAACAAAGACAGAAATTTATTTTTCCCACGGTTCTGGAGGCTTGGAAGTCCAGAGTAAGATACCGTAGATTGAGTTGTCAGGTCAAAAATCATGCTCTACTTTAAACGTGGTGCACTGTTTGGAAGAGAGGTACATGATGGCCTCCCATGGTAGATAAAGAGGGGAAAATGGCTCCAATTTTCAGTGAAGCTTTCTTTCAGGACTCACTTTCCTTCATAAAGGAGGATCCTCATGCCCACATCGGTTCTAATATGCAACACATCTTACTTCCTGCTCATATATCATTAAGTTTAAATATATTCAAACCTAGTACAGAATCATGCTTTATTGCAGAATAATGAAACGTTTTCTAGGCTGGTAAGTATAGAAGGAAGGCTGTGGAAAATTAATAAAATAATCCAGACAAGGAGTTAAAAAAAAACCCATAAACTGGGTAGTAGTCATGCGATGGATAAGAAAACTTCATAAAGTTTGAAGATTTGAGACTTGTCTATACATGCATATAAATGAAATGATCTAGAATTTTGTTTCCATGAGAGAGAAAAGGCAAAAATAATTTTAATGTATACAAGTTGATAAAATGTGACACCATTTATCCAAATGGGAAATCAAAATTATAAGTTATTCTTAGAAATGAAAACAATTTGATGCTAGATTAGTTGAGTTTAGAATGTAATATTTTATAATTTACAATTATTTCTTTTTTTTCCAGTCCTGAGCCTTGAACTCAGGGCCTGAGCTCTGTCCTTGGGCTTTCTCAAGGCTAACCCTCTACCACTGGAGCCACTGCATCATTTCCAGCCTTTTTCTATATATTTGGTACTAAGGAATCAAACCCAGGTCTTCATGCATGCTAGGTAAGCACTCTGCTACTTGGCCAAACTCCAGGCCCAATTTACCACTATTTCTATCAGCAAGGCCAAGATATAAATGTGGAAGTCCTCTGCATTGAGATGGTAAAACTAAGGTAGAAAAGACAGTATTATCAGAGCCTCAATAAACCAAAAAACAGAATTCTTTTCATGTCGCTAGTGCTGCTAAAGGCAATGAAAAATCATAAACTGAGTATATATCTACAAAAAATAATCATGTATTAACAAATGGTATTTTTGAAAGATAGACTAATATGACTGCAAGGTTTTTCAATCACAGTTTTAATTTATTATTTCTAGATCTATATACTAAATACTTAAAATATATTAATTTTAAAAATTTAATTTTAAATGCAATGCCAATAAAATAATTTAAAATGTTTTTTTTCAATTTAATGAACTTGTTATAGAGTTTCTAGGAATAGTCAAAATTTGATTTCCTTCAAAAGTAAATGCAAACATAGTATGAAAGAGATTGAATGGTTTAAATGTGGTGAAAATGGAAACTATTTAAAAACTAAAGCATAATAAGAAAAATACAAAATGAATCAAATGGAGAAAACATTTTAAACCTATGTGATAATATATAAGTGGTCATTATTCACAATACATTCATACTAATCAACAATATGAATAGTGCCTTTTTTAGTTTGGGAATGAAGCTCAGTGATTGAACTCAGGACATCTCATATGTTAGGAAAATGTCTTTACTACTCCTGCATTGACAGTAATACTTTAATAGAGATAAAGAGATGGTATATAAATCTGATCACAGGTATAGAAACTCGTTCAGTTTCATTAGTCATACAATAAATACAAATAATAAGATGAACCTTGAAGCTGAAGAGATAGAATCAGAATTAGAAAGGAAAGTTGACTACCTACAGACAGCACAAATGGCCATTTTTAATTTTACAAACATTTCATGTTTCACAATGGATGATCACCAGAATCAGTCATCTGCACAATATGGAAATCTGATTGTCACTCTTGAGATGGGTGATTAATGAATCTTCAGAAACAATTTCATGCTGTGCCTATGTAAGATCAGAAGTTTTTTTTCCTCAAAAGTATGATTCTATTAATAAATTTTAAATGGTACAGTCTCACAATCCAAGGTCACAGGATTAGTCTATTTGAAGACATTCTGAATATAACTCATATAAGATACTTAAAAACAGACCCAATAGAATTCTTTTATACTGAAAAGTGTAATACAGAATGTGAATATTCTGGGAGAGGTTGTTTAGGGTTTCCTTTTCTGAATCTAGCAAGTGCAGCTTCCATCTCATCCTTTCTTTTCAAGGACCAGCTACCACCTCTACATAGATGATTTGTCTTCTCATGTTCCTTGTGAAACATGAATGCATTGCCCAGTCTTATGACAACTTTATATAATACACACCTGCTATGTTCATTCTATTTCATTTGTTTGTTTTCCTTATTAGGTAGAGCCATACAAACAAAAATGTTTTATTATTTTCCCTTGAATCTTAGATTGACATGCATAAAGGGAAATGGAAGTCATTCTGGAGAATGATAAGGACAAGTGCTGGAAGTTGAGAGGTAGGGGCAGAACATAAACTCATCTGCATGAAAAAGGAAAAAAACAGGTGAGAGAGCTGAATATACCTCTGCATATCAAGACTTGACATATTACACATCCTGTAGAAATTTCTTTTCTAGTCAAGTTTCATAGTTTAAAGCAAATCATTCATTTCACAGCTCTGTTTATCCAGTTTAATTACCTCCTTGGATCAAATGATGTTGGAAATTGCAAGATATCTGGTTGGCTTTCTGGAATATGTAGCTATGAATTTGTGGCAGTGAAATATCTTAGGTGTGCAAATAAAGTCACCTTCTATGAAAGCTGATGAACCAAAGGTGGCTTGAAAAAGTCCCTTTTTTTGAGTTGAGAACAATTATAGCTATTCTTTAAGAATATTCTCAGTAAGTGCAATGACATGAACATTTTGGAAAGAGAAAAGTTAAAGATGCTATCCATATTTTTTAACAACAAGTGAAGAGCCTTCTAGCAGAAAGAAAGTAGCAGATATTAGACCAAATATACTTCTGGAGTTGGAAGAATGCAAAAATTGTCTAAGGATGGCATGATTATCTCAGGCTTATGTCTCAGGCAAATTTTGTTGCTGTGACAAAATAGCAGAGTAAATAAACTAAAGTGAGAAAAGATTTATGTTAGCTTATGGTTTCAAAAGGTTCAGTCCACAGTTGGTAGCCTGGCTCTATTGATTCTGAGACTCAGGTGAGATAGGAGGAATATCATAGCAGAACAGTGTGGACGAGGAGAGGGAGGAAGAGGGAGAAATTATTGGAAGACACAAAGAAACACACACAGAGAAAAACACATATGGAGAGAGAAAGAAAAAGGAATCAGAAGGGGCTAGAGAGAAGACATAACTTACTAAGTCATGACCTAGTTACCTATTTGCACTAAGTAGGTCTGACCTGCTAGCAGTCCATTCATCTCTGAACTATCAATATGGTGATCTATTGATGAAGTCAGCACACTCAAGATCTGATCACCTGTCAATAATGCCACCTGCCAGGGAGCCAACATTCAAAACATGGGCCTTTATGAAGGAAACTTCACAATGAAATGGCAAAATACACTTTTCATCAGAAACTCATGAATCTGAAGTACGCTTAACATTAGTAAGTACTAATCCAATGTCTCTTTAGACTTAATTTTTTTACAGTTACTTTTCAGGTCTATGGATTTGCTTGTAGTACTTGAAGACCTGGTATTAATATTTGTTGGTTAAAAAATCTCTAATACACATGGATTTTGTGAAGATGACATGAAATTAGAGCTAACCATTATGCTAGGTGTATATTGAGCCCTTGATTTATCAACAATCACTATCAATATATGGCAGGCACCTTCTAATTTGAAGCTCTGATAATATAATGCAAACTCTATGGGAGTTAGTAGAATACAAACTGAAATCTAGACTGCCTAGAGGTTTTCAAATTATTTTTAAACATCATTATGTTTTCATTCCCCTTAATTAGTACTCTGGGCAATGGCCCCCTACCGTTTAGGGGAGATATAACAGGTGCTCAAATAAAGAGTTCTCTTTGGTTTTTATCTCTAGGTTTTTGTTCCTCCATCTGGCCTAACCATAATTTATGTCACACGTAAAAGTGGGAATCATACATTGCATATTTAGTTACCTTCCTCTAAAATGGAAATATAGTCTATAATAGTCTCTTCAGGACTTCTATTTGGTTGATTTGTGTTGTTGACAACAAAGGCAATGTTGTCCTAATTTTGTTGTTAGATATTAAATATTTAAACGTCATACCGAAGTAGTATTTGAAAGTAAACATTTAAAAAAGAAGCTTAGAATGACTCCTAAAACACTATTTAAAATTCTTCTAGTTAATAAGCACATGCTATGTAATGGAGTTGCAAAAAGATCTTTTACCGGAGGGCTTCTGTTTGGTTATAATCCATTTGGGAATTCTGGTGTGAAAAGGATGTTCACATCTGGTTTATATTTACAGGAGAGTTCAGAGAAGACAGAATTCTTATAATCTTTCTCTTTCCATGATTTAGCAGAATTCTACAACACTTATTTGGGCAGTAAAGTACTTAGGCATTAATCCAAGGAAGTGAAGTTTTGTTATTTTGGATAAATAAAGACAGAGATACAAGTTTATATAATATATATATATATATGGAGCTTAATCTTAATGATTTTGCCAAATTCCAATTTACTGAGAAATATATTAACTTTTTAGCACCAGTGGCACATGCCTGTAATCCTGAGATCTGAGAGTTAGCAGGTTGAGACTGGAAAATTGTGTTTTGAACTCAGACTGGTCAGATAAATATGAGAAACTCTGATGATCCATTTAACCATTGAAAGGTTAGAAGTGGAGGTTTGTCTTAAATGGCAGAACATCAACCTTTAGTGAATGCACAAATCCCTGACTTCACGCCCTGTTACTGGTACAGGGGGAAAAAAGTGTATCTAGCATTAAATACCCGAGGCAAATCCCAAGTTACTGCAGAAGTACATGTATTGTATTTTATGACCTTGTTAGGAGACTTGATTCCATCTTTAAAATGCCCTAAGGATGGAGAGCTCGTTAAAAAAAGTTCAGTCAACATTATGAATAGTTCTCACTCTTTGATCATAGTTTTGCCCTATGGAAATACAAAGATTGAGGCTGATCCTTTTTCATACAACAATATCATGAATTTGACACATGTTGGGAGCCAGAGTGGAATCAAACTGTACCTTGACTTGCATCAGACAATGGCTTTATTGTCTTATTGTTTTCTGGCCCTATTCTATGTAAATGACCTGAGATTTACCATATGAATGTAACACTTGGAGGTTCCCGGGGTCAGGAGGAGGGAAGAAGGGGGAGTGAAAAATAAACTCCGCAGTCTTTACCTGGACTGCGGACATCCCGGACCCGGTGTGTCTGTCTCTCTTCTATTTCTTACTAGTCCTTGCCCCCTATTTCAGGAACCCCAATCTGCGAACCCTGGTTTGCTGCCAGTTGGCCCCAGCAGACACACACATATCTTTCTTCTTTTGGGCTAACTACTTAGGAGAAAATGTTGGGTTGCAAAACTTCACATTTAGAAAGGACACAATCTTTACTAATGAGAAATTTATAGATAGAACAAAAGTTCAGAAAATGTAGTATATAAGCATGGCTCTAGCAAGTACTTTTGGAATGTTCAGGTAGTCTGAGAATTCAGTCTGAAGAATGGGATGATATTTTATAACATTACTTGTGATATATATAATATATATTAGTATATATATTATATATATAAAGACAAGAGTTCTCTGGCTGATAAATTCCAAATCTTTTATTTGTATGTGCTTTTTTCTTGTGCTGGTTGGGTATCTTATTTTTATATCTAAAATTGATTTTTTTAATTTTTTTATTGTAATTAGTAAAAGGGTTACATGATATTTGCCAGATAGAGGTGCATTAATTCACATACATTGATACCCTTTCACATGTCTTGGTACCCATTTCCCTCCCCCCCACACCTCCCACCCATCTTGGTTTTCCCCCCTTCCCTATCAAATTTCAAATATCCAAATACAAATAAATTCAATATATCAGATAACAAAGTGAGATACTATACCAATATGAGATAACCAAGGGACAGCAAAGGAGATGAGAGACAACATAGTACATTAAGGACAACAATCATTCATTATATGGCTTTTGTTTCAATATCCTGGAGGTCCTTTCAATTAGCTTCACATTATATGGCCTTATATATCAAGATTTTGCTCTATTGCAGATTTCTGCTAGTAGAGCCCAAGGTTTCTACTGATGATGACAAATGAGGGAAACCATTGAGCCTAAGTTCCCTTGAGTCTGGCTTACTTCACTTAATATGATTTTTTCTAAGTTTTGCATTTCCTAACAAATGGGGCGATGTCATTCTTTCTGACAGCAGCATAGAATTCCATTGTGTACAAATACCACAACTTGTTGATCCACTCATCAACTGAGGGACATCTAGGTTGGTTCCATATCTTTGCTATGGTGAATAGTGCTGCAATGAACATTGTTGTGCTAGTGGATTTAGTATGTCCTTGTTTCTGGATGATTGGGTAAATGCCAAGTAGTGGAATTGCTGGGTCATAGGGAAGTTCTATGTTTAGCCTTTTGAGGCACTGCCACACTGCTTTCCATAGTGGTTGAACGAGTTTGCACTCCCACCAACAGTGTAGTAGTGATCCCTCCTGGCCACATCCCCTCCAGCATCTGTTGTTATTCGTTTTCCTGATCCTAAAATTGATTCTTCTACTCTGGTGTATTCCATCCCCTTCTTTTCTTCTTCTTTTCCTGCACTTTTTTGATACTTTCTATTACTTGTTTCTTATTTAATTTGATTTCCTTATAAATAACATGTTAGAGTGTCTTTCTTAAAAAAATTAAGATTAGACACTTTTAAATCATAAATATTACTATGGTTACAGCATAAGATTATTTGCTTTATTTTCAATAATTTGGAAGGTATCTAAACTCTTTGAATTTCTTTTTAAACAATTGTGATAAAATAAGAACAAAATAATGTCATAATTGTGTTGAGTGTGCTAAGAGGAAAAACTTTATAAGCTTTATGTTTTCCATTCATTTCTTTGATAATATGTATGATGAGTTCTAAAATATTAAATTATGCAGATATTGTTCTGGCTCTTTAATTAGCTTTTTCTGATAATTATAATAATATTATAATAAAATAATATGGTAATAATTTTTACAATCAAGTAAAAATCAGTTGTTGACACACACCATTCCTACTTTCTCAAATTCATACTGTTAACAAATGTTTCTAGAATTAATTTTCCTATATGTGGCAACTGCTTTATGCATGTAATCATATTTTAAAAGCTAAAAGGCAGGTTCAGATTTTCCAGTTATTCCATATAGCAATTTTTTGTTAATTTTTTAGCATAAATTACTGTATTAGAGTATATTGCATAGTAATTCTATATACATGTTAGCTATAGTCATCACAGTTAGTTATTCACTAAAACTGAAAATTCTCTGGCCTAATCCTGTAAGCCTTGGCTCCTAGAAACCACTATTTCTTCTCTGTATTAATTCATCTATTTTAGATTCCACATACAAGGAAGATCATGTATTTGGATAAAAATGCCATGTCAAACTTGTTGCTGTGAACATTAGTAACCTGTCATACATTCATATTAGACACACTCTAGGATTATTCAAGCTAGTATAGTCTTCTATCAGTCTATAATTAAGAGAAGAAATTGATGAGTGTCAGTGGCTTACACCTGTAATTCTACCTACTCAAGAGGCTGAGATCTGAGGATTGTGGTTCAAGTGAGATTCTTATCTCTAATAAACTACTAAAAATATATCTGGAAGTGGAGCTGTGGCTCAAATGGTAGAATACTAGCCTTGAGCAAAATAAGCTCAGAGACAGTGCCCAGTCCCTGAGTTCAAGTCTCATAGCACTACTCCCTTGCCCCCAAGGGGAAAAAGAAAAGAGTGAAAAAAGAAATTAATGGAACATACTTTTCATAAGAAAATCAGGGCCTGGAACAGTGGCTCATAATTATAATCCCAGCTACTCAGAACGTAGAGATAAGAGGTTCACATTATGAGTCCACCCTTGAAAAAAGTAAGTCAGACATTCTCTCATCAAAGTAAGATATGCACAGTGGAATATATCTTTAACTCTAGATACCTGAGAGTCAAAGATGTCTGAATTATGTTTCAAGAATAGCTTGAACAAACATGGAGACTTTATGTAACAACAAGTGAAAGAAGGTTCAGGTGGTACTGATTTCAAATCCCAGCACGAACAAAGACACACGCAGTATAGCACTTAAAATACAAATATAAATATAAATATGTCTGTGATATCACCACTGGTAAAAATAACATATACATTATCCTAAAACCATTATCTTCTATCCTATCATTTTTAGTAAATAACAGATAATCCATTGAGTCAAGGTAAATTTGGACAGCTGTCCACAAAGACCTGGTTTGCTTCCTCAGTACCACATATATAGAAAAGAAAAAAAAGCTAGTAGTAGCACTGTGGCTCAAGTGGTAGAGCTCTAGTCTTGAGAAAGCCCAAGGACAGTCTGAGGACTGGCAAAAATTTAATTTTATATAATGCCATTCAAGTCATAAGTCAATTTATTTGGACATAAGCTGCATCTGGCATAATAATACTGGTGTTAAATGAGTGGGAGCACAGGGATGGCCCCCAAACACTGATATGAAGGAAACTCTCTGAAAGCTATTCAATAAAAAGGAGTGGGAGATGGGAAAGGAGAGAGAAAGGTAGAGGTTATTCTGGCCTAAATATGATATAACTACATGAAAAATGCCATGAGAAATTCCCTTGGCATTATTTATGCCAACAATAAAACAAAGCCAAGCTAATGAATGACAAGAAAGTAAGATTATGCAAGGAGCAGGAAGTAAGGGACAGGCAAGGGCAAATGAGGAGGGCGAGTGAGGTGAATTTGATGGTTGCACTTTGTAAATATAAAAATGGAATACTGAAATCAGTTAAAAATGCTCTGAGAAAAGGGAAAGGGAGGAATGGGGGTCGAGGGAGAATGACTTGGGCAAAATTGACTGAGGTGTATTTTTTCCCCTCCCATTCCACATACACACCGTGTACAACCATAGTTTGCTAATTATATGAGTGATTATTGTCCTTAATGTACTCTGTTATTTCTTATCTCTTTTGCTGTCCCTTGGTTTTCTCATATTGTTACTTCGTTTTACCTTGTTATCTGATATATTGTATATATGCGTATTTGGTTATTTGAAATCGGATAGGGAAGGGGGAAAACAAGATGAGGGGCGGGGTTGGGGGAGGGAAATTGGGACAAAAACATGAGAAGGGGTAGCAATGATTGTTAACTAATGCACCATCTATCTGGAGAGTATAACGAAACCCTTCTATTAATTACAATAAAAATTATATGAAAAAAAGAAAAGAAACTTTGAAAATCTAAAGGGTGAAATCTTACGTCAATCATTCTTACTGTCTACACATGAGTCTAACTGGATGAAGACAAGGGAAATGGTCTTTATAATTGTACAACAGTGGAGTATGCACCAGATCGGCAGTCATTTAGTGTTTGTTACGAGTTCTTGTGTTGATTCAACAAGCAATGCCTCTTAAGTCAGCTTTCTCATTAGCCATGCTAATATTGAAAAATAATGATGTCTACAAACAAATTAGAATTGGAAATCGGGTTTCAATCAGCTTCTGGAATACCAAGCTTAGAGAGAGTTTTTTAAAATTAATTAATCTAAGTCATCTATGAAAAGAGTATTTATTATTATTGTGCCATCATGGGGGAACATGAGCTTTCTAGAGCTATTACAGGCTATGTCATTTGAGAATAGCTTTTTCCTCCTTTACACACATGCATGCACAGAAATATGAGTAATCAGATATTGACTTATATCACTGTTAGAAAATAAAAAGAACATGTTATTTTACCTCAGGAATTTTTTCTTATCATATAACATTCAATATATATATGTATATTTATATTTTATATACTTGTGTGCATAGAAATAGATACGTGTTCCCAAATTATTTTGGCTCTTGTCACTATTTTAGTGCTAAAAAGTTAAGTTTTACCCACACTCTCTAGAGTTATCACACATAGAAATATATATTTCTTCTGATAAAAGTACACTTTTATGCTGAAAAATATTTGTTTTTATCCTAAGACCAATAACTGATTATTTGAAATAGGAAAGGGTGTGGGGGAAGCAAGATGATTGGGAAGGAGTTGGGGCGTGGGAAATGGGGACAAAAACATAAGAAGGGGTATCAATGTGTGAGAAGTAATGCACCCACTATCTGGCCAACATAACTGTAACCCCTCTATACATTACCTTGATAATAAAAAGACCAATAACTGAGTTTAGGTCAGCAGATTAATTTTCAAGTTTTTAGAATAAGTGTGGCTAGAAATGGTTTTAAAATAGTAAATGATTGCAGTATGAATTATTTAAAATGAAGAACAAAAGTAAAAGAAAAGCAGTAATGGCCTTCTTTAATTCTTTTCTTTTTTATGATAATGTACTTAATAAAGAAGATTCCTTAAATTAATGGGCCAAAGAATTTTTTTCTAGACCTAAGGAGGTTGATTGAATAATCAAATTCCAGAGCACAGTAAGAAATAATAAACCTCCTAAAACCCAACCTTGCAAAAAAAATCCCACTTGAGTTTTACTGGGAAAAATTTTTATATCAATGCTTAATGAGATGGCAAGTATGCATGAATAATTATTTTTACTTACTGTTCTCATTAAGAAAAAAGTTATCATTTCTTTAGTCAGAAATAAAAATTCTCTGCTATCATTGACATCAACTATATACTCTCTCATCTCTCATCTCTCATCTCTCATCTATATCTATAGATATCTTTTGGTGGGTCACGGGGATTGAACTTGGCCTGGGCTCTGTCCCTGAGCACTTCATATCAAGGCCACTGCCCTACTTCTAGGTCTGGGTGTTGTCTCCGAGCTCTTCAGCTCAAGGCTACCACCCTACCCTTGAGCCCAGCCCCGATTCCCCTTTTCTAGAAGTTAATTGGAGATGAGAGTCTCAGGTCCTTTGGTGCCCTCAAATCTTGATCCTCAGATCTCAGCCTCCTGAGTAGCTTATATCTATAGTAGTTAAATAATTTTCATTATTGTTAAATAGATGTGCAAAGGGTTTTCAAGTTAACATTAAGTTACACACTTTCATCAATGTCAGCCCTTGCATCACTGCCCCACCATCCTATAACCTAACCCAACCCTATCCATCCCCTCCAGTTGCTGTTTGTCTAGCTCCATTTTCACACACACACACACACACACACACACACACACACACACACACACATCTTCAGTATTAAGACTGTCTTCACCCCCAATGACATCCCTTATAACTCTTCCTTGAAGTCATAGAGAGAAAATAATATATTAGTGTAGCCAATACTGAGCAAATCATCTTTTATTTCAAGTTTTCCATGCAAGAGCTTCATTCGGCTGAGGAAGAGACAATCTTTGGGCATCATCATGTCCATCCTTTTCTTCCACATAGATTGCATAGGCAAGAAGATGGTATGTCTTCTTCTCAAACAGCTTTTGCTTACCAGTGAATACAATCCACAGTCCCTGCTCTTTTGGATATTATACTTGATTGTCTATATAAGTAATGAGCTTCCCTTTCAGATTATATATTATGTCTATATAAAATATATGTGTGTATACGAGTATATGAATATCTGTACATGTTTGTATATATTTTGTAAATCTATATACACATAGATGTATATACATGCATGCATATTTGTAAAGCTAAAGGAGTTTCTTGCAAATTTTGAAACAGGTTTTAATACCCAGAAAATAATTTTTTTCTCATAGACCTAGGGGTCCCATCTACTTGAAATGCTCAAACAAAATAGAATCCAATCAGGAATTTCCTTGCAAGGACAAAAGCCAAACTTCCTCAGAATATAAAAAATATTTCCTTTGTAAAAGTGGAATGTTTAATTTCCCTTTGCATAAAGAAAGTTGATAAAAAACAGATGGTCATCTAATGTTCAGAAGAATTCAGGCGGAAGGTTAGGATAAGCATCAAGAACTCTTATTTGAAATTGCCCACCATTTGTGTCAGAACATGTACCTAATGGATCATATAAGTCTATCTATGTGAGACAGGATATCTTATTGCCTTTACAAACTCTTCAGCTGATTGCCTGAGATGGGTAGTTCATTCTGGCTTAATGTTTGTTCATTAATAAAACTGCTCTCTTCTACCTCTGTACTGAAGTTTTATGAATAGAAAAGAACTTTTATTTCTAATTATATTTCCCTAAGATTTCAAAGAAAAGCAAAAATATCTACTTTAATATAATATAAGGTAGAGTTCAGAATCAAAGCAAAACTACAGAAACAGAGAAGGGACAGTGGATAGCACTGAGATGATCAGTTATTTAAAAGTTGTTTGTCAAATCAGAGAAAGTATGGATAAGTGGGAGTGCATTAAACAGCAGAGCTTCTGTATTGCAAAGGACATAGCTAGCAAATTAACTAGAAAGCCTACAGAGTGAGAGAAGATATTCACTGACCATACAATGGACAACGATCTCATATCTAAAATATATCAACAGCTCAAAAAATTGAATCACTCCAAAACTAATCTCCAAAGAAACAACCATCCCATTAGAAGATGGGCCAAATACTAAAAGAGAGTCTTCTCTGAAGAAGAAATAAGAATGGCCTATAGACACATGAAGAAATTATCAACATCTCTGGCCATAAAAGAAATGCAAATCAAAACAACTCTGATTCCACCTCACTCCACTTAGAATGGCCATGATCAAGACATAAGAAAGGGTATCAATGTATGTGAAGTAATGCACCTTCTATCTGGAGAATATAATGTAACCCTTCTATTAATTACAATAAAAAATATATGAAAAAAAAGAAATCTAACAACAGATACTGAAGGGGATGTGGCCAGTAGGGGTCACCACTAAACTGTTGGTGGGAGTGCAAACTCTCAACCACTATGGAAAGCAGTATGGCAGTTCCTCAAAAGACTAAACATAGAGCTCCCCTATGACCCAGCAATTCCACTACTTGGCATTTACCCAATCATCAAGAAACAAGGACACACTAAATCCACTAGCACAATGATGTTCATTGCAGCACTATTTACCACAGCAAAGATATGGATCTAACCCAGATGCCACTCAGTTTATGAGTGGATCAACAAGATGTGGTATTTGTACACAATGGAATTCTATGCTGCTGTCTGGAAGAACAACATCTCCCCATTTGTAAGGAAATGGAAAGACTTAGAAAAAAATCATATTAAGTGAAGTAAGCCAGACTCAAAGGAACATAGGCTCAACGGTTTCCTTCATTTGTCATAATCAGAAGAAACCTTGGGCTCTCCTAGCAAAGATTTACAATAGAGCAAAACCTAGATACATAAGGCCATATAATATGTCGCTAAATGAAAGGATCTCCAAGATATAGAAACAAAAGCCATATAATGAGTGATTGTTGTCCTTAATGTACGATGTTATCTCTCATCTCTTTTGCTATCCCTTGGTTATCTCATATTGTTACAGTATTTTACCTTATTATCTGATATATTGTATATATGTTTATTTGGTTATTGCAATAGGATAGGGAAGGGGTGAAAACAAGATGAGGGGCGGGGGTGGGGGGAAGGGAAATGGGGACCAAGACGGGAGAAATGGTATCAATGTTTGTGAAGTAATACACTGTCTATCTGGTGAATGTAATATAATCCTTCTATTAATTCCAATAAAATATATGGAAGACAAAAATTGTTGTTCATCAATAGCACAATAGTTTAATATATATGTATATGTCTATATTAAATAATGCTATTCCAAATAAACTCCACAATATGGAAACAAGAGGCTTGTTTTTGTTTATTTTTATGTAATATATGAAGTCATTTCCTTTTTCTTATTTTTTTTACCCTATGGTTTATTCCTTACTGTCAGTGTTTTTGATTTTGGTATCTTGTGTCTTGTGTATATTTATCTGATTTGGGGGAACAAAAAATGGTGAGACAAAGGACAGAGGGTGAACAAATGTAACAGTGATACTCACAAGACACTATAGTGGAAATGCACTTGACAACTTATAAGGAAGTGGGGGAGGGAAATGAGATGAAAACGATGGATAGGGTAACTGTTCGACAAAAGAATGTACTTACTACCTTACTTATGCAACTGGAACTCCTCTGCACATCATACATACAATAAAATTAAATAAATTGTGTGTGCATATGTTACACATTGCATCATTGTCTAGCTTGATGTCGGTGGCCCACATAACTAATTCTATATTTTGGGGGAGGGTCAGTTGGTCATGGGGCTTGAACTCTGGGCCTGGGTACATTCCCTGAGCTCTTCATCTCAATGCTACTGCCCTACACCTGGAGCCACAGCCCCACTTCTCATTTTCTAGTGATTAGTTGGAGATAAGAGTCTTACATTCTTTAGGGCTGGCTTTGAACCACGATCCTCAGATCTCAGCCTCCTGAGTAGCTAGGATTACAGTCACTAGCCTTTGCCCTTGGCTACCTGTTCTTTCTTTCTTTCTTTCTTTCTTTCTTTCTTTCTTTCTTTCTTTCTTTCTTTCTTTCATTTCTTTCTTTATTTATTTATTTTGACAATCCTGGGCTTGAGCTCAGGGCCTGAGCACTGTCCTTGGACTTTCTCAAGGTTAGAGCTCTACCACTTGAGCCTCAGCACCATTTCCGGCTTTTTTCTATGTATGTGGTACTGAGGAATCAAACCCAGGTCTTCGTGCATGCTAGGCAAACACTCTACCACTAGGCCAAACTCCCAGCCCTACCTATTCTTTTGAATATTACTTTCTCTATGTTCTAGAAAATAGTCAAAGGAGCCACACATTTCCTTCAGCCCCAAAAGTTTGGAAATTCTTGAGATCATGTCATTTCATCCATTTAACAAATGGATACTGTTGAGAATAAGCACATTTTAATGACATGTTGTAATGTAGATTCTTAATGTTCTGAAAATACTATTGGTAATTTTTTATATAGAGATTATTATATAAATGCATCGGAGAGTAAGAATTTATGTAGCACATTTTATAACAATCCCTATCATCAACATTTTTGTTCTGGAGATTATATCATTTAAAATAATCTTGCTTAAATATACTAAATCACATCCCTAAGTTGGAACTCCAAAATACACGAATAAACATGTAATTTACTTAAAAGCAAGAGTCATGATTGAGGTATTTCATGACACTTTATTACTATTCTAAGCCACCTTGAATCATGAGTTATGTTTTACCACAAAATCCAGAGTCAAATCTAAGTATTCATGGAAATATGCTTTGTATTTACTAGATGTGATAAAAAATATAATCTAAGTATATCGTAGTATCAGAAAGTATTTTCTCTATGAAGATTCAGGGAAGTAAGTGATTTTCATCTTCTATTTACAGTAGTAACTTAAGTGCAGAGTTTGGGTTATAACTTGAAATAAAAATAACTCAGTAAAAGCAGGTCCCTAGTGCTAAGCAGCAAGTACACTGAGGCAGTTAGGGATACCAATGAATCATAATGTGGATTGGTCATTAATTTGCATAGTAACTTTCCTTGGGCACACCTGTTCTCCTTTATTCAAAAAATAAAGAAAGTGAGCATTGGAAAGTATAATAAAGATTTCAAAGCTATCTACATGCTGAAAGGTAAGAATAAGAATAGGGTAGTTATCAAACATTAATTTCTTCATGCTTCCACTCACTAAAAACCATTGTTACCATTCTCTTCTGTTTAGCAGGTGGGAAAAAATAAAGGAGAAAAATTTAATACTTATATTCACTGCATTTTAGTACATATATTGATGTTCATGTGTATTAGAGCAGATGTAGTTTTTATATGAGACCAATTTAATTAATTTTTAAAAAAATTATTATAAAGGCAATATACAGAGGAAATACAGTTACATCTCATTTGAACAGTGTTACCCCCTCCCTCATTTTTTGCCTCTTCCACTTCTTGCCTTTCCAAGTTGTACAGTTCATTTCTAACAGACTGTCTACAATCACTCAGCATTGTGTCATCCTTTGGCCCTCCATTTCTGTGATTCCTCTTCCCTTCCCTACATCAGGTAAGCTTACTATAAGATAAAGGGAACAGATGTAAAAAAATGGCAATAGGGAATAGACTAAAGAAAGGAAAAAGAAAGGAAGGAAGCGAGAAAGAAAGAAAGAAAAAAAGAAAGAAAGAAAGAAAGGAAGGAAGGAAGGAAGGAAGGAAGGAAGGAAGAAGAAATAACTGCAAACCTTGCTTTAACAATATCTTGTTACCATTCCTTGTACCTTATTTTGATAAACATTATTTTATATGTCCATATGCACATAGCTATTGTGATTCTCTGCTAAGAATATCCTAGACATATTCTAGTTATTAAAAATGAGGTAAATCATGCAGCCTATGCTTCTTTGAGTCTAATTTACTTCACTTCATCTAATTTTTTCCAAGTCTTTCCATTTCCTAAAAGTATACTGTAGAATATTCACAGGTACCTGATGAGGAGTCAATCACCAAAGCATTTATTGCCCACTCAACTCCAAAGGGCAGTGTACTAAACACAATGAGATGGCACAAGGGAACTGGAAGATAATGACCTTTGACCGTGTGGAAACTAAAAGGAAAAACTGCTGCCTAAAAAAATACTTATAGGAAATGGCGTTGTGGCTCAAGTGGTAGTGTGCTAGCCTTGAGCTGAAAAGTGACAAAAACGACAAAAAAAAATTATGAAGCCAGGCGCAACTGCTCATGCCTGTAATCCTAGCTACTCAGGAGGCTGAGATCTGAGGATCACAGTTCAAAGCCAGCCAGGTCACAAAAGTCTGTGAGACTCTTATCTCCAATTAACCACCAGAAAACTGGAAGTGGCGTTGTGGCTCCCAAAGTAGTGTACTACCTTTGAGCTGAAGAGCTCAGGGACAGCACCCAGGCCCAGAGTTCAAGACCATGACTACCACCAACTGTCTATCTGTCTGTCTGTCTGTATTTATGTATGTATATATATATATTTATGGAAGTGTATTTGCAGATGTTCTTATGATTCCTCCTAGTGTAATTCTTATTTTGGGAGATAGGTTTTAGAAGTTTCCTGTCAAAAATTAAATTGATGTTAAACCGAGGAAACCTTTAATCAAATTCAAATAAGGTTGATTATGATGTTAGGCTAATTAAGATAGTAGAATCTAAGGATCTGAGAGCAAATTTACCTGTGTCAAAGGACATTTCTATTATTTTAGCCACGTGCTACAGACATACTAAGATCTTCATGGTTCTAGATTCTAAGTTCTTTGTTAAATGTGAATCGTGTTAGACTATTGTCTAGCTATAACTGTCACTAGAACTATGTGAACTGAACTATAGTGCATTTTTAAATTTATTTTTTATTATCATAGTGATTTAGAGAGGTGTTACATTACATTTATACGGTAATGGGTACATGACTTCTTGAACATTGTTACCCCATCCTGTGTTTTCTCCCCCTGCAAGTCGTAGAGTTCATTTCCAACATATTATCTTGTGAATATCACTGTTACACTGATTCATCCTTTGTTCTTTGACCCTTTATCTTGTTTTTCCCCTTCCCTTCCCTGACTTATAGTATATTTTTGTGTTAGTTTACTTGCTGATTCTCAACAGTTGCTAAGGTAATATTAGGAAATGTTAACAACATTAATAAATCATTTATAGAATTTGTATAGTATATAAAAGAATATTCATACTTAGACACTGCTTCTATTTTATTATTGGAATATGGGAATCAGGGGAATTAAATGTGCAAAATGGTGGTCTGACTTCTTTCAACTATTTTTTAAGTACACCAGCACTGAAGAGAAAAAGAAAGAAAACAAGAAAAAATGCATTTGTGCATTGGTATCAGGTTCCAGGACCCCATTGAGATACCAAAATCCAGCAGTATCCAAAATAAAGCAGTATTTCCATACAATCTACACACATCCAGGTATACTTGTGAATTCATCTCTAGATTACTTATATCTATGTTGGCTAGCTTTCTGTAATTATAACCAATAACTAGCATAATCACTTAATAAGAAGGCAGGTTTTCAGCCCACAGTTTCGGAGATTCTCTTCCAAGCTTGATTGGCCATGTTGTTTTGGGCCTCGGTTCACTCAGTACATTAGGTATGTGCAGTAGGGCAAAACCGATCATCTCGTGGCCGAGTTGCAAAAGAGAGAAAGAGATTGGAACATGCTCTCTGTGATGTTAAGACGTCACACTAGATTTGAAAGATTTTGCCACTTCAGTAGCATCTCCCAGAGGATGAACAAATTGAGAGACATTAAAGATCCAATTTATCATAGCAGTTATTACCACAGTGTAATGCTATGTCAAATAGATGTTATACAGTGTTGTTTCTCCCCAACCATTTCTGATTTCAGGTTTGTATAATCCCTAGATGCAGAGCCAATAAATACAGGGGCTTACTATTTAGCCAGGTAGACTTACCCATTCAGTAAGAGCTGTGTCAGCGTCACAGTAGACTTCAGTGGGGATGTATTTTAACTTCTGGTCACTTTACTGGTGATTCTAAACTTGGTATCTTATAATATAATACTGTGTAATGGCAAAGGTTGAAATTCTGCCCTAATACTGCTCTACTATTTATTAGCTATCTTAGTGTAAATACTGAATTTCTCCAAAACTTGGTTACTTTCCCATTAAATTAGCATAGTACGAGGGATTTAAAATAGGATTTATGTGAAGCATTTAGTAGAGTACCTAGCACTTGTAATAAATACTAGCTATTATGTTACTCAGATTATTTTAAGAGATAATACAGATACCACATCTACTGTGGGATTTTTTTTTTAACTTGCTGCAATAGAACAAAGATTTATCTTTGACCTAGCTTCACATGTAATTTTGATTGTATTTCAATTTTTTAAGTTCCTTTACTTTGGAATTTATTTCTTGATTCTGTGATGAATAATAAGTCAGTGTTAACTTATATCCAATATCTTTTCTCTGAAACAGACACAGGTGGAAGTTTTTATCTTTTCTTAAGTCGTAATTTGAACTGCTTGGGTAAGAGTATTAACTTAGTAGATTCTGAAGTTTATAACTTATTTCATCTATATAATACAGGGCATAATAGTGGCATCAGTGTGTACTTTAATTGCTTGGTGATTTTACAGAAATTGTTTACTAAACAAAACTTCAGGATTAAATATGCATTAACATTTATATGAGGGGAAGGTTCCATGATCTTCTATACCCATGACAAAAGCATATGATCCAATCACTTAGAAATAGATTTGGGACCCAATTTCATCTGATCAAAAGGACTATACTTTGGAATTCATTTTTAAGCACTCCTTAACCTTTGCTTAATTTTCTGTCTTTCATTTCTTTATGTTCACAGACTTCTTGAAAAATATGTTTGGCATTTATAGGTTGAAATACACCTTAGTTTTCAAGAAGACTGCGAACATAAAGAAAACGAACAGTGCAACAGTTCCTATCTTTCCTTTCTTCCCAATATGCCTAACATTAAATACGTACTGCCAAGTGTTGATTTAATTTTTTAGGAGTACCCCTTTTCTATTAAACTGGTATGATAAGATCCCATGACTAGTGACTTAGCAGTAAACAGAACAGGCACATTTTTTGTCATCTTTGTAGATTTGTTTTCAAATGCAAGAGATGTACCCTAAATAAAACACAGGCTAAGCATTAGTGAATAATAAATTTTAGGATATCATTAAAATATAACTAAGCAACAAATGGATAAGAAATGTTCCAGCAAAATCTAGTCAAGGTGTTACTTCTGGAACATTTCACTGGGAAAATTATGAATGAGGAAGTTTGCAAAATAGCATTGAACCTTTGCCACGAGAATGTGAAAAGACCATCAAAGCAGTGGGAACATATACCAAAGAACATACTTGAATAAAAACTTAAAACAAGTAATACAATATCAGAGTAAAATGTCTTATTTTTTCTAGCTAATTAAAGCAATATTTTCATGCAAAAATTGAAAGAAGTATAAAGATGAAACAAATATAAGCATGAAGTTTATTAACAGCATTGATATTTCAGTAACTTTCTTGCAAAACTTTTTAGATATGGGTATGGAAAATATAAGAATGTAAAGGATATATTTTTCTGCCTTCTTTCTTTTTTTTTAGTTAATTTAGTTATTTGATTTATTATGAGGAACATCTACCCGAGGCAGTGAAATTATTTAAAAACTTAATTGTTAATAGTGGTATATTATATTCTGTTATATAAAGTGTTAAATTTCTATTCAATAAATTCCCCTATTAGAGTTTTAGGGACTTTTATTTTTGGCTGTGAAATACCTCTTGTATTTTATGGAACTATCTTTATTACATTTGAATATTATCTTAGGATCTAGAAGTAGAATCCATGCATAACTTAAATGTCACAATTGTATAAGCTCTCTTACTTATAAGTCAATGTACATTTAGCATAAATCCAAACATGTAATAATCTTTAAAATCTATCATTTTTTACCCCATTATTCTTCATGGGTCTATTATATTTATACATCTATCACCTTTTAAAAGTACTCTTCAAAACAGAAAACATTCTAATCTGCAAATAAAGAACTCTTCATGAATTAAAAGGTATTTTTTTTAACAAAAATGACCTCCCAGAGACTCATTAAAATTGTGACTACCACAAGTTATAAATTCAGAGTTTAAAGGAAAAAAATAGTATTCTTAAACAATTTAGTAACGTAAAACAATTCCAAAAAGAAAGATAGCATTTTTTAGCAATGTTGGATGTCACAAAATTTGTACTTACAGCTTTACTTTGAGCTACCTTGATCTCCACATGTGTTTCAGCAAGTCGCTCTGATCCACATGCTTATTTATTGTCTTTCTATCTTATCCTAGAGCTATTTCTGCCCACTGGAGGAGCAACATCAATAAACTACAAGATTTTATTAGGTTTATCCAACAAATGCTGAGCTCTCCTGTTGGGTTTAATTTGTTGGTTTGTTATCATAGTTGTTCCAATTCATCATTCAGTGACCTTTTCTTCTCTACATTAAAGAATCTGTGTAATATTAATCATTCTATGTACTTACATGGATGAATTGATGGCTGATAGATTTCATATTTGATAATTATTGTGTTATTGACAAATGCTTAATTGCATAGGTAAGAATTCAAAGCAGCGGGGCCCTGGTGACTCATGCCTGTAATCCTAGCTACTCAGCAGGCTGAGATCTGAGGATCAAGGTTCAAAGCCAGCCGGGGCACAAAAGGATCTGAGACACTTAATTTCCAGTTAACCTCTAGAAAATGGGAAGTGGGGCTTGACTCAAGGGTAGGGTGGTAGCCTTGAGCTGAAGAGCTCAGGGACAGCGCCCAGGCCAAGTTCAAGCCTCATGACCCACCAGAAAAAAAAAAAAAGAATTCAATGCAACATACTATAATTTACAGGTTAAGGTTTATTGCTGTTTTGTCACTGTGTTTGAGTGTGTGTGTGTGTGTGTGTGTATGCTAATCTTGATACCAGGATCTAGTCACCATCCCTTTGCTTTTTCACTCGAGGTTGGTGTTCTACTACTTATATAACAGTTCCACTGAATTTTTGGTGGTAAATTGAAGAGATTAGAGTCCTTCCTATCGGGCTAGATTCCTGATCAGGCTAGCTTCAAACAATGACCTTTCACATCTCAGCTTCTTGAGTAGCTTACATTACAGGTGTGAGTCAGCAGTGCCCAGCTCAAAGTGAGTTTTATCTTTTTGTTTCCCCTGAGTAACCAATCTGCATAGGTAAGCCTCTTGGTCAATTAAATATACCCATATATTAAGGTATCATCTCCTATATGTAAGTGATGCTCTGCATCAAATTTTCTTCGATGATGGAATAATTTTCAAATAAAGTATATTACAGGCACTTCAAATAAAGTAAATTATAATACAAAGGCTATAACAATATTGAAAGCTTCTGTGTTAACTGGCATAAAATGCTTTCTCAAAAGTACGTTTCTAGATGGGTATTATTTGCTCATATTTATAATTCTAGCTACTTAGGATGCTGGGATCTGAGGAAGTTAGCTTGAAGTCCCTCCAGGAAGAAAATTCTAAGAGATTCTTAGCTACAATTACTCAAAAAAACAAGAGAACAGACAAAAAATAAGGTGAGGGGAAGCTATGGCTCAAGTGTTAAAGCACTAGCCTTCAGCAATAAAGCTCAGGGTTAGCACCGAGGTCCAATACACACACATTACTAAAGGCCATGAGAAAGTAGAATAACCTCTTATCCTAAGAGAAATACTACTCCATTCACCTTCCTTTGTATTTTTCAAGGGTAAAGACTGAAGGACTGAGAAAGGGTACAGCTACTGAAAGAAAATAAACACACAGTATACATTAAAGTTTATAAAAGACCATTACAGAATGGTCTTGAAAACACACACACACACACACGCACACACACACACACACACACACACACACACACACACACACACACACCTTAAGATTATGGAACTACACTATTTTAATATTCTATTTATCTTAGGCTTTGTATTTATATTGCATTGAAAAATATCTTCTAGTTATTTTTTTCTCAGTCTTTTGAGTGTAACTGATAATACACGAGAGGGACTTTATAGAGAGGGTTAGAAGTAAATCTGCATTCTTCAACCCCCAAAATGCTATGAACTAGAACACAAAACACATTTGTAGTCACCAGGGTATTACTTTTCCTTTTCTTATCTGTATATCTACTGACTTGCAAACCACACCAAATTCAGACTGTGTAAATAGTCCTATACAAAAGGAATTCCTTTTGTTTCTGAAGCTTAGGTATGCAGGATTTTGACAATGTAGTGAATATTTCATGAGAAATAAGCGCTACGAAAGAAAGTCACAGAAGGATTAGTCCCACATGATCTTTGTCTTTTGGGTAAGTGTACGCAGTTTTTATTTTTATTCTCAAATTTACAAGTTTTACCGTCTCCAGAGTTTGTGTGCATTCATTTGCAACGCATGCAATCAAATTCTGGCAAGAAAGATTTGTTGCAGAGTGATTCTTTAAGGAGAATTGCTTGTCTAATTCTAGTTTTGGTACCAGAATCTTGAGGAAGTCTATCAATTCCAGTGTTTCTTTTGCAATACTCAGAGGTTCCTAAACCAGGGATTTAATCTTGATAAAGTAGGAATTGGCTAAAACGAATTGAAAAAAATACGATTGTACTAAAATACATAATCCTTTCACACTTTCTAAACTGAAGGATCATCTTATTGCTATTGTCCTTGTTGTTGTTTTCAAACATATGAGGTCTTAGAAGTTTATAGAAATAGTGTTGTTTATTCAAGGATTCATAGATTTCTTCCAGCCCAAGAGAAGGTATACTGATTTTTCTTGCTAATACTTTAATGGGATCTGGTTGGAAGGGCCATTTTGCTACAGGAATAGGAAGCATCTTCTGAATGCAAAGAAAGAACAGAGAAGAGAAACAAAAGGATGGTGGGAAGCTAACAGGGATGGGGAAGAAGAGGAAAAGAATGAAGAGCAGAGAGTGATGGAAAGAGAAGAAAAACTTCACATTGTTGGCAAATATTTAAAAATTCAACTGACAAATATACAAAAATACATGATTGAAAAATACGAGACTTGTAGAGGGTTTAAAAAATTTGGCAAAGATAAAATCTATCTTGGTCCCTTTCTTTAGCCATACTTCAATGTTTTGAAGGAAGCTCATGATAGTCCCACTGTATCAGGAAAAACAATGAATGAACCAGTGTGCCTCAACTTTGTGTTTTTTGTGTATTTTTATGTATTTCCTTTTTCTTGTTTTTGATTGTAGAACTTGAACTAAAGGCCTGGTCACTGTCCTTGAGCTCTTTTGCTCCAGGCTGACTGTATTACTTTGAACCATAATGCCACTTCTCCAACAGTAGTTATTTAATAGTTTAGTATTCATAAACTCTTGCTCTGCTAAAATTTAAACCCCTCAATAATGATAGATGGTCCTTTCCTCATTCATAATAAGACAACTTTAGATTTTAAATTAAAAAAAAACTAAAGCTAAAATGTTTCTTACTTGCTAAAGGACAACCATCAGTAGACACAGAGGTGGACATTCCTCTAATAATTCTATGTGAAAAATAATCTTCCTTAAGGTTGACAGCATCTTATTCAAGCAAAGAACTATGTAATTGCCCTGTGATTGTAATTATAGGCTGCAATATGGAAAATTGATGTTTGCTAAGTAAGGAAGAATTTCATATGTTAGGCTGTCACAACAGTGGATTTTATTATTAGAAAATGCTGTAGATTAATGGGCAAACTTTGGACTTGATGTTCAAGGGTCATGAATTAATTTTCTAATTTGGCAGCCATCTTGTTGGTGACTGAAGATAGACACTTAATTAGCTTTTGCCATCACCTGTTGAATACTCTCAGATTTTCAAAGGACAAATTTGAATATATGTGCGACAAATGCTTTTATATTAAGATGCCAAGGGAAAAAAACGAGAGAAAAAAATGTTTACCTACATATCATTTAGGTAGCCTTTTCCCTTCAAGGTTATGTGATCTTCCTATACTTTTCTTAAAATGAATGTGGCAGTAGCAGGTACTTTTCCTAATTATTAAGGAGCAACTGAGGTAATGTGTAAAAAGTACTTAGCAAATACTTTGAACGTAATAGAATAAATTGAATGTACTTTTGTGCATATTACTATTACTTAAAATGAGGTACAATGAATAAAATTCTTTGATTTTTGGAATAGTTCTTAAAATGTGAAACAGGCTTTGATTCTAGTACAGCTGTGGAATATATTTTTTTGAAAAGAGAAACAAGGAACTATGAAATCATCCTTGGATAAGATATGAGGGTACAAATGGCTCATATGGATATATCAAGTTATATTTACATAAAATTCATTTTAAAGAAATTTTGAACATCATCTTTTATACACTCTCAATTTTTTCTTCTAAGACCTCTTAACACTACAAAATAGTGGTGAGTATTGAAAGGTTGTTTGTAAAAGTAAACAATGTCCAGTATCCTTAGCTCTAAGACAATGCAAGTCAAAATTACACTACAATTCCTTCTCAGCCCGGTGAACATAGAAATCTCAAGAAAACAAAGAACAAATGCTGATGATGTGGGAAATAGGAATCTTCCTACACTGTTGGTGGGAATACACACTAGTGCAACCATCAATATGATGGTTCATTAAAAGCTGAAAAATTAGAACTCAATTATGACACTGTTACATATGTGAAAAAATATAAACCAATCTGCATCAGCTATGTCTACATAGCAATGATAACTGAAATCAGGTTCCCAATAGTCAACCAATGGAATTGACCAAGATGCACAATTATTGAAATAAAAATGTGTGTGCATGTATGTGTATATGCCTGTGTGTAGATATATGGATAATGAAAATGGGAAGAACTGGAGATGGAATGTTAAGCAAAACAAATCAAGCTGAGAAACCCAAATATGACATGATGCTACTCATTTGTGTAATCTAGAGAGAAAATAATGATAATAATGATGATGATGATGATATTACTGGTGTTATTACCAGAACATGAATATAAAAGGGAGGTCTGCATGGGTAGCATCTGTGCAGGAATGAGGAAAAGAAAAGGATATTGAGGGGCCGGGAGTTTGGCCTAGTGGTTAAAGTGCTTGCCTAGCATGCATGAAGACCCAGGTTCGATTCCTCGGTACCACATACATAGAAAAAAGCCGGAAGTGGTGCTGAGGCTCAAGTGGTAGAGCTCTAGCCTTGAGAAAGTCCAAGGATATTGAGGGGTAAGAAGGTTATGTATATACATATGTATACAAATATACACATGTATGTATATAAATATATAAATATGTATGTAATCGTATCCATATGTATAAATATACTATGTATATATTATATAAATATATAATTAATATGTGTTATAATTGCTTATACAAACATACATTTCATAAATATGAAAACAAGAAAATAAAATACAAGTACTGAAGAGGTTAGAAGAGGATGATGGGTATAGGAATATCATGGAAGAAGTAGCCTTGTTTAAAGTACACTGTGTGTACCTATAAATTTATAATATGGAGACCCTTTATATAGTTTATGTATACTGATTTCAGAATTTAATAAAACTAAATAATACAGGTTGTAGAGAATCTTGTTACAGTTGGCTGTCTATCCTGATTATGAACTCTAGTGGAATGTCAAGGTATGTGTGCCTAAAAATATATTTTAATGGAAGGACAATAAAAATCTTAAAACACATTCTGTTTTAAAACAACTTAATATAACATGCACCAGGGGCTCACCCACTATAATCTTGGCTATTCAGCAGGCTAAGATCTGAAGATTGTGGTTGAAAGCCAGCCCAAACAGTAAAGTCCATGAGACTCTTTCTAAATAACTACAAAAAAATCCGAAGCAGAGCTATAGCTCAAATAGTTAAATGCTAGCCTTAAGCAAAAAAGCATGGAGTCAGAACTTAGTCCCTGAGTTCAAGCCTCAAGTCTGGCACATGTGCACACTTGCACACAGATACATATTCAATATTAATATATTGATAAAAGTGAATAAATTGATCATCCATTTACTCAAAACTTTTTTTGCCAGACTTGGGGCTTGAACTCAGGACCTGGGCACTATCCTTGTACAAGTTTTGCTCAAGGCTAGCACCCTGTTACTTCAGCCATAGAATCACTTCTGGCTTTTTCTGAGTAGGTGGTACCAAGGAATCAAACTCAGGGCTTGATGCATGCTAGAGGAGCACTCTACCTCTGGGCTATGCTCCTGGCCCTATCTAAGGTTTTATTTAAGGTCTGAGTGAGTAATTTCTAGAACATTCTTTTTATTTGGTCATTCAGCACATCTTTGTATAACATTGATGAGTGGAAACTCACTACTTCCTCAATTACCCTATGGCAAAGCTGGAAGTAGGATGTGCCATGAAGAAACACATGTTTTTGGAATGGGACATACTACATTGAACTCCAGCCATATAAGAAGGCCTGTTAGTAAGCATTTGTCTTCTCCTCTGTGACATATGAGAGATAATCTCTACCTACATGGACAGACCAGTTGTTTAATTATCCATTGATGCATTGAGCTAATATCTATAATCAGTTGATGTGAAGAAGATTATTGTTAATTTGACTGTGATTATTCCAATGGAAAGCTATAAGAAGAAAATGTAATGTTCCCTAGAGGAGATGTGCTGCCTCTAGACTTTAGTGTAAACTCTACCTAAGTTTCCAGCCTGGTAGATGGTCTACCTTAAACATTTCAAATGCAAGATTACAGTAATCACTCCTGGTAAACTTTCTCATCTTCAGGCCTGCCCTACTAGCTTTAAATTGCCACATTTAAATTGTCATATGGGTTAGTTCCATAAACAAGTGGCCTCATGTGTGTATGTAGATGTGTGCATGCATGTACATGCATGTGTCCATATACTATGTAACTATGAAAAAATAATTTGGTGGACAAGTCCATAGTTATTTTGTTTCCTTTTCCTTTTCTGATCTCATATTTCCCAGTTTGATGGATCATACTGAAGTGTTCACATTTCCCAGATTGTACTTGGCTTTTCTTGTCTCTCTATACTTCTATATTGGACAATTTCCTTTTCCCTCCATCTTGATAAACTCTTAGTTATTCTTCAAGTTACTGTTCATATGTTATGTATTTCCTCTTTCTTGATTTTTCTGTGCATATAGATCTAGTTCTTGTATTACCCCAGTCATGACCATATTAATTTTCCTTCTGTAATTACTTATATATAATCTGAATCTTCACTTAACTGGGATGCATAAAAATCCTGAGATTGATAGCAATTCATCTCTTGGCCATTACACCCAATACAATGTACAATACAGACAGTATTTCCACAACTCCTTGTTGAACTGCAAAAAAAAAAAACCTTCATGGAAACATTAAGTTTTCCAATAAATTTCCTATAGAATCAATAATATGACCTTTACACGAACTAGATATCTTAATTTCATTTGACCATCATGTATATGTGACATGTGCCCTTTTCTTAATTTCTGAGGACATTTTCTTCTTCCTAAAGTTTCCTAAACTTTTTCCAGATGACTTGGGCTAGCATGGACAAAGAAAACTGAAGGTGTAATATTACCATGTTTATTTTGACAGCAAGGTAAGTTTGAAGAACTTCAGAACTGCTCTTCTTTCTTTAACCAATAGTTACTTTCACTGAATGAATACTCATTTGCCACTCAAAAAGGATCTCTACATTCACCACACTTTGGATGATCTTCTTTCCTCTATTTCTAGCAGTATAGCCCTTCCTCCATTCACTCACCTATCCAAACATTCATAAAACTAACAACAGTTATTGAAATACTTAATTGCCTGCCAGGCACTGAACTCAGAGCTGAAAATCCAAAGATAGAAAAGAAATAGAGGCGTTGCCCTCAGTCAGCACACAGTCCACAGCAGACAGGCAGGCAGAGCCACAGGACATGACAGCATGGGTTAAGTGCCAGCAGAGATGTGTGTGAAGTTCAAAGAATAAACTCCAGACAGAAATGCAGGGAGGCTCTGAAAGTTTGTGAAGACAGATCTGAAAAGAAAAAAAAAACACCTACTACTTCCAATGCCATACCTTTAAGGATCTGAAGAGCTATCACCTCAGACCATCCTTTCCATGGACACAAGCACAAGGGACAAAAATAATATCTTACCCTCTCCACGCTATTTCCCAGTTGTTCTCAATTATCGTCTGGAATCACTGTATTAGAAAACCAGAGAGCCCTTTTGCCTTTAGCCAGCCTGCTGGTAATGAAAACATGGGAGCTGAGCCTACCAATGCTTGTATCAAGCAGCTGAAAAAAAAAGTGGTAGCTCATGAGTCATGTCTCTTTTCATGTGTTTCCAGATCTGTGGGAGGAGAGGCCTTGGCTGGCAGCACTAACAACCTAGCACCTCTGCTGATCACTTGAGGGAAAGAAAGCGCCCAGAGCCACGAGGAGGGCCACACAACACGCCCACCTTCCTGAAGTGTGTGTAGAGCCCCAGTGCCACCACCACGGCCGTGCCTTAAAATAGTGTGAGAGCCAAAACCCACATCTTCAGAAAAAGGGACAAATAAATTAAGCTCCTGCCACCTACTTCCCTTATGTGCAGCAAAGTAAAATTCAAATGAAATAAACAAGCAAATTAGCAGCTGGTTCGTGAGCATCAGATCACGAATATGTTTCAAAGGCTCTGCCAAGCCAGCTCTTCCTGAATCAAATCTGTTTCTTGCTGGGGGGAGGGGATTCATAATTAGTAGCTATACTACTAATATTAATGCGAAGTACATTTTGAAAGTCTAAAGTGTATCTATCAGGCACGAAGCTTACAGTTTATAAACATACACTCTTTAAGTTTCATAAACCTCAGGGGATGCTTTTATTATTCAGACATTATAGATGAGGAATTTGAAAATCAGGCAAAATGATTTTGCTGAAGTTCATCAGTCTGGTAAGTAGCAGAACCTGTCTACTCATATTTATTTAATCATATTTCCCGTTAAAAATGTGCTTTCCTAAAATTAGAGGAAAATATTAATGTAAGATATATCCAAGTATGGACATTCTTCCCTATCATCAGCTATTAAGAAACCTATAAATTCCTGTGACATTTTTGACATGTAAGAATATCATTCTCAACCAGGTTCCAGTGGCTCATACCTGTAATACTCACAAGAGGTTCAAAGCCAGCCCACGCAGGAAAGTCTCTGACACTCCTAACTCCAATTAATCACTCTCCCCCAAAAATGCTGAAAGAGAAGCTGTGGCTCAAGTGCTAGAGCACTAGCCTAAAGCTGAAAAAGCTCAGAGACAGTGGCCAGGTCATAAGTTCAAGCCCAGGCCCAGAAAAATATAATATATATATATGTATATAGATATAATTTCTCTCGACCTCATTTTCCTTGGAGTTCTATATTTGTAATAAGGTGAAAAAAGTTAAAATAAAAGAAAAACTGTTTTAAAATTAATTAACCACAGGTTAAAATACTTTTCCTATTAAACTTACTTTGGGCCATATTTGATTAAAATGCTACGTCTTAATGTATGCATTTATAAGCACTTTTCCCTTACTAAGAAATTAATTTAGAATTAGTATGACTTAGAAAGTCCTTGCCATATTTACAGAAGAACAAATAATTTCAATGCCTGTGTTGTGTAATTTGAAATATACCTAATGAAGGAAAGCATAGCTAGATAAATAAATAAGAAGTAATTTGGAACTTGGAATGTGACCTAGAGTGCTTGCCTAGTATGCATGAAGCCTTGGGTTGGATTCTTCGGTACCAAATTCATAGAGAAAGCCAGAAGTGGTGCTATGGCTCAAGTGGTAGAGCTCTATCCTTGAGAAAGACGAAGGGCAGTGCCCAGGCCCTGAGTTCAAGTCCCAGGACTGGCAAAAAAAAAGAATTGGAATTTAAAAAATAAAAAAATTGGGGCCAGGAGTTTGGTCTAATGGTAGAGCACTTGTCTAGCATGAATGAAGACTGGGTTTGATTCCTTGGTACCACATATAGAGAAAAAAGCCAGACATGGTGCTGAGGTTCAAGTGGTATATAGCTCCAGCCTTGAGAAAGTCCAAGGACAGGGCTCAAACCCTGGGATCAAGCCCAGGACTAGCAAAACAAATTAAAAAATTATTACTTTTCCTCAGAAATGTTGAATTTGTGAGTAGTATATGTTAAAGTGATCTCTGAATATTGAGTGAAAGACATTTGGAAGGAAGATAATTTACATAATTTCTATCATTTTAAATTAGATTTGGCAATCTATCAAGAACCAGCCTTGTAAGGATAGCACAATGGTTTTTGGTGGGTTAACAAACAGACCAGGCTGATTGTTGAAGAATATAAAACATGACTATGTCCCTTCTGATAACTTAGATGCTGAGGGAATTAGAAAGGAGAGAAATGTTTCCCAGCAACCATGAAAGGCTTCCTATTCCAGAGTGTGCACTTTGGCTCATCCCCTCTGCATGACCAAGGAGTTTGTCAGAAAGTAGAGGAGAAATGGATGGTCCTAGAGCAAATCATGTTACGTGAGGTAAGCCAAGCTCAGAGAGACAAAAGCTGCATGTTTGCTTCCGTGGCAGAAACCAAATCTAAAATACGCTGGGACATGATAAATTATACAGGGCTATATTCACACACAGGGAGTCTGAAGCAGGATACCTTAGGAGAGGAACACAAACGCACAATGCCTGTGTGCATCCGCCGATAGAAAATTATATTTATTGAAATGAACTCCAGGAAATGGAAACAAGAAGTTATTTTTCTTTCTGTGTTGCCTTTTTCATTTCTTTTCTTTTTGTTTGTTCATTTATCTATTTGGGGGAAGATAAGTGAGATACTGATATAGAGGGACAGATGGTGAGCCAAGGTAGCATTAATAATACTTACTAGACACATGTTGGTGGGGATGAGAGGAGAAACCTGGGAGAGAGCGAGGGAAGGGGTAACATTGTTCAAAAAGAAATCTACTCATTGCCTGACATACTTAATTCTAACCCCTCTGTATATCACCTTTAATATAGCCATTTGAAAAGAGAATAATATTTAACTTTGATTCTGAGAAATGTTTCTGAGATTTCAGAGAAGATTTTGTCCCAATAAAATAATAGAAGTAGACAATGGTGTCAGCTTCCTAGAAGGAATATTTGGTAAAAGAAAAAAATGATTATTTAAAAAAAGTAACTTACTATTACATAATATGATTGAATTGAGTATATCATCATTTAGCATTCAAGTAAAAGAAGAAAAAAGGTGGAACTGATAGCATCTCAAAACTTCTGAAGTGTAAGATATTATGGAATAGATAAGATTCCAAAATCTCCCCATGGCAGATACTCAAGTGCACTGAGCTGATGTCAGCTATGAACCACTGCAGAGTGTGGACATTCCTGCCATCTAGTTCCCACCTCATGGCATTGATCACCATTTTTCTGCTTCCACAAGCTCCCTTCGTATGGCCTGAGATACCTATCAAAACCTGTGTTCACTGACTCCCTATCCACCTCAAGTTGTCCAGATTCTACTTGGAAGTGAGAAGGATCTTGTCATGGAGGAGACCATATTGTTTCTCTCCCTCCTTTGGGGATCCTGTCGGCATTTGGAGTGACATACACTATCAAAGCATGGCTAAGAGAGCCTTGCTGTCTCACATTATCTCTTTCTCCTGTGAGCCTCAAAGCATTGTGAGTTGCCAAATCTCCCAGGTCTTCTTCACATGACTTTCTTCTGCTGGGTATCTTCTTGGCAAAGTCTCTAATGAGTCTTTAATGTTGCTATGAATTTACATTTCTCCTTCAAAATTTTAGAAGCATACTTATATATGTTTTGCAAAACAAAAACAACAAACCTAAAACTACTTTGAATAATTGCATCCTTTCCTTTTACTTGCTGCCCTGTTTCTCCTACCCTTAAGCTTGGATTAATCCAAAACATAACACATTTGTAAAAACATTTAATATGATTTTTCTTCCCAAGTCTTTCCATTTCCTTATAATGGGGCAATACCATTCTTTCTGATGCCAGAATAGAATTCCATAGTGTATAAGTACCACATCGTGTTGATCCAGTCATCTACTGGATTGGTTCTATATCTTAGCTATGATAAATAATGTTGCAATGAACATCGTTGTGCTAGTAAGTTTAATAGGGCCTTGTTTCTGGACATTTGGGTAGATGCTAAGGAGTAGGATTGCGGAGTCCTAGAGGCACTCTATGTTAGTCTATGGTTTCATTTGTAATTATTAGTACACATCTAGGATTCTCCTAGAAGAGGATTGCAATAGCTCAAAAGCTATGTACATAGGGCCAGCCATAGAGGATGAGACTAAGCAAAATGAACTCTACGATATGGAAACAAGAGGTTTATCTTTGTGATTGTTGTTCTTAATGTACTATGTGAAGTCATTTCTTTTCTCTCTTCTTCCCCCTTATGGTTTATCTCATGTTGTTACTGTATGTGACTTTGGTACCTGATACATTATTTATATGTATATTTTTTATTTGAAATAGGGAAGAGAAGGGGGAAAACAAGATGACTGGGAGAGGCTGGGGGAGGGAAAGTAGGAGAAAAACATGAGAAGGGGTATCAATGTTCAAGAAGTAATGTACTCACTACCTGACAAATGTAACTGTAACCCCTCTATAAAATACAATAAAAAAGAAAATAATAAAACAAAACAAAACAAAACCAAAAAAACATAAACATTTAAAAAATCAAACTTTTCTCACAGCAGTTAGAGATAAAAAGTTACTGCCTGGACAGGTTGACCTCTCTTTTCACTTTATAAAATATTACCCTTCATTTGACTTTTCAAAGCCAATTTGATATGTTAGCTGAATAAAGAGATAAAACTTTGACTCTTTTGGATTACTGCCTTTGATAACATTTATTATCTGTTTCTCCACTGGAATTAAAATGTTCATAATTTCTGTTGATCAGATTAATCTTTACTGGAACCATGAAGGCATATCCTAATATGTGCCAAAGGAGTAGGATGCTCCTAATGCCTGATATAGTTCGTTTTACCTATTATGCAAGCTGACCACTTGTCCCCTGGCTCATTTGAAAAGACTTTAATTTTATAGCCATTGATATTATCTTGCTCCAAATAAACAGGCTCCCTATTATTCTGCTTATAATAGCTTGATGGCTTTTGTAAACTAATTTTGGCAATGGAAAAAAACAGTGATTCTTTCATAGTGACATATTAACACCTGAAAAAGAAAACCACAAAACTCTCTAAAACTTCACATTCACACACACACACACACACAAATGTCCCCTTAGTCTTTTGATTTTCAATTACCTAGTCATAAGCACTTAGTCTTCCAAAGAGACAAGAATACTCCAGGGAACAGTTAAATGTATGGAAAGTCATTGAAAAGCTGTACCTCCAAATTCTGCATTTGAAGGCATCTACTTCTGATAGCAAAATTTAAAAGTAACAAGATCTACTTATGAGTTTATACATCTTTTTACTTATGGAAATTCAAAAATTCATGACTAATTTTGTACTAATTTTTTATTATTTACAAATAACTTGGAAATTTCATGTCATGCAAATGGTAGCTGGACTGTGAAAAACTGAAGAACTACTTTCACTTATGGCTTAAAATTGCATTTATCTACTAATTACTCCAACACAAACTCATACAAACTTTGAGGAGAATGTGAGTCATTTTAGTTGTGTTGATTCAATGAGATAAAGTATGATTAAAATACACTTTACATAAAGTAGTCAGAAGATGCTGGATCTTTGCTATATACCTCTCACTTTATCAATTCTGCTCATAGTAGGATGCATTCTTCTTCTAGTTTTAGAATTAGGTTACCCAATGACAACTGGTAATTTTTCCTTGAATGGATCATCACAAAAATAGCTTATGCTCATGACAATGCTCAAGTACATTCAAAGAACTTTTAATGTGGTCTCTAAAAGTAATTAAGTCAGATGCTTGCTCACTGGTAGTTAGAGGGGATAGAAGGTTCCTACTCAGTTAGAAGTAGACTAAGCTATTATTGATTTGCTTTCAGTGTGAGAATCTTCATTTCTAGCCCCCAAGTCGTGTCAAAATGATGTTCTTCTCTAGGTATAAGTCTAATTTCTAAGTATAATGAGTCAAACATAACCCCAAATAACTCCTAGCCCCTATCATGGTATGTTTCTTTTATTCTAGGTTCAATCATCTTCAACTTAGATACTTTTTTACCGACTGAATTTTCCTTTATAGAATCTATTTCCAGAGGCCTGGCATTTGGCCTAGTGGTAGAGTGCTTGCCTCGCATGCACAAAGACCCAGGTTCCATTCCTTGGTACCATATACATAGAAAGTGGTGCTGTGGCTCAAGTAGCAGAGTTCTAGCCTTGAGAAAGCCCAAGGACAGTGTTCAGGCCCTGAGTTCAACCCTCAGGACTGGCAAAAAAAAATCTGTTTCTAGGTTAGGCACCACAGGCTCATGCCTATAATCCTAGGTACTAAGGAGACTAAGATCTGAGGATCACAGTTCAAAGGCAGGCCAAGCCTTTGAACTCTATCTCCAATAAAGTACTCAGAATAAGCCAGAAATGCTGCTGTGGCTCAAGTGGTAGAGCAATAGCCTTGAGCAAAAGAAGCTCAGGGACAGTCTAGGCCCAGAGTTCAAGTACCAGGACAGGCAAAAGAAAATAAAGTAAAAGTAAAAATATAATACCTATACGATCATTTAAAATGATGTTTATTTTATAAAATAAAATAAAATGATGTTTATAGAAATGGAAACAAGTGTTTTTTTTGTTGTTGTTTTGTTTTTTGTTTTTTTTTTCCAGTCCTGGGCTTGAGCTCAGGGCCTGAGCACTGTTCTTGGACTTTCTCAAGGCTAGAGCTCTACCACTTGAGCCTCAGCACCACTTCCGGCATTGTTCTATGTATGTGGTACCGAGGAATCAAACCTGGGTCTTTGTTCATACTAGGCAAGCACTCTACCAGTAGGCCAAATTCCTGGCCCAACAAGTGTTTTTTGTTTTTTTTAAATTGTACTGTTATTGTTTTTTTATTCCGGTACCCTTTGTCTCATATATAAGTTAGATTTGGGGAGGTGAAGTGTAATAGGACAGACGGTGAATCAATATAGCAGTGATACTAGAACTATGTTGGAAAGTAAGCATAGAGCTTGGAGGGCAGGGTGTTGGGAAGAAGAAAACAGGAGAAAATGAGGGAAGGAGTAACACTGTTCAAAAAGAAATGCACACATTACCTAACTTATGTTAGTGTAGCCCCTCTGTACATGATTTTTTCAATACATTAAAGAAATCTATTTGGGAACTAGGCATGTGGCCTAGTAGAGTGCTTGCCTAGCATGGATGAAGCCCTAGATTTGACTCCTTGGTACTACAAACACAGAAAAAGCCAGAAATGGTGCTGTGGCTCAAGTGGTAGAGCACTGGGTTGAGAAAGCCCAAGGACAGTGCTCAAGCCCTGAGTTCAAGCTCCAGGATTGGCAAAAAAAAATCTACTTCCTTTTTCTCTTCATATTCTGTTAACTCTTGAGTTCTTCCTCTAACTTAGTGTCGGGGGCAGGGCACAGAAATTACTCTCCTATTGAAGTACTAGACACATAGTCTCCTGTCTATTCACATACCATAGACATCCTAAGCCAACTTCTCAAGTATATACAATTAGGATGTTTATTATAAAGCAGCACAATAAAAGGTAAAAACATTAATGCCTATTTTTTAAATATCAGTTATGGTAGATACCATTGGAAGGTCTATTTTTAAGGTTACTAGTGGGTTATCTGCTATTAACATTTCTAAATTCCATGTACTCAGGATAATTTATATAAGAGGGAATCACCAGTACATTAAACAAGGAAATAAAACAAAGGGGGTAGAACTCAAGACTTCCTTGATCCTACTGAGATCAGAGTTGAGCAGAGGGATGAGAAGAGGGTCGTAGCATGCTACCTGACTGGAGAACCACACCACCAATGGAGACGCCGGGCTTAACCTGTGTGTGTCACTTCAGGCAACTTATTTAAACTTTCTGTGTTGCAATTTTGCTTTATTCAAAAATTACCATAATAATACTTACCCATAGAGCTTTTGAAGATTAAAGACAAAATGCACAAAGTACCTACTGCTGAGTCTAGGGGATTTAACTATGAGATATGTTGATTCTTTCTATCAGGAGACTGGAGTTGTGAATTTCTGAGGTGATAAAGCTGTGGGTTTTATTTTTTTTAATGTTGGGCCTGATTTCCATTTTTAGCCCAGTTGCCCACTATCCTCTCCTTACATACACAGGATGTCAGTCTGTCAGTCTCAGTGCTACGCTGATGGTCTCCTATACAGAACACGAGTATTTCTTCCTTGTCTTTGCTTAGATTTATCTTCTAACACCTGTCTCACCCTGCCTCATCCTTCTCCTGATCCTCCTTCTCTCTTCTGGAAACAGGCTTAGTTGAGAAGCACTAATGTTTCTGTTAGACACTGTTAAATGGGAAACAGTTTCTCCCTAACGCTGTTGCTGTTATCCTGCATTAATTGATAAACACATTTTGCCAAATACCTTATAGCTGTATGATGGAACATCACTAATTTTATCTTATATGATAAGACTTACTATTAAGACTCATTTTAAGACTCACTAATTTTCGTTCTTAGAATACATACAAGTGGAAGAAACACATACCATGTCGGGGCAATTTCAGCCATCTGATCGATCACATCTTTCTTCCCTTCTAGTGATTAAAGCTTGGTCACTGTATCAGGATTAGCTATGGGGTTTCTTCTTTCAGATAGTGTTCTTCCAGGAGGGCTCTAGCTGTTTCAAAGCATTGAACTCAGCAGCGACACCACCTAAAAACCTAAAACCACTGTTTTTCCCAAACATGAATCCCCTCCATATACTGAGCTTAGGCATAATCTTAGAATGTACTACATTTGTAGAATTTATCATGTTCCTTTAAATGATGTACTCCCTTATTTTATAATTTAGGTTTTTTTTTCATGTGGTTTTATCTTGTCTCTCTTCTTGGGTAGTAAATCCTTTCAGTTCAACCAAGGGAGCGGTAAAGCCCAGAGGCAAACCATAATGGTATAGCAATGTGAATGTTTATAAATATTTTACAGCTGATTTTTTTCAGAGAATGTTAACTAGAGTGATAAAAAAGAATTTCAGGATTATTTGGAGAGGTGGATATAATGTGAAGAAAGTACATTTGATCTAGTTGAATGGTTTATACCTATAATCCCAGCTATTTGAGAGCTGCAGAGATGGAGGACTGTGGTTCAAGGCCAGCTAAGGCAAAAATTTTGTGAGACCCTATCTCAGCAAGCTACTTAGGAGTATTATCCATGCAGTATAAGACCTGCCCTAGGTCAGCTTGCCTCCCAAAACCAAGACCCCATCTGAAAAATAAATTAAAGCAAAAAGGACTAAAGTATAGGTCAAGTGGTAGAATGCCTGTCTAGTAAGCACAAGGCTCTAAATTCAAGCCCCACTATAGTCAAAAGCAAAAAAAAAAGGCATTTAAAGATGATAATGCATTTGTAGTGGGTCATAAACTTGCATTTATTAATTCAGCAAGCATTTTGAGGGGAGTTACTTAATATTTTACACTTTCAGCAACAGACCTTAGTGTAAATAGTATAGATTAGTATCCACAGGATTTCTCAGTCTAATAAGAGCTTATCGTATTCAATTTATTCAATGTACAATTTATTATCTTAAGGATTATAACAAACACATTCTCACATTTCCCTAAGTAATATTACCCAATAGTATGTGTGTTATAGAAATGCAAACATGCAAGGAAACTCAAGAACATTAGAAGGCTGTGAATGAATTTAAGTTCTTGCAAAAAAATACAGTGGGCTACAGCTGATGTTACTAATTTACCTGATGGACACATTTGTGGGGTTTTCTTTTGATGTATAGCTGCTTTCAAGTTCTTTGAGGTTAAGAAAGCATGGCTCTGATCTTCAGCATAGAGGATTCAGGGTGGAGGAAAGTCACGGAGAAGTTTGAATAGTTGGTGATAACTTTGGGCCCTATCCTATGTATTCTGTAGTAAATATATGTTAAACTCCAACATATTTCTGTGCTGGTGCTGTACTAAATAATGGAGTTATTTTCATACACGAGGCGAACTGGAGGATTGACAATGGCCTGTTTCCAATCTCATGCTGTCACTTATCCATTGACTGATCTTTCTCTGAGTTTATATTAAAATATCAAAACCCAGTGATAACAGCAATTATGCACAACAATGCTAACTTTTATTTCTTTTCTCTATTCACTAACAACAGTACCAGAGACAATGTAATATATAGATGTTCTTTTAAAGAAATTCAAACACATGCTAATGAAACTGTAACGATATAAAGTAGCATTATCAAAACAGAAACAAAAGCAAAGCAAAGCAAATAATTTTGGCCTAAAGTTGCAAATTCTGAAAAAGAAGCTACTTTAAAGAGTGACTTAAAGAAGATAGCAAAAGTAGACACATTTGCAGACATCTAAAGCATGCTATAAATGTCATTCTCTGCCAGAAGGAAGGTGACTTCATTTTTAAAAATTAATTAAAGTGTGTAATTTGGGAATACAGGCAAGGATGCAGGCATTAAAGCATTGAGTAATGCTTTAATGTAATATTTACATCTAATTTCTATGTAATTGATTTCTAAAATAATAAGAGGATGCACATCTTTTTTCTCTTAATCATCAAACATTCTAGATGACTATTAAAATATTCCCACCTCAATAAATGCCATATGCATATTCTTTACTTTTTTAGCCTTTTAGTTTTTTGTCTAAAAATTAGACAGCAAGGGGCTCTTTAACATTAGGAATTTTCCCACTTGTCAATTACTGATCTCTCACAAGTGTGAAACGTTGTTAGGATATTTGCTTTTTTTCAGTAGGAAAACAACAATGCCTGACATTAAATTGGGAAACAAGAGCGTGGACAGCACCTAATACAAGGAGAAAGTATTATCACAAAGACACTCTCACTAATTCAATCACACTATTATAAAAGTGATTTGGCTTAACTATATCCAAGTCCATAGATGTGTTCATGATTCTACTTTGTGGCTGATTTGTTTCTGTCTTCTTGGTATGTTGACACTCTGTTTTCTGCACTTTTACATGTGGAAATACTTGGCTTGAACCTGTAACTTCTTCCAAACAGGGAACAACATCCATGCGGTGAAGGCAAGCTGAATTTGCCATTGATCTTTATAATGCAACACTTGGAGGCAATGCAAGGTCTTGTGTGGAGTTATATGTAAATCACAACCCTGATTAAATCTCACAAAACAGGCCAGAAACAGACTAACTGGGGTGGAATTTGATTAGACCTAACATCTAGAAAGTTACTGTTTCATTAATTAGAGACCACGCTTTGGAAGGGTTGTTTCTATGACACAAATCTTTTAGCACTATGAGCCTCATGTTGGCTATAGTAAGTTACAACACATATCTCATAATGGTAAGACTGCTATGATTCATGGGTGAATAATATACACGATTTAGGATAAATAAGATCAAACTGCAATTTATTATCTCTTTTCAGGAGTGTTTTTGGATGTCTTCCAAATCATGTATTTCAGAAGGATCTGCTTGATTAAGAATTCCTTTTGATGAAAGATCAGATGGAATGGAAGGTTTTCATTTTTCCACAACATCACACCAGGAAAAAAACATAATTTTTCAAATAAAAAGTATTAGAAGTTATCTTAAATGCTGTACTAAAATAACATTGGTTTACCTCACATCATACTTGATCATCTAATTTACATGTCCTATCTCCTGGAGATGTTTAAGAATAGGATAGAAAACTGTAAGGTATGGGTATTAACTGTACAAATAATCCCTGATAATATTATATTTCAACTTAAAAGTTTTTAAGCATTATGATGGTGTAAAAGTAGTATCTGTTCAATTGAAATGATACTCAAAATTGTCTTATTAGAGCTGGGTGATGGTGGCATACACCTGTAATCCTAGCTATGAGGAGGTTGAGATTTAAGGATCAAGGTTTGAATCCAGCCATCGCAGAAACATCCATGGAGTTCTTATCTCTAATAAATCATACAAAAAGAGCTAAAAGTGGAACTGTAGCTCAAGTGGTAGAACCTTTGCCTTGAGAAAAAAAGACGCTCAGGGACAGAACTCAAGTCCTGAGTTCAAACCTTAGGATTGCCACCAAAAAGAAAAAAAATTGCTTCTGAACTTGTTACTATTTTGAACTTATTATTTTCAATTTTTATAATCTAACTTTCAGAAACATAATACACTCAAGTTGCACCATGGTTATTATATATGGATGACATTTTACGGCATCCTATCTGTCTATTTATTTATGTGTAGCTCTGGGTATTCAACTCAGAGCCAGATGTTTTCCCTCAGCTTCTTTTGCTTAAGGCTAAAGCTGTAAGATTTAAGCCATAGTTCCTCTGGCATTTTTTTGGGGGGGTTATAGTTTATTGGAGCTGCTTCTCACTGACTTTCCTCATCTGCCTGGCTTTCATCTGGGATCCTTAGTTGTCAGCCTCCTGAGCAACTAGGAATAAAGGCTACTAGGGCCCACATCCTATTTTTTATTTATTTGTTCTAATTGTTCTAAGTGTGTGTGTGTGTGTGTGTGTGTGTGTGTGTGTGTGTGTGTGTCTGCATGTGTGTGTGTCTGTGTATGTGCATGCATGCGTGTTCTAGTCCTGGAACTTGAACACAAGGCTTGGGTACTGTCCCTGAGCTTCTTTTATTCAAATCAGTGCTCTACTAGTTTGAGCTACAGATTCGCTTCCATTTTTTCCCCCTGTGATTAATTGTAGGTAAGAATCTCATGGGCTTTCCTGCCCAGGTTATCTTCAAACCCTTGATCCTCAAAACTCAGCATCCTGAGTGGCTAGCATTACAGATAGGAGCCTGTAATGATGGAAACAGACATGTTCACAGATATAGCTACTATTTATTGGAAAAGGAGTTAGTATTTAGTTTGTATCTGAAATTTGTAGAAAAGAGGTCTAGACAGAAATGCACATATATGATACTGATTATATTTAATACAACTAGATTATACTAGGGGAAATTTACTATGTGATTTCTAAATAGGATTATCAAAAGGCATTTACCCTCTTAAAACGTTTATCAGGATTAGTTTCAATATACTTCTCATATTAAATACTATAATGTTTATAGAATGATGTTTTAAGTCACATCGAATATCATCTACAGTATTTTCAGGGCTAGGAGAGAACTGTTGTTTTTCAGGCCTCCTAATTTACATCCTCTTTGCCAGCTCACAACATTTTTTTAACTAGACGTTCTGGAACCCAGTGTTCCTTTCTCACATTGCATAATGACATTTTGGTTAAATAACAACAAAATGGAGAGTAGGGTTTGATTTTCAATAATCAAAAGTGACAAAAATTATATGAGTTCATCTTTATGTAACCAAGAAGGAAAGGCCTATGTTCATTTATGTGCACCAGGTCTGTGAGATAAAAATGTTCTGGGAAAACAAAGATGTAAAAGAACTGCTTCTTGTCATAAAGGGCCCCCCCACTTCCCCCCATTCCCCTAGAGAAATAGATGTGATAGAAGAATGTTCAAGGTGCTGAGAAGGGCAAACAAAAGTCAGATGTATACAGACCTGGTGCACTAGCAATGAGTCAAGAAGAAAGGACATCCACAGAAAGTATACATCACAAGAGGTAAAAAGAAGTTTGATTCAGAAACACTTCCTACAATTTACAAGGACATAAATACTTTATCACCTAGGGCTTTGGAATAACATTGAGATTTGTGAGATTTTCATTTGGTAAAAGGTTTCAAGGTATAGTAGACAAATATTAATTCATGGCAGTATATTAAGGAACTACTATAGAAAAGCATTTAAGAGACAATTCGAGAATGTAGGTAAGAAAATATTGAGCTTAAATTATAGATTGGTATTGGAATGGAATAGAATCAAATAGTAAAGAGTCCTTAAAAACAAACATAAGGTGGGCATTAGTGGCTCAGACCTGAAATCCTAGCTGCTCAGGAGGCTGAGATCTGAGGATCAAGGTTTGAAGCCATCCCTGGTTGAAGCTTCCTAGGTAAAGATCCAGAATAACAACAAATAAAAACAAGACTGGATAAATGTGATTGCATCAAGCTGAAGAGTTTCTGTACAGAACTCACTTGGCCAATGAAATGACAGAATATATATATTTTTTATTAGCTATGCATCAGACAAGGGCCTCCTATCTAAAATAGTTTTTTTGTTTTTTGTTTTTGTTTCATTTTAAGAGCACATATATGTCATATATGTGTCATATATGTCACATATATGTCATATATATGACATGCATATGCCATATATATATGACTAACCATGGATATATTGCAAGCCTTGCAGAAAAGACATATGTATTGAATTAGACATTCAATTTTCAATAATGATCAGTATTGTTTTATTTCTGGTTTTCTGTAAGAGTCATTAGGAGACATGCTATATCTATCTATCAGATATTTTTTCCTCAACATTTCTGAAGAAAGCAAATTGTCTCTAGTGTACCTTGATTGGGAGTTCATCCTAACCCTCAATGAAAAATTTCTTTCCAATGAATTCGCCTAGTTGCCCACTCAAGGGCTTCTTACTATTCAATCCAGAACAATATGTACATATTTTCTCAAATAATAGTTCATCTTTGCCATAATTTTATTTGGTTTACCACAATGCCACACACCTTATACCTATCACCGCTACTTTCCCCAGACACATACGACTCCTGGTTCTCTTCCTGTCTTTCACCTGGGTAACTAGATGAGAGATAAGTATTTTATAGTTTTTTGTTTTGTGGGGGGTGGGTCATGGAAGGAACTCTGCCTGGGCGCTGTCCCTGAGCTCTTCAGCTCAAGGTTACCGCCCTACCCCTTGAGCCACAGTCCCACTTCCGGTTTTCTAGAGGTTAATTGGAGATAAGAGTCTCAAGTTCTTTAGTGTCGGGGCTGGCTTTGAATTGCAATCCTCAGAGCTCAGCCTCTCGAGTAGCTAGGATTACAGGTGTGAATCACCGATCCCAGCTAGTCATTTTTTTTTTAATAGATGTCATTGTCCAACCTTGGAAGACACTTTACCAAGTCAATACTGTTTATTCTTTGTCCACCCATCACTATCAGTTTTTAATTTACATTCTCTTCTTTTTCACATCTCTAATAATACAGTCTTCACTGAGAAAAATGATAAGGTGATAAAGAGGTCACAAAGTGGATATCCAGAAGCTCTTACAATTTTCTTTGATGTAATCCCAGTTTTCTTCCTGTTATTTTCAAAATATTATTTATCCATGTTAAATCAAGTTTTAATTCTAACATTTTATTTCATTTTAATAACAGCCTTCTTGTATATTTAATAAAAAGGCTAAAGGCATAATTATACATCATTTGATTAATTTCAGAGACTCTCAAAAAGAGTCTATAAGTGTGTAGGAATATTTCTAAATTAGAGAGTTGTGTTAACAGATCAGAATGTTTTCTTTTCTTCCATGAGATATATGTTAATATTTAAATTTACTCAATTTCAGTGTATATTATTGATTTTAAACACCATAATTTGCTAATAAAGATCATTCAGGTTATTTTAGGATTAAAGAAAATTATATTTCCTACATTATCAAAGTACCCAGCCACATGATTATCTATGAGCAATATTAGACTGCTACACAGAGTATTTTCTCAAACACACAATCCTACTTCTCAGAATAGCCTACAGATGCATTCAGAACTATTATTATCTTAATAAAGAAGTTGCTGTTTGAAATAAAGATATTTTTCAAAGAGCCTAAAGGAGAAATATGCTTATAAAAATGAATAATGGTAATTATTCACAAAAGAACTAACACTTCTCCCATGCTTACCATGTGTCAGGCATTTTCTAAGCACTTCATTGACCATTTAATTTACATTGTGGGCTAAAAAGCAAAGTATTTTGACATTTGGTTTAAATTAATTAACTTGTAAGTAGACCAGTTCCATATGTAGACTTTTATAATAATAATAATAATATAACGAAAGTTTTATTCACAATGTATAGGACACTTTGCAGAGTATTTTATGTGTCTCTCCTGTTAGCTCCACATTAAGATTTTATAAGTGGAATCTCCTAGATGATAATTTGCTCCAGATTACATAACATATAACAGAGCTAGAATTCAAACCTAAGCCTTATTTAAAGTCAGTACCTACAATAATGTCAGTTTCTGGGTCAGTCACAACTTGCTATCCACCTCTTTATCAAAAAATAGAAAAGGACAGCATGCGGGATGTTAGTCTAGTAATTCTAATTTAGAGAATACTGAGCAGCACAGAAAAAGCCAGAATATGGCAAACCTTATTTGCTTCTCTTAAGTTTATAAGTCCGGTAAAAACCCCAAATTCAAAGTTTGTAAAAGCTTGTGGCAGAGAACCACACTTTATAAAGTCAACAAGACATTTTATGAACGCTTTTTCTTCTCATGTTCTACTATTTTAGATGAAATCCTCCATAATCCTATTTATTTGGCACTGTTTGTTTTATATCACTGTAATTTTAAAATGCTACTAAATATTGACAGGACTGATAACCATGAGAAGATGTTATTTTCAATCTAATAATGCACAGGATGAAACAAACACCAATTGGCCCCATTAACCTGAGAAAGATACGCCTTCCCACTGTTAAAAATATAGAAGTTGGGGCTGGGAGTTTGGCCTAGTGGTAGCATGCCTTGCATGCACAAAGACCTGGGTTGGATTCCTTGGTACCATATACATAGAAAAAAAGCCGGGAAGTGGTGCTGAGGCTCAAGTGGTAGAGCACTAGCCTTGAGCAAAATAAAGTCCGAGGACAGTGCTCAGACCCTGAGCTCAAGCCCAGGACTGGCAAAAAAGAAAAAAAAGTGTGTGTGTGTGTGTGTGTGTGTGTGTGTGTGTGTGTGTGTGTGTGTGTATGTTGTAATTTTGATTTTAAGTTTCTATTTTGTGTATTCTTTCAGATAGTCAGTAGACATACATGATTGATATATATAGGCTTCTATCATTAGGTCTTCAAGAACAAAGATTTTCCCACAAGTCTGTCTATCTATATATCTGTCTGTCTGTCTGTCTGTCTGTCTACCTATATCTATCTGATGAATAATATCAATATTTACCTAAGTCTGCATCTTTAGAGATAATTCATTAGATTTTTTCCCTAGACTCGTAAGAGATTGTTTCTGAAAACAGATGATCAAACAAAACATACAAAGTCCTGAACAATATCGAGGAAGCTAATCACCATGCTGATTTCTAAAAAATAACTGGACTGAAAGTCATATGTCAGGAGTTTCCTCTGCTAGAGTTGTGCTCTGGGTCATAACTGAATCGTGTCAAAGAAAATTGAGCTGATGGTCACTTTTGTGCTCTTTTGCATCTTTCTGAAGTTCCTTTCCACATTTTCCCTCCACAGCCTTAATGCGTTCCCTATTATTTTGACCAAGTATGCATTGTGATAGAAAAGGACATAATACCTTGAGCAGAATTACTTAATTAGGTTGAAGTAAGCAGTGTGTGCAAAGTAGGGTAGGTTTGTTTTCTGGCCATAAAAATGTGCCTACAATTGCATGCTGCATTGCCAAGCAATGAAACAGAGTGATTGATGTGGTGATAAAACAATGAGACACAGGATAAAGTCTGAGAGATAGAAGTCTCAAAAGGGAGATAAAATAGGGTAGCAGCTGCCCTCATTTTAATTGAAGCATAAATTTCAAGAAGATATGAGGTTTAATCTCAAGCACATAGAGAGAGTTTAGTATATGGATATGTGTGTACGCACATGGGTATAAGAGAAATTTTACCATTTCTAAAAAATTGGAAAAAATGCAAATACAGAAGCAAATATCATCGTGGAATGCTTTCATTGAATCAGAATTTCCCAGAGAGTAGCAGTCATGAATGGATAGGAACTGTTTTAGGCACTGGTGATGTAGCAGATATCATCATTATCATCATCATCATCATCATCGTCATCATTGTCATCATCGTCATCATCATCATCCACAGTTGTTATTCACTGAAAGAGCCACACACACTTAATATACCTCTCGGCACAAATCTTTCTTGTTTCTACCTCATTGTCTGCCAGGACCATTGTTTTAGAATAAAGACTAGGTTACATTACTTTCATTATTTCCTATTCAACTATCCCCATGCACACAAAACACACCATCTTGGCCATTGCTCTGTATGTCTAATTTCTTGTATCTCTCCCTCTGTGCTAGCAGCAAGCTTTCCCATGATACTTGGTTTCTCATGCTGGTGACTTTGTCTGATGGTACCATGAATCTCCCCAGTCTTCACTTATTTCTCATTAAGTAAAATGTTCCCTTTTCTTAGATATGTCCTTTACAACCTACAACACATTCCTTTGTCATTTCTAGTGATGAAAACATCTCAACACAAGTTTTACTTTTACTGGGGGCCGATGAGCTTTTCTGAACACGTAAACCACTTGTGTACAAAATAAGGGTGAGTTGTTAGATTGTTTCTGGCCACTTACTGCTTCATGTATCGTAGCAATTCAGAAATGTGTGGTGAGTATTTAAAATGCACAAACTATTTTTAATGATGGATTCCTGGCTTCCCTGAATTCTCAAGGTTTTTTACTTGATAAGACCTCAGGATATAAAGAGTAGCACAGGTGTGCTAATCCACTGCTCTCTGTGGGAAGTAAAGGGATGAGTATGTGGCATATGCCGATGCTATTTCCATGCTTTTCATAGGCTGCCTTGAAGATTGCACAGACCGCTACATGGGACAGACTGCCACTAGAAATGCTTTGGAAATATCTTGCCTTTTATATCCTGCCTTCACAGATTAAAATCACTTCTGTGTTTGAACATACAGTAATGTAATCCTGAGCTAAGGCAACATTTTACTTTAAAAATTCTTTCAGAAAGGAAAACATGCTTCTAAGCTCGGGAATGGTGCAAGTCTCTACAGCATTGTTAGAAATGGCCGAGAAACAAAATTGAGAAGCTTCAACACACTTTTTAACACATCGGGAAGCTATTTATAATACCATTAAAAAGTAAGGCAATGGTGATTCACAGGACAAAGCACAAAATTGAATTTAAAACTCATTTAAAGGATAAAACAAGAATGTATAAATTTTCTGCTCATTTAAAAATAGTTAACCTTTGAAAACATAGCATTGTTCCACCTTCTTAGTTCCATAGGATACTTCTAAATCATATACTTTCATATAGTGCAGAGAAAGGCACTGCCTTTGTGCATAATTAACAAGACTCACTTCAAAGAACTTGTGAAGAAAAGTTATGGTCTCTATCAGACTTGGTTCAAAACTGCTTATTGTACACTTTTCCCAAATTGATGACTTACACAGTTCAGAGAAAGTACTCTAAAGAATGAAAACACCTTTCTTGAAAATAGAGGTAGGCACTTCCTTTGTGACAGGATAATTACTAATTGTATTGTCACATGATTATGTGCCTTTAAAACAAACAATTTTTAACCCACCCCTTTTAGGCTTCTTGTTTAGAACTATGAGGTTTTTTCACCTGCAGTCCAGTTTTGTTAAAAATATAGAAACCAATGGGGGAAAATTTATTTTAGAATTAAAATGTATAAACTTAAATATATGGGAGTGTATCATGAACTCTTATTGATGTAAGAATTTTCCAAACTAATATTAAATAGCATGAAACTAGGCCAGGTAGGGTATAGGTATTCCATACCTGTTGTCCTAGCTGAGATCTGGGGGTTTTGGTTCAAAGCCAGTCCAGGTAGGAAAGTTGATGAGCTTTTTATCATCAATAATCACCAAAAAGCCATAAGTGAAACTGCCTCAATTGGTAGAGTACAGCCTCGAACAGAAAAGCTCATGAACAGCATTCAACCCCAAGTTAAGCTCAGGGGACACACACACATACACACACACACACACACACACACACACACACACACACACACACACACACACTGCATTGAGCTTTTATCCCACAACTGGACCCTGAATCTTGACTTCTCTTTTACTTACAAATGAGTGAAAACTCTACATAGAACACATATTGTCAATTAAAAGTGGTAGAATTTATAGTAAATCAGCTTATTAAATGAGGTTTTCTGCCATGAGTTGAATCTTTAAATCTGCTGGAAAGAAGACTCTGAAAGTTATAGGCACAGGACATTATTTTCTGAGTATGACTCCAATTGTACCGTGAAAAAGAATAAGAACTGAAAAATCAACTCTATCCAATTAAAAAATTTCTGCATAGAAAATAAAGAGAATTGAGAGATATTCCATAGGAGGGAAGAAAATTTTCTACCAGCGTTCAACAGATAAAAAATTATTATCTAGACTATGCAGAGAATTCAAAATTATTAAACAAAAAAGGACAAATAATCTAATCAGTAAATGGGCAAGCAAATAATTAATACAAATGGTAACTGATATGAACAAATGTTGGGTAATATATATGAAGAAATGTTCGTTATGGCCATAAATCTCACACAAATCAAATGACATTACGATTGCATCTCACTACAATTAAAAATAGCAATCTTCAAAAAACAAATAACCAGAAATGCCAGTGAAGATGTAGGGAGTAAGAAACCTTCATACACTGTTGGTGGGAATGTAAACTGCTAAAAACAATATGGAAACCAATATAGACAGATTTTAGTTTTAAAAACATAGCCCATGACACATCCTTACATTTTTGCACTCATATAAGCATATAAATCAATATACATGGAAGATATAAGCCTATTTATGATTACTGCATCACTATTGTTCACAATAGTCAAAAAGTGAAATCCCCCAGCTGACATGTACACTAACAAATGACCATGTAAGTAAGATATGGCACATATATGCCATGGAATATTAGATAATCATAAGTAAAAATTAACTCTCAGCATCTTCAGGATAATGAATAGAATTGGAGAACATCATTTGAGTGAGGTAAGCCAAGCCCAAAACACCAAATGACATATGATTTTGCTTATATGTAGAAGTTAGTCTTGAAAGAGATACATATTCATGTCATATTCATATATATATGCATACGTACACTAAGATACCTCCCTATATTCATTCACACACATACATCATAGGGTAACCTTCCTCTGTCTCTTTGTAAATCAATGTGGTATATTTGTTTCCTCTGATTCAGTATTTGAACCAGAAGAAAATCTTACTTTGTTTAAAGTAGAAGAAATTATGAATGATTTCACGGTCTTAAAATCAGAAGATATTGATAATTTAAGAGATTTAAAGGGAAATATACTATCTAACCAAATTATGGGTGACAATTGAAGTTAGCCTGGGCTAGAAAATCCATAAAACTCTTATCTCCAGTTAATCACAGGAAAAGCTAGAAGTGGCTCTGTGGTTCAAGTGGAAACAGCTCCCAGGCCCAGAGTTCAAGCCTCAGGACCAGAAAAACAACAACAAAATTGAGAGGAATTTCCAAAATGAAATGAAACAGTTAAATCAGATTTAAACCCCACTGATAATATAGTATGTTGTGGTAGTACCATTTAAATAATATTTTCAAGGAAATGAAAGGCAAAAATGGTATAATTTTACAAGTTACTGTAGGCTTGAAGCATATTTGTGATAGCCCATGACCTGATAATCATACCTCCGTAATGTATGCAATATAAATACTTAAATGCAATACTTTCCCTCCTCAGCCTTCAAAAGCAAAACCATTTATGCCAATCGAACTCAGGCTAAAATAGAAATATCTGTAGCTTCAATTGGTAGCTATTGTATTAAAATGTCATCTGTAATATTCTCATACCTACTAATGTATGTCTTAAGGTACTTTCTTTACTCAATCATCATTTTGTATACATTTTGGTACCAAGAGAACTTCATTGTGCAGTGTTCTTAGAAAACTAATAGAAAAGTTATACATTATTCACTACATCTTGGCAGTACACCAAAGCCTGAGAATTAATGATAAAGAATCGGATGCCTCTCTTACCTTACCTGATTTACTCTCTTTAAAAATACAATCCTTGCTGTCTTCCACACAAAGCTCTTGGCCACTGGGTGAAATCCAAACCGAGTGGTTGATCATGGTAATGCCAACATGTCACGGGCAACAGCGTCTCTCAAAGTCCCACAAGCCAACTGCTTGAAACATACCTGCAACAAACAAGATATTTCTCCCTTTTAATTGAAAAATAGTGAACCATGTCCAAGGCCTGGAGAGCATTAGTACTTAATCAATAAAGGAATCATAAAGGAGGGTGTGAAGGGCTATAAATGTCACTCAGGATGTTCACAAATATAAAACTGGAAGGCTGAAGTTGGTGCGCACCACAGCAGGATCTGTAAAGCAAATTTGCTTTACACTATTATTGAAACACTTTGGCTGTCGATCTTAATAAGCATTGCTGATATAAAAGCAAACACATAGTGTAGCACATTTTTCTTCCCCTCCTTCCTGCAGGAGGAGCTCCCCTGGCTCACTCAAGACTCCATTTCTCCATGCATAATATTGTCAGGGTAAGTAGACAGTGCAACAAACGTCAGTAGCTGCAACAAATTCCACATGGCAGTGTGGACCAGGGACCATTTCCGTGGTGAATTCTGTCACATCAGAGCATCCCTACAGCTATTTGATAAAATTTGGGCTACCGCTCTAGGATAATGTGTGAGAAACACCTTCACGGGCATGTGTGTGGTTTTGTAAATTCAGTAAATATTGTTTCTCATATTAAGAAAAGAAAAACTCTTTGGATAATCAACTAGTTTAAGTAACACAAATAATTCTGTAATGCAAAAGTGGAAAGAGGGTAATAAACAGAATTTCATTGCAATCTTCCTAGCATAACTTTAGCAGCCAATAGATTGTTTAAAGGTACAATAAACGTTTAGCTATGTATACACACAAACCAATTTATTATTACTTTCAAAAGCGTGCATTGAAAGGGCTTCAGGGTCTCCTTGAATCTGTGGGAGGTTCATGTGAGTAAATATGTTCTGTAGATTCATGGACACAGGTGCAAAAGCTGATTTTAACAAGCCACTGAATGGCATAGCTTCATGCACCTATGATCACTGCAACAACTGTTCCCACAAGTCAATGTGGGGACTTGGTAAAAAGGCACAGCAGTGAGGTATCCTATTGTACTATGTTAGCAGAGATGGTGAAATGGCAAGGGGATGAAGTCAAACACAGGCCTCAGACTAAAATAAAACACTTCAAACTAAACTTAAAGAGACAGTGAAACGAGCATGAGGGTAATAAATGTGTTGATTTACAATAGTAATGGCTATGTGGAAGCTGTTAGTGATATACAAATAGCAACATATCCAGACCCATAAACCCACACACTTACATGTGCACACACATACTCACACACAGCAAAAATCTTCTGATCATTTGATCTATATTCTTTTATTTATCCATGCTCTTCTATTTATTATGTATGTATTAATTGTACTAGTATTTATTAATCATTGTTAGTTTCTAGGTACAAATTGTTTTTACTCCTGCCAGAACTTTTTTTACTTTCCTTCTTTGGGATTACTCTGAAAATTATCAAATCAATTATCATATAAATCAAAATGTTTTTCATGAGTAGTGAACTATTTTGATCTATTGATAATCTTTAATACAGGGTATTAGAAAAAATACACTTGTAGCCAGATAACAAGAAAGCATTTATAAGCATAATTTACAGGCTCCCAAATGGCGTTGAAGTGAGGAATTTTTTTTTGCCAGTCCTGGAATTGAGCACTTAAACTTTTCTCAAGGCTAGAGTTGTACCACTTGAGCCTCGGCACCACTTCCAGCTTTTATCTATCTATGTGGCACTAAGGAATCGAACCCAGGTGTTCGTGAATGCTAGGCAAGCACTCTACCACTAGGCCAGCCTCCTGGCCCATGAAGTAAGGAATATTTTTTAAAGCCATTTGCTTTGGAATAAACTGTCTGTGACCTAATGTCACCTCTTATGTTTTCGTTATGCTCTTTATTTTCGCTTAAGTAAAAATAAATCAACATAGCTACATTCTTTATAGAATACCATTAGTTTATTTTATAGAAATGATTCTATTGGACCTTTCATAGAAGAGATAAATTTACTTTCCTTTCTCAGTGCCTGTTGTTTTCACCGATTAATGATAAATAGTTGGTTCATTAACTCATTTAATTTATTCCACAGATTTTTAAATGAGTACCTCTATCATACCAGATGGAATTAGGCATTCCAGAAACCAAATTAAAATGTACATAAGAAAACCACATCTTCCAGAATGATTAGCTATAACTTATTTGTAAATAAGAAAGGCAGAAATATTAGAGCAGATCAAAAATAATTAACCTTATCTTAAACCAAATGAGGAGACTGCATGAATTTTAGTAGTGTGCATAGCACTTTTATCCAAGGATAAAAGCTACAATATAATAACAATACAATATAAAATAAGCACACAGGTGGCTGACACATATGAGCTTTTCATTAGATGTGATGGGTTTTTAGTCACTTTTTAGCCTTCTTCTATAAGCTCATTTAGGTGATTGAGCATAAACTAGTCAGAAAATTTAACTGAATAGGTTTGATCTTATTGTTATTATTATTCTTGGCTTTGGTTGTTGCTGTTCTGTTGAGTTGGTATCTTCCTATCTAGCAAAGGCTGGACACACAATTGCTTTGTAGTCCAGGCTGGACTTAAACTCAATCTTCCAGCTTCAGCCTTAAATTACAGACAAAGGAACCACCATGCTGCTTCAAATCAGGCATTGTTTGATAGTACATAAATATTTTTGAAATCAAACAGAGTCACTGCTTTCCAATTGCAGTATATAAAGAATCACAATGAATTCTTATGCAGTCTAAATCACCTCCAATCTAGCAAACATATTTGGTTGTTTGCTTATATTTGTGGGTGCATATGTGGGAGAAACAGACTATTATCTTGTGCAAATTGCTCTTCACAGGTTTTGTATTGTTATTCCATTTTTCTCCAAGATAATGCAGAAACTTAACTGTGAATATTCTCTTCAAAGAAATGCCCATGACATGGTCCTAAAATGCACAATTTCTGTGACATTGGTTTGAAATTATATCCTAACACCAACTCTCATTCTAAAAACCTATCCTTAAAATGTTTTTCTATATATCACCTTGACAATAAAATTAAATTACAAAAAGTAAATATGATGAACACAAAACTATATGAATATGATTGCAACTAAATATATCAGATATTTATAAAAAATACCATCACAATAGGTCACAATTGTAAGATTAAAATATTTTTAATATGTCATAATTACAATTATGAACTCACAGTGAAATTATCTCTCAGTTATTAAGAAATACTAAAACAAATAGAGTTTCTAAATGTGTTCCTTTTCTTTTATTATCTTTTTATAAAAGTTTCTGTCACTGTTTTTTGGTGAAAGTAATTCTCTGAAAGGAAATTTTAATGGTTCTTTCTTTTTGAGAAATGTTCACTCCTTTAAAAATGAATTCTAAATAAATTTATTTTATTTTTTAAAATATCCCTCAATAATGTTTATGTAAATATTTATACAATAAATTTTGAAAATGTGTAGAAATATTCTATAATATTGAAAAGGATAATGTAAAGAAGCTATTAAAAACCAAAATGGTAAGTTTGCAAGACCCTATCACAATCAATGTGAAGCTCAGTATGTTGGTTCTCACATATAGTGGTGCAGTCTAAGCCAACACAAGCAAAAACACTAAAATGAAACAAAAATAAAATCCTCAAACAAGACTGTATCCATAAATTAATAAAAGCAAAAAAGAACTGGAGTCATAACTCAAGTAGCAGAGTATCTGTTCAACAAGTGCAAAGGCTCTAAGATCAAATCCTAGTACTGCTAACAAAAAATAATGTAATTGATGAAATACTATGGTATTTGAATTCAAAGTTCAAACAGTATGAAATAAAAATTGAAAAAGAAATAACAGAAAATAAAACATACACGTTGAAACCTTGCTATTTTTTCTTGGACTGGCTTTAACTCTTCTTCAACTGAATTTTGACCTTCTTTGTCTTTTTTTATACCTATGACCACAATTCTTTTAATTTATTGTATTGCTTGAAGAAAGCACCCTAATGGATTTCTCGGCATTGAAACACTCATGTTATAGGTTATTGGTTGATACTGTGCATATTGGACTGAGTCTCATCTTCCCTGTGGAGGTTTATGGCATAAGACTCTTGAGTTGTCAACAGAACTAAAAAATTCTCTAAACACAGGGAACTTGTAAAGGGATGGTTTGGTGTGTTTAGGAAGGTCTATGTATAAGTGAATATTTCCCCCCAAAAGCAAAATGAACACAAACATGAAGAATGTGGGATGAGGCAGACACTTCAATCATCAAAGTGATCACACTGTCTGCTACAGAAATTTTATATCCATCTATTTTTTGGGGGTCCAGTCCTGGGCTTGAACTCAGGGCTTGAGCCCTGTCCTTGGGCTTTCTCAAGACTACAGCTCTACCACTTGAGCCACAGCATCACTTCTGCTTTTTCTATGTATATGTGGTACAGAGAAATTGAACCCTTGCATGCTAAGCAAGCACTCTACCACTAGGCCAAACTCCTGCCCATCCATCTATTTTTATATCAGGAACTTTTAGAAAAGGGAGGCACCACCATTGTTTTTAGCAGCAGCAGCAAAGATGTTGATTATAAATTATCTTCCCCCTTAGGTAGACATGTAAATACATTACACACTTTCCTAACAGCTGAAGATGACTAACAACCACCACTGACACCGCTGCTAGTTGCTATCTGTCTTATATAAAGAATGCCACTTAATTTTCTCAAAAAATATGTGAGGTACTCTCATAATGTTCCTTTCTCAGTGAAGGAAACAAGAATCAGAAAGCTTTAGTTAACTCACTCAAGGACAGAAGCCATTGAGAAATGAAACTTGGGTCCCGAAGTTGTTAGTTATCATTCTATACTGTTAATCTTCAATGCTTGTAGGCAGAGTCATTTGCTCAATGAGAATGTGCAAAGCCTAAGTTTGGGGAAGTGATGTAATGTATCAAGGCCATTTGGCACATGGCAGGCTCTACATTGAATAGCTAAAAGCATGAAGCTCTTTCCTTTCTAGTAGACACTTTCTTAAAATTTCTTTTAAAATGTGTATGTCCAAAGAACCTCCTGGATTTTCAGTTTGCTTGATTTTAAAAGAATTGTTTTAGGAAAGTTTTATTTTAGAAATAAATACAAAATTGAGCACACAAAAATGACAGGGTTTCTAACATGATTTAAATGAGCTTAATTTTCTGAAAGCACAGATGATCACACACACACACACACCTTTTAAAGAAAAATGCACAGACATAGGAACACTGTTTTGATAGGTTGCACCATATGATTATGATTTTTCATATGATCCTAAGAAAAACACAGCACATTGTTGTTTTATTCATGCACACCATTTATGTTTAGCTGCATCACTACCCACAAACTTGAAATAATCTTTGTAATTATTCACTTAATACTACTTTCATTTTGTGGTTCAATAGAAGAAAAAATCTGTCACGTAATATCAAATGAGACTTAAGACATTGTATCTGTTGCTAAGAATCCAGTTCCAATATACTAATATCTCTCTCTGTGGTTTCATCTTTGCTCAAAGATGCCTAATTTTCAATTAATTGTGATCTAGAAATTTTGCCAATTACAACTGGCATCAATTAGTCACCTTTATCCCTTTTAGTTTCATTTTCTATGTATGTTCAAACTTTGGATGTCTTTCTCTGACATAAAATAGTTAACCAAAAAATAATGAAAATGAAAAGGGTACTAGTTTTCAGGGATTGAGTGAGAAGTTCAGACAAATGATATTGGAAAGACAGGAAACCATGTCATCCCAGCTACCAAAGGAAAGATAAAATAGAAGGATTGTGGTCCAGATTATCCAGTCAAAACACAAGAAATTATCTCATGTGCTTCAAAAGGCAGAACACCTTCCAGGTAATATGAAATCTTGAGTTCAAGTCCAGTATTACCAAAAAAAAGAAGAAGAAAAGAAAAAAGAAGCAAAACAAAAAGGAAACAAATGAAAAAGAAAAAAACTGACAAGTCAAAATGTATGGAATTTACTTAATAATATTAAAATTAAAATATGGTAGAAAGAAGAGTCTCCAGTCATGTATCAAAGTTTCAATACTAAGAAAGTAAAGGTGATAAAATTAAATTTGAAAAGAAGGAAGAGAATTGAAAAAGGGAAAATGTTCAATTAAATTGAATGCATACAATAGAGAAAGTTTAAAATTGGCAAATGTATAGTAAAACATTTAATAAAAAGAAAAAGGAAATTAAGATACTAAAAATTTTCCAAGTGCTGGTGGTTCACGCCTGTAATCCTAGCTATTCTGGAGGATGAGATCTGAGATCATGGTTCAAAGCCAGCCTGGACATTAAAGTCTGTGAGACTCATATCTTCAATTAACCACCAGAAAACTGGAAGTGGCACTGTACAAGTGGTAGAGCACTAGCCTTGAGCTGAAAAGCTCAGGGATAGCACTGAGGACTAGAGTTCAAACCCCACGACCAATAACACCAACAACAAAGATACTAATATTTTGCCTTACTGCAAAATTTTAAATTTAACTTGTAATTCCAGATTTTTAAGGCATCATTTTTAAGGCTATATGAGCTTAATGTACCATGTGAAGTTTTTTCTTTTCTCTTTTCTCCCCTTACCATTTATCTTATGTTGTTACTGTATTTAGCTTTGGTACCTGCTATTGCATATATGTTTATTTGTTTTTTTTTTTGAAAAGGGTAAGGTAAGGGAAAAACAGGATGAGTGGAAGGGATGGGGAGAGAAAAAGTGGGAGAAAAACATGGAAAGGGGTAACAATGCTCAAGAATTAATGCACCTACTACTTGATGAATGTAACTGCAATCCCTGTATATATCACATCAACAATAAAATACAATCTAAAAAAAAAAGAAAAAGAAAAGAAAGGCTATATGAGGGTCTTGGGAGTCATGATAATACATTTCAAAATTTAAGCAAGAAAAATGATTATTTATAAAACAAAGCATGACCGGAGTTTGGTTAGTGGTTGAGTGCTTGTTTAGCATACATGAAGCCTTGTGTTTGATTCCTTGGTACCACATGCACAGAAAAAGTGAGAAGTGGTTCTGTGGCTCAAGTGGTAGAGTGCTAGCCATGAGAAAAGCCCAAAGACAGTGCTCAGGCCCTGAGTTCAAGTCCCAGGACTAGCAAAAAAAATAAAAATTCCATATAAAACATACTACAACCTTAAAAGTCAATTAAGAATAATAATTGACTTTAGCGTTTTTTAAATTTCTCATAATAAAATGCTTTAGACCAGTAAACTTTGTTAAATATTTTTGAAAGATATATCTTTCTTTCCAAAATTATTTCTAGAACTGAATTTCCAGCATATTATAAATTCAGAATAAAATGGCCCAGATATCCTTGCCAAACAAAGATAAAATATAGACCACCATTTTATTAATGTAAATGCAAACCAATACTACTGAATCACATAACGTTGAAAGTATAACAAATACTATTGTACAGCTAAGTGGAGTTTATCCATGAATAAAAGAGGTCTAGTTTAATATTTCAATGTGATATATGCTGTAGGTTCAATGAAATTCAATGCAAAAGATCATTCACCCAAATTTAGCACCAACATGATAACAATTCTGAGTAAATGAGGAACTGAATGGAACCCTCTTAATTTGATGAATAGGGTGCACATAGTGGTTGACTATTGAGTTCTCAGCACTGTTGTCAAGTTAAGTCAAGCATCCTTCCTCTTCAGACTAGCTTTGCAGACAAATAAGTCAGATGGCTGTGCATCATAAAAGAATAGATAATACTGCCTGGATTCTTAGCTGGATGATTGGAGAAAAAAGGATGTCCTCTAGTAGACCTAGAAAGCAAATTTAGCAAGGCCACAAACTTTCAAGGTCCACCTACAAAAGTTGAGCTGCTTTGCTGTGTGCCAGCAACACCTGGAGAATAAAACTGAAGAATCCATTTAATTCACAATTATCCAAAATAAAAACTAAAGATGCATACATTCACCAACATTTTAATCATCTTAAAACTATCAAAACTTTCCAAAAATTCATCAAAAGCTTTGTCAGAATTCTCTCTCTCTCTCTCTCTCTCTCTCTCTCTCTCTCTCTCTCTCTCTCTCTCTCTCTCTCTCTCTCTATGTTTGGTTTGGTTTGATTTGTTTTTTTTGGTCATGGGACTTAAACTCAGGGTCTGGGCTCCGTCCCTGAACTCTTCAGTTCAAGGCTACTGCCTTATGCCTTGAGCCACAGCACCACTTCTGGTGGCAAATTAGAAATAAGAGTCTCACGAACTTTAGTGCCAAGGCTGGCTTTGAACCGTGATCCTCAGATCTCAGCCTCCTGAATAGCTTGGATTACAGACATGAGCCACTGCTGCCTCACAAGGCAGAATTTTATATAGCCCCGCTATTTTTTCCCTTGTGTGCATGTCCTGTACAAGTGTAATTATTCTCTTTCCATGTGGTAGGGATTTGGTGATATGATGGCTACTAATGTGTTGACATTTATCTATGCAAAAATATTATCGGCATAGTGGGCTTGGCCTTTTCCAATGAAATTTTCAAAGGAAGTCACACTGTAGAGAAGTGTGAAGAGATCAGCTTCTGTAGGTCTTATAGTGAAATACAATGAATCCTCCCAGCAGCCAGGTGAACTTGGAAAACAGCTCTGAGATTCAGAAGAACTCTCAGTTATTTATGACATGATGCCAAAGTCCTACAAATAAAATGCTGCTGAGGAATAACTAAAGAGAAACTACAAGAATAAAAGTAACAAAATATTTTTATGGGCTAGAAACCCCACTATTTTTAAGGTGTCAAATTGCTTTAAGTTGGCTTACAGATTCAAAAGAGCACAATCATAATTTCAGTAGACTTTCCTTAAAAGAAATTATATACCTGACTTCCCCATGTATTTGAAAATGAAAAGGACCTAGAATAACCAACACAAAAAATATATATAAAATTTAAGGTCTTTAAGGCTTCCTATAAAGTTTGAGTAAAAAAAAAAGAATGCAGCATTGATACAATTATAGACAAAATGACCACTTAGATAAAACAAAAAATACAGAAAGATCCCACCCTTACATGGACAAATTTCAATACAACAGCAAATAAGAAGATAGAACATACACAGAGAGATACATATTAAATTCAGTTCACTGGTCACCTCAGGGTTATTAGGGAGTTGAAGAAAATTAAAAAGTACTGTGAAGGAATATTCAACAACATCTATATTTCATTTTACACAATACAATGAAAATTAAAATATCTGGAGCAAATAAATTATCAATATTGATTAAAACTAGAGAGCTGTGAGTATGTGGGCTAGCTATAGTACTTTTTACATTTTTTATTTGAAATATTATTTCAGAAAGTAATCCCTCTTGGGCACTGATGGCTCATACCTGTCATACTAACTACTCAGAAGGCTAAAATCCAGAGGATTACGGTTCAGAACAAGCTGAGACAGAAAAGCCTTCAAAATTCCATCTCCAATATAACCAGAAAAAGTACTGCTGGAAGTTTACTCGAGATAGTAAAACATTAGCTAAAATATCCATCCAAATAAAAAAAGCAGTATCTGCCTTCAAACCCCAATATCTCATCATCATCACCATCACCATCAATATCATCATCACCATCAACATCAACATTATCACCATATCATCATCATCATCATCATCATCATCATCATCATCATCACCGCCATCATCATCATCACCATCATCATCACCATCACCATAATCATCATCACCATCATTACCAACCTCATCATCATCACCCTCATCACCATCAATATCATCATCATCACCATCATCATCATCACCCTCATCACCATTATCACCATATCATCACCATATCATCACCCTCATCATCATCATCATCATAACCATCATCATCATCACCACCATCACCATTATCATCATCACAATCCTCATCATCATTACCCTCATCACCATCAATATCATCATCATCACTATCATCATCTTCATCCTCATCGTTGCCATCACCATCATCATCATCACCATCATTACCATTATCATCATCATCACCCTCATCACCATCAATATCATCATCATCACCATCATCATCTCCATCATCATCATAACCTTCATCACCATCAATATCATCATCATCATCCTCCTCACCATCATCATCATCATCACCATAACCATCCCCATTATCATAATCATCACCATCCATTATCACCATATCATCATCATCACCATCATCATCATCATCATCATCACTATCATCATCTTCATCCTCATCATTGCCATCATCATCATCATCATCATCAACATCCTCATCCTCATCATAATCTTCCTGCTGACAGCAAGATTTCGTACAAAGAGCTTGATCATATGACTTGCATTATGATTAGAAAGTTGCTTTTTACTTTGTTCTACTTGGCTTGGGACCCTACAAGAGGCAAAATATGATTTCAATAGAAGCAGCTGTCACAGAGACATATTCTCTAGCAAATTCTGAGTCTCTCCTGAATTTGTTACCTTGTGTGAAACGTCTGTGTCCACCTGTTACCACGCGATGATGCTTCTGCCCTAGGACGGTGTTTTAAGATTCATGTGAGAGATATTGATTGCTGTATTTCTGAGCTTATCTGAGTGGACAAAGAATCTTTTCATTTGGGTATCAATTCAGATCCCTGAAGCTGTAGGAAGCAGGTTGATTTGTGATCGCATATGGCACATTTAAATACTCCTCACCCTCAAATATAATTTTTTAAAAAGTAACATGTGTCTATCTATCTTAATACACAATCCCTCCAGAGATCCTCTGATTTTCACTTCTCACCACTTGTGCTTCATGCTCCCTGAGTATCAACCCTTTACCTTTGCACAATGTGCAAAGAAGTAAACAACTCTTCCAGAGAGCTCCTCCTCACTATCTACCCTTCCTCAGCTCAATGCATTGTGCCATTATCTGCACAGGTAAAGCAAGAATAAAACAAAAATAAAATGCCTGTACCAGTTGAGCTTTTTGTCTTTCACTTTTTGTCATATTCATTAAGCACTGGGATCATCTTCTCTCTAACTCATTGTCTTTTGGGTCTCAATTTCCAGAGTGGTTTTCCAACCTAACTTTGAATCCTCATTAATCGATTCTTTACACTTTAGTCAGAAAAATCTTTATATATTGTAAATCTGTTATGATTTAAAACATATTACCAATATTATAAAATAAAAATTCTCTCACTACAATATAACATCATTTAAGAATGTGCATGCTTTCATGAGTCTAGACATCATTTATCATTCCCTGGGCATCTTCAACTCATGACATGCTGTCACTTATCTGCCCTTGATGTGCTTTCTCCTTGGATCGTAATAACTTCATTTTGTTTATCCAGCACAGCAGGCTTACCTACAGAGTTACATCTTTAGTTGGACATAAAGAATCCCATATAGTTCCTTATCATACTGAGATACCATGTTGAAGCTAAATTGTTTGTAAACAGGTCTATTCTTCTTCCCCCATACACACCGTGTTCTGTATGCTTCTTCAACATTAAAGATATGTACAATATTCTTTTTAAGAAAGGCATTGAAATTATCACTACCTAGGAACTAATAAATACACAAAACGTTTTTCTTTTTCTATTTTTTGCCAGTCCTAGGCATGATCTCAGGGCCTGAGCACTGTCCTTAGGATTTTCTCAAGGCTAGAGCTCTACCACTTGAGCCTCAGCACCACCTCCGGATTTTTTCTATGTTTGTGGTACCAAGGAATTGAATCTGGGTCTTCGAGCATGCTAGGCAACCACTCTACTACTAGGCCAAACTCCTGGCCCCACAAAACATTTTTGAATAGAATGAAATAAGGGAATTTGATGGGGAAAGGATGAAATAAAAGTTAGAAAGACGGAGGCATTCCTTTAAATCAAAAAATAAAAACAAAAATCAGAAAGAAACTGACACTCCACACAATAAAAACAGAAAGAGACTGAAGGAAACAATGTTACAAACATGGTCAATGTGTGAAAAAACTAGTGCAACAAAATGGAATATATTCCAGAAATTCAAGAATAGTGCAATACTTGAAAAAACAATCAATGCAACCACATTAAACAAACTAAAGAGAAAAAATATATGATCATCTTAACAGAGAAAAGACATTTGATAAATTTAATATCCATTTCTTATAAAGCTTTGAGATTATTGGAAAGCCAAAGGAACTTCTTCAATATCACAAAAGTGATTCTATGAAGACATACAGCTGACATACTTCATGGGTGATTAAAAAATAATGTCTTTCTCTTAGATAAAAAGAAGATGTGAACTCCTGCCATTTTGATTCAATACTGTACTAGAAATTCAACTTTTTTCAATATGGCAAGAAGAGACACACAAATTGGAAAGAAGAATTTAAAACACTATCTATCGAAAATAAAATTTCTTATGTAGAAAATGCATTAAATCTATACAAGTAGTATTAAAATAAAATTAATATGTACATTTAGTAAGGTTCCAGTATATAAAAACTTCCAGAATGTAAAAATTGCACAGAAATATTTTTTTCATATATTTTTATTGTAATTAATAGAAGGGTTATATGATATTTGCCAGATAGATGGTGCATTAATTCACATACATTGATACCCTTTCACATGTCTTGGTCCCCATTTCCATCTCCCCCACCCCAAATCTTATTTTCCCCCGTTCCCTATCCAATTTCAAATAACCAAATACAAATATATCTGATATATCAGGTAACAAAGTGAGATACTGTAACAATATGAGATAACCAAGGGAGAGCAAAAGAGATGAGAGATAACATAGTACCTTAAGGACAACAATCATTCATTATATGGCTTAAGTTTCTATATCCTAGAGATCCTTTCATTTAGCGTCCTACTATATGGCCTTTTGTATCAAGTTTTGCTCTATTGTAGATCTCTGCTAGGAGAGCCCAAGGTTTCTACTGATTAGGAAAAATGAGGGAAGCCATTGAGCCTAAGTTCCTTTGAGTCTGGCTTACTTCACTTAATATGATCTTTTCTAAGTCTTTCCATTTCCTAACAAATGGGGCAATGTCATTCTTTCTGACAGCAGCATAAAATTCCATTGTGTACAAATACCACATCTTGTTGATCCACTTATCAACTGAGGGACATCTAGGTTGGTTCCCTATCTTTGCTATGGTAAATACTGCTGCAGTGAACATTGTGCTGGTGGATTTAGTATGTCTTTGTTTCTGGATGATTGGGTAAATGCCAAGTAGTAGAATTGCTGGATCATAGGGGAGCTCTATCTTTAGTCTTTTGAGGAACTGCCATAGTGCTTTCCATAGTGGTTGAACGAGTTTGCACTCCCACCAACAGTGTAGTAGTGATCCCTCCTGGCCATATCCCCTCCACAGATGACATGATCTTGTATTTAAAGAATGTTATTGACTCTACTCCCAAGCTCCTTGAGCTGATTCAAAACTTTGGAAGGGTAGCAGGATATAAAATTAACCCTCAAAAATCAACTGCCTTCCTCTATGCCAACAGTGAGAGGAATGAGGCAACAATCAGGAAAGCAACTCCTTTTGCAATAGCCTCAAAGAAAATAAAGTACCTAGAAATTACCTTAACTACGAATGTAAAGGACCTTTCTGATGAAAACTTTAAAACCCTGAAAAAGGAAATTAAAGCAGAACTGAGGAAATGGAAAAACTTCCCATGCTCCTGGATTGGAAGAATCAATATCGTGAAAATGACAATCTTGCCAAGGGCTATCTAAAATTTCAATGCAATACCCATCAATATCCCAATGTCATTCTTTAAAGAAATAGAAGAGGCAATCCAAAATTTCATATGGAATAATAAAAGACCCCGTATAGCAAAAACACATCTTAACAGAAAGAACAGCGCAGGAGGAATTTCAATACCAAACTTTAGACTCTATTACAGAGCTATAATTATCAAAACAGCTTGGTACTGGCACAAGAACAGGCCTGAAGACCAATGGAATAGTACTGAAGTCCCAGATATTAAACCACAGACCTATGGCCACCAAATCTTTGACAAGGGAGCCAAAAAAATAGAATGGAAGAATGACAGCCTCTTCAACAAGTGGTGCTGGCAGAACTGGTTAAGCACATGCAGAAAACTAAAGTTGGATCCTTCTTTGTCACCCTGCACTAGAATTAACTCCAAAGGAATCAAAGACCTGGAGGTAAAAGCCGACATACTGAAAACTTTACAAGAAGGAATAGGAGATACACTAGACCTCCTTGGCACAGGTCAAAATTTTCTTAATAAGGACCAAGAATCACAACAAATCAGAGAAAGGCTGGATAAGTGGGACTGCATTAAACTGCAGAGCTTTTGTATGGCAAAGGACATAGCTAGTAAACTAAGAAGGAAGCCTACAGAGTATGAGAAGATCTTCACCAACCATACAACAGACAAAGGCCTCATATCTAAAATATATCAACAGCTCAAAAAATTGAATCACTCCAAAACTAATCTCCAAAGTAACAACCATCCCATTAAATGATGGGCCAAAGACTTAAAGAGAGTCTTCTCTGAAGAAGAAATCAGAATGGGCTATGGACACATGAAGAAATGCTCAACATCTCTGGTCATAAAAGAAATGCAAATCAAAACAAAGCAAAGATTGCACCTCACTCCAGTTAGAATGGCCACGATCAGGAAAACAAATAACAAAAGATGCTGGAGGGGATGTGGCCAGGAGGGATCTCTACTACACTGTTGGTGGGGGTGCAAACTCATTCACCCACTATGGAAAGCAATATGGCAGTGCCTCAAAAGGCTAAACATAGAGGTCCCCTATGACCCAGAAATTCCACTACTTGGCATTTACCCAACCATCCAGAAACTAGGGCATACTAAATCCACTACCACAACAATGTTCATTGCAGCGTTATTCACCATAGCAAAAATATGGAACCAACCTAGATGTCCCTTAGTTGATGAGTGGATCAATAAGTTGTGGTACTTGTACACAATGGAATTCTATGCTGCTGTCAGAAAAAACGACATGGCCCCATTTGTTAGGAAATGGAAAGTCTTAGAAAAAATCATATTAAGTGAAGTAAGCCAGACTCAAAGGAACTTAGGCTCAATGGTTCCCCTCATTTGTCATAATCAGTAGAATCCTTGGGCTCTACTAGCAGAGATCTGCAATAGAGCAAAACTTGATACATAAGGCCATATAGTATGAAGCTAATTGAAAAGACCTCCAGGATTTTGAAACAAAAGCCATATAATGCATAATTGTTGTCCTTAATGTACTATATTATCTCTCATCTCTTTTGCTGTCCCTTGGTTATCTCATATTGTTACAGTATCTCACTTTGTTATCTGATATATTGGACTTATTTGTATTTGGTTATTTGAAATTTGATAGGGAAGGGGAGAAAACCAAGACGGGGAGGGGTAGAGGGGAGGGTAATGGGTACCAAGACATGTGAAAGGGTATCAATATATGTGAATTAATGCACCTTCTACCTGGCAAATATCATGTAACCCTTTTATTAATTACAATAAAAATACTTATTTGTTAAAAAAGAAAACTAATAACAACAGATGCATAGAAATATTAATTGTAATTTGTACAATCTAACAAAAAACTTGTGTTAAACATCTTTTTAAGAATCACACTGCCACTGATATTAGTGTAAGATTAAGTCTGGGCTCTCTGGTGGCTCATGTCCGTAATCCTAAATACTCAGGAGGCTGAGATCTGAGTAGTGAGGTTCAAAGCCATTCTGGGCAGGAAAGTTCAGAAAACCAGAAGAGATGCAGTGACTCAAAGTGGTAGAGTACTACTTTTGAGCAAAGAGGTCAGAGAAAGAACCCAGGCCCTGAGTTCAAGCTCCAAAATCATGTTTGGGGATAAATTGTAAAGAAAAGATATCTAAGACTTGTGAAGTATAAATTATAAAATATAAAAAGAAAACTTAAGTATAAAAACACTATTTTCTTTGGAAAACTTATTCATGAAGCAAATTTCACTAAACTGACTTGCACATGTCACATAATAATATTAATAAAATTTCTATAGATATGATAAATGATTTCTAAAACTCAGAGAAATTCAGAAAAATTAGAAGGGCATATCCTTTTTTGTAAATTAAGAAGAAATTTGGAGGATTATTCACACTCTAAAGACTTTTTAAAGCAAACACATACATTAAATTATCATATGTAGTTTTGGTGTCAAGATAAAAGTACAATCCAGGGAATGAAGCAGAGACTCCAGCAAATTCTCTCATGAGAGAGTGACAACATTTTTTGTCAATAAAGGTAGACATTTCAATTAACAAAATGAAGCTAGAACAAATGGATATTTTTATTAAACAAATAAATAATTAGATGGGAAAAAATTTCATTCTGAGCTCACACTCTCACATAAACTTTAATGATCATAGACAGTCTATTGATGTTGCTTTAACACACTATCTCTGATTGAGCAGTATAAAAAGATCACAATTTCTAATTATTTTTTGGAGTTTGGAAAGTATAAGATCACTTGGACAGCAGATTTAGTGTCTAGTGACAAGTCTCTGGTTTAAAGATGAAGAGAATGTCTTGTTGAATTTTCACTTAATAGAAGAGATCAATGAACTCCCTGGGGCATGGTTTATTAAGCTACTAATCTCATTGATAATGAAGGAGCCCTTAAGAATTACTTCATCAAACCTATATGTTTTAAGACCAAACAATGGGTTAAATGTGAATGTAAGTTTTTGTGGCATACATACATACAGATCTATCCCAAACCAGAAAGCTTCTAGAAGAAAACAGGGGAGAATATTTTTATGTCTTTGATTCACTCAAAGATTTCTTAGCTAGTCTACCAATAATACGATTCACAGAAAATTTGCTAAAGAAGATTTAATTAAAGATCAATCCATTTTTAATTGTGAAAGGCATTGTTATGAAAATAAGAAGATAGTACCAGAGGGAAAATGTTGCATATTATAAAATGGGCTTATACATAGAAGGCATTAAAAATTCTCAAAACTCAAAAATGTGTCCTAAAGATTTGATATACAACGATGTCCATTGCAGCACTATTTAACATAGCAAAGATATGGAACCAATCCAGATGCCCCTCAGTTGATGAGTGGATCAACAAGATGTGGTATTTATACACAGTGGAATTCTATTCTGCTGTCAGAAAGAACGACATCGCCCCATTTGTAAGAAAATGGAAAACTTAGAAAAAAAATATTAAGTGAAGTAAGCCAGACTCAAAGGAACATAGGCTCAATGGTTTCCTTCATTTGTCATAATCAGTAGAACCCTTGGGCTCTCATAGCAGATATTTACAATAGAACAAAACCTACATACTTACGGCCATATAGTAGGACGCTAAATGAATGGACCTCCAGGATATAGAAACAAAAGCCATATAACGAATGATTGTTATCTTTAATGTACTATGTTATCTCTCATCTCTTTTGCTGTCCCTTGGTTATCTCATATTGTTACCGTATTTCACCTGGTTATCTGATATGTTGTGTATATGCTTATTTGTTTATTTGAAATTGGATAGGGAATGAGGAATAAGATGAGGGATGGAGATGGGGGGAGGGAAATGGGGACCAAGACATGAGAAAGGGTACCAATGTATGTGAAGTAATGCACCCTGTATCTGGTAACCTTCTATTAATTACAATAAAAAATATATGAAAAAAAACTCAGCCAGTTCAGGTGTTTCATTCTTGTAACCCTAAACACTCAGGAACCTGAGATGAGAACATTAAAGTTCAGAGTTAGCCTAAGGGGAGAAAAGCCTGCAAGACTCCTTTTCCAATTACCTGGCAAAAAATGCTGGACTAGTGGCATGTCTCAAGTGGTATAGTACCATCCTTGAGCAAGCGTGCCAACCTAGCATTCAAGGTCCAGAGTTCAATATTCAATTCCACAAAAAAACACCTATAAATCAAACTACATGGTCATGAATTAAATTTGAAATTTGACAGTAAGCATGAAAAGTCGCCTTAAAGGAGGATTTTCCATAGGCACATTTATATACAAAGAGAACTATGTTCTATTTTACAATGTTTCATTCTTGTTAAAGAGTCATAATTACAAAAATTATAGGTATGAAGTCCTTCTTCCTTATACCAAACATTTATTTCTGCTTTGACATAGGACAACATACCAATTAATACAATTTAGAAAAAAACTTTAATGATTGGACTAGCACATGCTAATGAAACAAACTTGTTTCTGGATTATTGCGTCTGCTGACCCCATTAGAACTAATAGCTTGCATTACTCTTAGCCCAGAGGAGATTTCATAGTGGAAGAAATCACCTTGTGCTTTGCACTTAATCAGAGCTTTGCTGTGTCAGGAAGAAAAGGAAAACCTGACCTTCCTGCTTTTAATGACCCAAAGGGAGTTATTTATTACATTAAATGCCATGAAAATCCACAAAATATAAAGAATCTAAGACAGATACAATAAATCATCTCAACTTCTCATACACACTGATTAATAGTCCAGGCAGCAAGCAAAATACCAACAGAGAATAATCCTGACACCTGTTCCAAGGACTGATGAAGAAACTGCTGAATGAAAGTTTAATCACTGATTTCCTATTGCACAGCCAGTTTTCTAACGAGACTACATAATTATAAATGAGAGCATTTAGATCCTTGGCTAATACATAATTATATCTGGAAGCATGACTACTAAAGTAGGAAATTGAATCATTTCAAGAGGATGCTTTTCACACACAAAATAGTCAGGGAAATATTCAATAAGGGGAATGTTGGGCTCCTGTTTACACATTCAAAATCTTAATTACGATTTGGGAAAGATCCAAAAGTCTCAGAAAAAAAGGGGGTGGGAGTAGGGTGAGAGGTTGGGTAATTTATGGAAGAACAATTCAATCGAAGCCTAGTTATACAATATTTCATGAAGGAAGCTTTTGCTACGCTTCAACTCTGCAAGGTTCATTAGTTTTGGAAAACGTTGATAAGATCCTGTCATTTTCCCCTGGGATTTTGGATTCTGAAAGTCGTCCATGTGAAGATTAGAAGAAATGGAAATTTGCCAATGATTGTCATCACCCCTTCAGAAAGCCCATTCTTACACTGGGCAGAGTCCTAAAGCTTTCAGAATCACGCCCTAAATACATCCTATTTCATATTCTACTTTAAAGAAAGTTGTTTCTCAAGTTCAAGTTTGAAAATGAAATCAGTGTCAAGTAATAAATTCTTTCCCTGATGCAAATTGGAATAGAGAGGATGTAAGGAATGTCAATGAATATTAAAGTGGTCAGCCCAATTCACATTATCAGCAGGGTTGATGGGATTTTTTTTTTGTATGTGAAGTCGGCCTTAAAATGTATAGGATTCACTGTGGAATGACATGAGAACTTCAAACACACTGGCGAGTTAAACTGATCTTTGATCTTGTTAAGTCCTATAATATGATGATAGCATGAAATAATACACTGGAATGCAGCTGGATCCACAGTTAGGGTAAGCCAACACAGATCACTCAATCCTCAGATCTTCTAATGGGAAACTCAAGATAATGTTCCAGGGATCCATCAGAAAATGTGAAGGCAGAAAATGAAGTTAACTGTACACTCTCAGTTCCTCTCTCCACACCCCTGCTGATTGTTTTTTTTCCAGAAAATAATCAAATGCCATCTGTATTAAAAGCACTACATTAATGATGAAGCCCAGCACAGTTTTACAAACTCAAATCCAATAGTCTGGTCTTGTCATGTTTTATCACATTTAAAAAAAATTGAATTTATGAGCTTTAGTAGAAAACAGTGGCAGACTTGAAATGTAAAAAGGAAATGCCTTCCGTGGTTGTCACAGTCACAGGTCCACAGAGAGGCTCACCCTCAGCCTGACATGGTGTTAACTCTTCATGGGAAACTTGTTTACATTTGTGCCTCAGCTTTAGGCTCTAAACATTTTCAAATGGACAAACTAGGCTCTTTATTTTTCCCGAAGGAATATGTTAGTTTTATATCTTAAAAGTTTTATTCATATTGCCTAGGTTAGGTAGAAGATGGCATGGTTAATTTACAGGAGAGACTGAATGTGTACTGATTGGGTTATTTTCTTAAGTCATCTCACCAATGTGATTCAAATGGAGTATGAATAGTCCTAAAGACTAGACTTCAGATCCACTGGACTACAGAATGACAACACTACAACTTTAGTGATGGTTTGAAAGTGTTCATTATTTTCTAATATCTAGCTTCTTTATACTTATTAAAGGCCATGTAAATGTTTTTTGAAGTAATTCCCCATAAAGATTCTAATAAAGCTGTATTATTTGTGAAGGTTTTGTGGTTTAAAGGTAAAGGTTCCAGGACCAATTCAAAATTTGAAGTGTTTCTACCCCTTGTCATTTACTTAAATGATTTTGTTCAAGTTTCTAAATCTAAATTTGGCTTAATTTCTTCATCTGTAATGACATAAAATAATGTGTAATAATCTTTTCCATTTTTGTTGGATTGGCATAAAATTTAAGTAAGCAGAATTTACAAAGTTCTTACTATTTCTCTTACAATGACACATGAAATGTTAGTTATAGTCGCAATTAAACCTAATTTGGAAATAGAATAAATACAATTACATGTATATATATAGAGAGAGAGGCAAAAACATAATGCTTTCTATGTGTGTGCGTGTGTGTATGTGTGTATGAAAATAGAAGTAGCAGACACTGAGATTGCCATCAATCATTGAAGTCTTGCTTTCGTTATTGTATTTGTTCATTCCTTGAACTTGGATACGTGAACAGAGAAGGTATCCTATTTACTTGCTTATCTTCATTTCTGATACTTCCTCCTATTACCTAGACATATACTGTGTATGTCACTATGTTAACCAGACTATTTCATATATAATAACAGGCTTCCCTCCTTCACCTCGACATCTTCTCCTTCATAGAAAAACTAAGTGCTGAGAAATCAGTATTCTTCACTTTGTGTGTGTGTGTGTGTGTGTGTGTGTGTGTGTGTGTTTGTGTGTGTGTGTGTGTGATTCTGATTATTGCTTTAAAAGTCATGCAGGCCAAAATGAAACTATACACTCTCAAGATTCAACTCGACTATTCCTCAGGCATGTATTACTAAAGTACATTTCAGCCTGCATTGCATTGTCAGGATGAGGTTTCAATACACATTTGTCAGAGGAAGGAGGTACAATTATCTGCATGGAATGAGAATTCAAAAGTGACCTTATGTATTTCAGTTTGGAGAGCTGGGAGAAAAGTTTGTGTATAGTAAGATTTCTCCCTGGGGTAGCTTTTCTGTGACTGTCACAATACCTAAGAAAAACAACTTGAAAGAGGAATGATTTATTTGGGCTCATTTTTGTAGAGATTGCAGTCCACAGTAACTTCTCTCCACGCTTCTGGCTTTTTAAGAGGCTCTGGATCATGGTAAAAGGACATAACATAATACCCACAAGAAGCAGCAGCAGAGAGTAAGGTTCAGGATGGATACCTGGTGACCCATTCCCTAATACCTTATTTCACTATGCCCCAATCACCTCTCATGATCTACTCACCACTCATAAAGGCCCTATTGGGGGATCAAGCCTTAATGAGTTTTATTGGGACTTATTTTTTGTCCTGAAACACTCACTCCCTGATCTGTGTTTCTTAGTGGTGACACACACAAAAAGTCCCAAATCCACCTATATTGATTAAAAAATACTTTGACTTTATATTAGCATGTTATTTCATAACTTTATCAGTGACATCTTCAGAATTATTAAAAACATGTGAAAGAACTAAATTAACTGAAAATAAAAGTTGGGAGAAGCTAGGAGGGTCCCATGGAAATAATTGAAATGTAAATATTATGAGGTTCAAATCTGAACAAGTTTGACTACTGTGTCATTATTCTAGAAACCAAAAGGTTTTTTTTTAAAGCTATTTTCAACAGATGCTATTTTGTTCACCTTTCTCTCCCCTCATCTGCTGTCCTTATTCACTTAAAAATGGGTTCATAGGAGAGATTTAATATTGTCTTAATTCATACGTAGTACAAGGAGAGCTAGCTGTGTTAGCAGTTCTTAATTTTCAAAGGCTCCCTATTTGCTGATTTCAGTCACTTTTGTCTGCCAGAGTATGGATCAACTTTTAAAACAGCAATACTACAATCCAGGCAAATCCAGTTCCCGCCTTTGTCGAAACAAAGCATATCAAAACAAGAAGAGATGAAGAGATAGAATGAATGGCCATTCTCCCAGACAGCTGTGCAGTGATTCACATCAAAAGCTCATGGGCAAGTAATACACAGATGCTGTATCCATACAAGAAGCAACTGGGTTAAAACAGATACCTAGTCCCTTCATCCCACTAGGAATCCCACAGCCTTTGAAGGTTGGCAGAGTTAATACCTGGAAACAGTCTGACTCATTCTCTTTACAATTGGAACTACAATGACTCAAATCATTTCTGCCATTATAAACATCTAAGAGAACCAATGAAGAGAATTCCTTTCATTTTGTTATTTCACTCCAACACCAATAAATAGGAGAGAGAATTCTGCACTGCAAATTAGCACTTTATAAAGCTATACACCAGGAATATTAAATTATATACATATTTCTACTTACTTGATTGATTTATTCATGAGCACATAGCAATATTGTTGCTTACCCTCCAAATTTCTCTGAGAAAAAGAAATGAATTTTTGCTCAGTTTATACCATGTATCAACTACAGCTATTTAACTATTTAAATTATATATAACTTAAGGATGTAGAAATTTATTTTTAAGTAAATTTGGAGAGGTTAATACCATGTTTAAACTGTTTAAAGTGATGGCATCTGAAAACAGAATTACATTAAAAAGTTCTTAGAAAACAAGCACCAGAAAATAAAGGTCAAAGTTCCATTGTATTTTAACAGAAGTTTTGTCTGATTGGTCATGTGACTAATAAGGAGATGTGTTACACTGAAATGGTTGTGTAATTTGAAATATGAGATACTAAAATGCAACAGTGGAAAATGTTATTAAAAATTGTTATAATAATAAATCTGTTATTTCCCAAGTGTTTTCTGTGGCCAGGCATTAGACCAAACAAATACTTGACAAAACATTTTATTTCTTCCTCATAACAATACTGTTGTTAGTTTCTACTGTTTTCAAGTTAAGGGTTGAACCTTAAAGAAATTCACATACTTGGGTACGTTTGGTTGATCAGGGAGTGTCAGAAACAGCCTTAGAATCAGGGGCTCACTCCAAAGCCTGTTCTTTTGGTTTTAATAGTATTAACATCAAACTCCTTATCATCAGTAAATGATTAGTAAGTGTTAATTCCCCAATACACAGAAAGGGAAGAAATATTTAAAACAACATTCTAGAGATAGTGATGAACTCAAATTTAACATAACATCATGATTCATTTCATTCATTGCAGAATATGTTACAGATTTTAACTAGCAAGAAGAAAAGCTACCCACATTCTCTGACCTGTGATCTTGTCTAGATTCCCTCAAGACCAACAATGACGGGTCAAATTCCTCTTACTTTCCTTCTTTCTCATCTCTGCCTTTACTATAGCTATAGAAAACAAAATGGTGCTCTCCTCTTTTAAGGATTTATATGACTATATTGGTCCTACCCAGAAAAATCTAAGATTATCACGTCCTCTCAAGTTTCGTTTATTAATCATACCTGCAAAGTTGCCTTTCCACATAAGATAAAGTACTGAGGTTTTAGGGGGGTGAGGTACAGACAACATGTTAAAATTAGAGTGCTTCATTATTTGGGCTACAACAATTCCTACCAATAAGGATATAAAACTATAGTGACATATTCAAATAGGGTTGCATCTCAAATTTACTTAGCCACACGACAGTACAACATATTTCATGATTTCTTTATCTTTTTGTAAAAGCAAAATTAAACAAACAAGGCAATGGTCTCAGAAACAGAGAATGAAAAAGAAGGACTGTTTACAAAGGAACTTCATGTAAAATTCGGGGTGGTTGAAAATTTCATAGCCTTCTCAAATTAGTGGCTGTATCTCTGTGTATGTTTATCAAGATTCAAAGAATTGAACTATGGGCTGGGAGTTTGGCCTAGTGGTAGAGTGCTTGCCTTGCATGCATGAAGACCCAGGTTCGATTCCTCAGTACCATATACATAGAAAAAAGCCAGAAATGGTGCTGAAGCTCAAGTGGTAGAGCTCTAGCCTTGAGAAAAGTCCAAGGACAGTGCTCAGGCCCTGAGCTCAAGCCCAAGACTGGCAATAAAAAACAAAAACAAAAACAAAAACAAAAAAACAAAAACAAATCAAAGAATTGAACTGAAAGAATTCATGTGTGTGTATATGTATACAAACACATGCTCTCACACACGTATTTATCAATTATACCCAAAGAACCTGATTTGAAACTGATAAAAGTATTTTTAAAAAGTACTGACAAAAGTACTAGTGGATCATTGAGTCACCTTGAATTTTAAGAGAATTTTTCAGACAAGTAACACGCTATTGACAGATTGACAGGGTGAGAGTATATCCTAGTTAATTCCTTTGTACCGGTGGAAATCTGCTATGGCAGTATTTTAGTGAGGATGATGCCCTTTTTCTACTTGGAAAGCAATCTGTCATATGCCAACCTTACATTGAAAACATACCAATCTTCCCTGCTAAAGAAATTACAAAACTTGCTTCAGATTACCTATCTGCAAAAGAGCCAGAAATAGAATTAATTTCTCCAAGCTTTAGTTTATCACTGAGCTCAACGATCCCTATGAAGCAAAGGGAAACTATAATTGTTTCTGCCAATCCTATATTTAAGCATTAATGAGACACCTGTGTGACCACAGACGTTACAAATGTTGCTGCAGTTAGCACATGTAATTGGTGGCAATTTCAGTAGTTGCATCTTCTTTTTCAGATGTGTGTTCTGCTCTTAGACCCCAGGGACTAGAGCTATACAGGTTGTGCCTTAGTTGTGGGTCACTCTAACTGGACAAACAATGAGATACATTTCTGTGTTATCTTTGGTGTTCAAGAGATGGATTGGAGAGGAGAATATAACTTCAGGCTCAGGGCACAGAATGGAAAAGGCAGAGGCAGTAATATATCGCGCAGTTTAATGAGGAATGCCAGATCCCTCTCTCCATGAATGGCAGCTTCATTACCTTCAAAAGATCTCTTCTCAAAGATGCAATTCAATAGAGGACTCTCAATCCAGACTGAGACTAGGGATTTGTTTACCTGCCAATTCCCTCACACATCTGTTCCCCTTCTGTTCCTTTCTTGATGTTAAAAGCCCTGTTTCATCATGGCAGGACATTGAAACTCAGTGAGCACTTTTAGCTGGCTGTCACAAACAGCATCTTACGGTTCAGAATTATAGGATAGTCTGATTGACAGTATCAGTAATTGAATGCACTTTGTCTTGCACCTGCCAACCCATGGTATGTAATGATAGCTCATTTAATCACATTTCTTAGAATGAATAAGTATAAGTTGCTTTCATTTTGGTTATTTGATATTTTTAATATTAACGCACTGGTACATTTTCATTCATACCCTACTCCCAAGCAAACTGAAATATTCTCTTGACTAAAGACATGTTGAACAAAAGGCTGAATGCAAACTGTTGTATGTGTTTGTTTATCACGATCTCAACTACCTAGGACAATTTAAGAATCAAGAAGCTAGAAATCTACTTAAAAAGTGGAATATTTGCAACCATGCCCCAATAATCTACAGATAGAATTCAACCCAGAAATAATAGCATGTTACAAGAAGGTAGAATCTACCTTAAGACACAGAGAAAGCCGAGTACCAGTGGTGCTCTCCTGTAATCCAAGATATGCTCAGAAGACTGGAATCTGAGGATCATGCCTTGAAGCCAGCCTGGCAGAAAAATCTGTGAGACACTTATCTCAGATTAGCTACAGGAAAACTGGAAATAGAGATGTGGCTCAAAAAGGTAGGTGCTAGCTGTGAGCAAAAGAGTTTGGGGACAGTGTCAAGGCCCTGAGTTCAAGCTCCATAACTGACAAAAACAAGAACAAGAAAAATAATCCACTTTGATGGAAACTGAAAGTTAAGCATCTAAGTTTCATTTTACCACTTCCATTGATCATAGAAGTTATGAAAAACCTACTCTGTGATAGGGATTTTATATTCTGTACTAGTGAAGTGTTCTTGGTTGCAACCAATCAAAATTGCTACTTTCTATAAAGTACATAATAATTCAAAGAGAGGGAGAAGCACTTTTCAAAATAAGAAAGAAGTCTGAGAAGGGCAGGAAACAGAAAATACAAGAATTGACCATTCACCATTAACAAACACCAATCATTTACAATTTCTTTGTCATTCTGCTTCACTTTCCAATTGCTTACTGGAAGCATATGCTAGCATACCTTAGAACATTGATCTGAAGAAAGATCTTTATTCATTCAACTATATTTACTAATGAAGAGAAGCTTTATCTACAGAAATTTAGATGTTAGGGAAGGGAATGGGTGTTAGTGGGAAGAAAATTAAGTACTTTAAATCTAAAGCCTGATCTTTCACACATTCACCAATCAGATTTCTTATTTTCTAAATAAAATTACAGTTTTCCACACTATTTAGAATAATCTAAATTATGTATGTCAGTTTACTAAGTTATTTAATTTTGTCCTGTAGTAATTATCATCTTTACACATTAACCTGGAAACACACTGAGGTTTCTCCTCTGCTCTGAACATGCCAAATTCAGTTTGGTCTGGAGCCTCCTGGAATTTCATTCTCTCTTTCTTTTCATAGATGATTCCTTTTTATCATTTAGACATAAGATCAAATATCTACTTTTCAGAGAGCTTTCTTTGATCAGTCGGGTTAAAATTATTTTTCAATCAAATAATATTTTTATTTTGCTCTTTTTCCACCCTTGTGATTAGTTAGAGATGGATTCTAGCCTCCTTTTCTGTCTGGTCTGACTGTCAAATCATAATTGTCTGGATCCTAGTCTGTTGAATAGCTAGGATTATAGACATGAGCCACTTTCACCCAGGTAATATTTTAAAATTTTATTGTGATTGCATATGTTGGGAGAATCCTATTTATATGTACACAATGTTAAACCCATATTAATATAAAAATAGTGAGGTTTTAAACATATAACCTCTTTGAAGTTGTAACATATTCATTGCTCACATACCTGATAAAGCTATATTCTAATTTTGCTCAGATTAGAGTTAGACTGTAAACAGTTATTTTGAATTGATGGTCTCTAATGTATAAGACTACTTTTCAGAGAAATGTAAAGGAAAACTTGTAAATTCATGAGATTTCCTTAAAAAATCCTCAGGGAACATGCAATTAGTGTATTTGTATCAGCATATATTGTTATCCAAAGAAAGTCTATGCACGTATTCAATGTATCCCACTTTTACTTCCTCTAGTGTTCTCCCTTACTCAAAACTTTCTAAACAAATTTCAACAGACTTCATTATTCTATCTTCATATAAACAAACAAAATAGTTTGGCCATTCACTCTCTCTGTTCATCCTCTGGAATTCATAATGTTAATTAAGTAGATTGGTCTAATATTATTCAGGGATATGCATTCTTATATTCCTTAGGCAAATTATTTATCTTTGATATAAGTACTTTTACTCTGATAAAAGAACATAAGAAAGACAAAAAAGATCCAAAGGAGACTTGAAACAAGATGTAAGTAACTCAAGATCGCAGTATGAAAGCAGGTGTACCTTCGGAGAACAATGGCAGGATAATGGACACAGCAGATAGTAATAAATCAAAATTATCTGCCTTTATCTGCCTATTATCTGCCTTTAAAAGTAGAAGGCTAACAGTGCCAGAGATCGGAATGCGAGGATTAAAAGAAACAATCAGATACACAATTTGTAAATAATCTGACAAAACAATGCATAATGTTATCAAAAATGTAAAAGGTATCTCTAGTATACTGATAAGTGATAAAGGCAGATATGTAAATTAAGGAAGCAAGCCCTAGAAACTCAACAATATAATTTCTCTTTCCCATATCTTCAAGATGCAACAGAAAGTTGACAGTTTTTGTTTACTTATTTTATTAATTAATTTTATTTGTGTGTGTGGTGGGGGTGCCTGCAGTAAGGATTGAACTCAGGCCTTGAGCTTTCTTAGCTTTTTCATTTAAGGCTGGTGCTTTACTACTTGAGCCAGTCTACACTTCCATATTTTTAGAATCTTTCAGTTTTGTCTGCCTGAGCTGGCTTGAACTTCGATCATCAGATATCAGTGTTCTGAGTAGCTCAGCCAAAATTGCCAGATTTTAGATAAACATCAATAGGAGCAAGGACAAGAACCACATGATCATTGCAATAGATACAGAATTTTTTTTGCAGTGTAATATATAAAATAATTACAACAGACAGTGATTATCTCATTGCATTTATCTCTGTACATAAAGTACAGAAAATATTTCTTAAAAATTCAGAACATGACCTGGGCTCATGCTTTTAAACCTAGCTACTTAAGAGGCTGAGATCTGAGAATCACTGTTCAAAGCAGCCTGGGAACTAAAGAACGTGAAACTTTTTTTCCTTATTTCTATTGCAAATAATAGCGGGATTACAGTTATATTCGCCAGATGGAAGGTGCAACTCTTATCTCCAATTAACCACTAGAAAATGAGAAGTGGTGCTGTGGTCCCAAGGATAGGGCAGTAGCCTTGAGCGAATGAGCTCAGAGACAGCAGAGATAGCACCTAGCTCAGAGTTCAAGCTCCATGACCAACCAAAAATTAAAAAATAAAAACAAAAAAAAGCCTCAGAACATGGCTGGGAGTTTGACCTAGTAGTAGAGTGCTTGCTTGGCATGCATGAAGACCCAGGTTCAAAAGCTTGGTAGCTGATACCCAGTGGCTCTCAATTGTTATCCTAGCTACTCAAAAAATTGAGATCTTACAATTATAGTTCAAAGTTAATCACCAGAAACCAGAAGTGGGATGTGGCTCAAAGTGGGAGAGCACTAATATAGAGCAAAAATGTGCAGGGACAGTGCCCAGGCTGTGAAGTCAAGTACCCACAACCACAAAAAAAAAAAGAAAGAAAGAAAACAAAACAAAAGAAAAACATATAACACATCAAATTTCAAATCAAATAGGATAACCTCATGGATTTAAATAAACACGATTTAAATAATAACATTTTAACCAATTTTCACAAAGCAATTCTTGTAATGTCATTGTGTCTAATTAGCTCTGCTTTGCAAGTCACTCCTTTCTTTTAAAAAAATGACATTGAATGACTGAAGACAACTGCTACAACAAACTATCGCAGGAAAAGAAACTAGATACCACTGATCCCAAACACCCCCTAATCAATCATCTCAAACTTTTAGAACTTAAAGTGTTTGATTGGTATAAAGATAATATCCAAGTGTGGATCTTTCAGGGGAATAATGTGTCTATATCAAGAATTACAGGGACTTGTTTAGGAAATGAAAGTCAATTGATATCTGAAAGATAAAAACTGTCCAAAAAGAAAAAGAAAAAAACCAGAGTCAGAAGGATGAAGACCTTGCTCAAGCCATCCACTTCATTGTCACCTACACTGTTTTGACATCTGATCAAAACACAAAACTCTCTCCTAAGGTGGTTTTCATTTCAGGGATGGTAGCCCCACTCCATTTTCTTAGGATGAAATGGTAAATAAATCTGATATACTTCTCAATTCTCCTCTTCTGAATATTAACATTTAAGAAGGGAATAAAGAAGCTTAGGATAGATTAAAAAGTCTTCCATGATGGGTTTAATCTGGTTCTTCCTTGATGGTAAAATAATATAGGATTGAGAAATGAAATCACCATTTCTTTCTTTATCTTTTAGTCAGGTTATCAGTATCAATATATATATGAAGGCTGAAGGAAAGAAAAGCTGTTAGAGTAAATAAGGCTAACTAGACTGTATTATTATAAATCTTGTGGAGCACATGATTGTATTTATAACCTGCTTTGTTAAAAGGCAACTACCTGAAGATAACTTTTACCTCATACACCTGAGAGGAAACTTATTAGTATTCTTGTCATAGTTTCCCCATATTAGTGTTTTTGAATTACACATATTAACATCTCCAGAACAAGGTTCAATAGAGCACCAATTTAGAAAATGCAGGGGGTTAAAATAAAAGACTAAAACACACACACACACACACACACACACACACACACACACACACACACACACACCAAAACCCTCAGCATTTTATTATATTTTCCCCAAACACTGCTAGGACTAAGGCAAACCATTGCTTAACATTGATGCCCTACATCTCCCACTGGCCTTAACCTTGGTATTGGTGTAGCCTAACCCACAAATGCCAGATCAAAATGCTGACCTTTCCATTTCAGCCATTGGGTTTGGGCCACCCTTAGGAACTCAAGAGGTTTCTCCATTCAATGTTCGACTTCCTTCCTCTTCTTAATAAAAAAAAATTCTTTCCTTTTATTTAGAGTTTGATAATTATATAAATGCTTTCAAAAAGTAAATAGATCTATTTTTATTTTGTAAACAATGAATCACAGATTTAGGCTTTAAAGAATTTGACTATAAATTACCCCATTGCTAGCAATTAGAGGCTGCAGCATTTAATTCCAGGGACCTCATTTAACCTCATTTGGATGAAACACACATCATAGGTGTCTGTAGAAGGGAAGAGAGAACATTCTAGTTCATTAATGCATGGAATGAGCCATGTCTGGATTCTAAGCATAAACTTCTACCATGGGTTTTGCTTAGAGGAGCACATTCTCAGTTGCTCTTACTGAAAGATTTTGTTTCTTGTTAATTGAGATAATAACCCAAGTGTATATCTCTCTCTTGGTCCAGATGGTGGTGGTAAAGGTACGTGTAAATAAGCATTTCAACAAGACATAATCACTCAGACACCCAGCAGGCAGTTATGCAATTAGTCAGAACAGGACTAGAATTCACTAGCACTCACCAATGTGGGCATGTTGCCTTGAGAAGGAAGGTTGGCAGGAGAGATTAGGAGGCTAGGCAAACCAGGAAAAGTTCATTCAAGGCTTGAGTTACTCCCTTTAAGACCCTAGCACTGTTTTGACTATGTATAGCTTGAGTTTGTGTGGCCTGTTGCCGGGTTACCTTAACCCAAGTTACCTTAGAGCCTATTTTTTTTCACCTGCAGGAAAACTAACTGGTCAACTGAGTGTTGACATATTAGAATCAGAGCCACCTTGGGGTTAGTTCACTAGCATATCCACACCACTCTTAAGGATTTCAGTTGTCTTATTAATATGTTCAACATCTTGCTTGGAGTTAGCTCATAAACTATGTGACTCATTTTGTTGCCATCAATCCAGAGAGTGGGGTTTGCAGACCCTCAGTATGGTCTTCAGGCCATCTAGTCTGTGAGCCATCTGGTTTTCTGGCAGAGTATGTGGACTGGCGGGAGGGGGGTGGAGGGGGGAGTTGTCAATCATCTGGCCTATCTGCTGTGAGTGTGCACTGTGTTTTGCTGATAACCAACTGGCACTACTTCCCGAATCAACTCCTTGGCTGAGAGCATGTCAAAATACCATAAGGAAAAAAATAAGAAAAATCTTAGTTAAGAACCACCTCAATCTAGAGATGTGTTCTTACAGAACTCTGATTTTCCCATCCAAGGAAAATAAAAAGAAATGAATAGACTTTGATTGAAGCAAGGGCCTTGTTTAGTCAGAGGAGTTGGGCTATGCCTGAAAAAAAGATTTAAATCCTTGAGTAGGTTCTTAAGGTAAATCAGTGAAATTCTTGTTCAGGAAAAGTTCACAGGAGGAAAATGGTTGAGGCCCACACTGGTTAATGAGTAAGAGTTAAAAGAAGATCTCCACTTATTTCCCAGACCTCTGGGCTGTTGCTCAAATGTAATCAGAAAGAGACAATACCAGGTAGATGGCTTCACCCTCCGGAAGTTTAAAGTTTTCTATCTTAAGAGAAAATGAGAATGCTATGATTCAGAGACATTTATCTTTAATTTATGTGGTTTTTACTGAACCGAATCCAGCTGGTCTCTTACAAAAAAATTCAGTCAGTGAAAAGTCGAGGCACATCAACAGGAAATATTATTACAAGAAAACTTCCCAGCAAGTTATGAGTCATCCAAAAAGAAGAGCTGTTACATTAGGCAAACATCACACCCTTGTCTTTGCATTTTAACAATGGAAGGCAAATACGTAAATTTTGGAACAGTGGTTAATGAAACAGGAAGAACCCCTGAGTCAATAGAAAATAACTACAGCTGTGGCAAATCTGTAACAGATACCTTTCAGTAGAGGGAATGGTAATAATTTAGGCCATTGAGCATTTCTACTAGGACACACTAAAGTCCTTTGCAGGATAAATTTGTGTGCAGTTAATTTAGATGGAAGGTTAAAGTACATTCAGATGCAAAATATAAGGACATGTAGGATAATGGGATGGGTGTGGCAAAATCAAGACATAATGGTCATTTGATGAGCTGAGAACTTATGCTTTATTTTCATCTTCTTCTAATCCAATGCTAACGCACTCTTAATTTTCAAAATACATCAAATAAAAAATGTACTTTACTATTCAGGAAATTAAATTAAATTGAAAAGCAGCCAATTCCCAAGTGTGCATATTAAGGAGCTGTAATGTACTCTAAGGATATTGTTAGTGAACTTTTTAAAATATAATCATGTCCAGGCTTTGCCACATACATAGTTTCTAAAATTCACACAAATATTATGTAAAGCATTCTAACAGGGTCCTATTCGAGAGAAAGTCAGAGGAGAAAACTAAAGAAAGACAATAGCTCTACAGAGACAAAGACCCTTCTACTTCCTAAGGGCTTGGGGAGACAGAAATAGCGAGCCTACTGGAGACAACACCCCTAAAAATCCTGGACCCATCCCAGGAAACCTGGGAAAGTGTCCCCTTCCCTTGCAATGGGGAACAGTCATCCAAACAAAGACTCACCCAAATGCAGCCTACTGGTTTTCAGGTCCCCTTCTTGTTTGTTTGCCCCAATAAATCTATCTAGTTCTGTTTCTGGTGGGGAGGTGAGTGGACAGGATCGCATATAGCAGAAGGTGATCCTGCCATCTGACACTCTTAGTTGGGGGCTTATACCAACCTACCAGTAGCTAAGAGGCTATCCATGATTACTCTTATGCATTCCTCTCACTTTCAAGTAAACTCTCCCTCTGGTTTCACTTTAGCTACCTCAGAGTTCTTTGGGGGACAGACAGATCCAAGACTTTTGGGTGATATCAACCATCCTCATGCCAAATTATTTTGAAAGCATCTATGAATAATAACCTCCTTAGTACAATGGAAAAGAGCAAAGGAAATGAAGCAATGAAATTATTGCTTATAAAATCTAAGTTCTACAAGTTTGCAAGGTTAAAATTTCATAAAAGAAGGGGATCTGTAATACTAGGCCAATAACATTGCAGCATTATCACAAATTTGTATAATGATGATTCCTATTACAGATCTGAAAGTGAGTATAGTCTTCCCTTTGAGTCCCAGGTTTGGTTCTTTGTAAAATCAGAAGCCAAGTGTGTCTGGAGACTGAGCCTGAACAGAGGAGCTACTTCAGTGACTGAGTGTGCTAAACCAATACCTAAACAAATACCACCATAAGAGATTTTTGTAGAGCAATGAAGAGAGTGGATACTTAAGAACTTTAAATCTCACAACAACAACAACAAAAAAGATAATATGAGTGAACAAAGAACACTTCTCATGCAAAATTAGGGAATTATAATATCATGCAATGATAAAAATAGAAACACTGTTCAATTAAAACACATATTTTTCTATTGAGTAGCAGTTAATGAATACAACTGGGAAAAATATATCCAGCACATAGCTCAGGTAAAATACTATGATTATGTATCTACAACTTCTATTTGAACTGTACTCAGCCTGTTTTTTTTTCATCTAGTAAAAGAATAATAGGGCTATTGCTGTAAATGATTTTGTGAAATATAATGAGTTAACAGGATAAGAAACGGGGGGGGGGAGAGTTCATGGTGATAATGAACTTAAAACCAAGCCCAGTACGTAGCATGTTGTACATCAGCAAGTACCGTAACAAATTGGCTTAGGGTAGAAATAGAGGATATTGGTTGAATGAAAATTAGCTATGGGAACTTAAGCCTGGTATCCAGACAGCATAAAATTATAGCAGCCCTCAAAGGGAATGGGATAGACATGACCCGAGTTTCTGGCCTTGCCCTTCCCAAACCCCGATAAGCACTGGATCACCACAGTTGTCAATCAGAAAAGGTTGTAAGAACAAGGACAGTGGTAGTACCAAGATACCTAAGGAGAGAGCAGTCCTGGGGCCTTGGCAGAACTGAAAAAAACAGAATTCATGCAAAAGGACAAAGTAATGATGATGTGAGCTTGGAACAAATAAACAAATGAATAAACAAACAAAAACACCCAGGAATGGCTGTCAGAATTTCCTAACAAGCCAATGAAAATAGAAGAAATAGGAGCTAAATTCATTGAAAAATATCAAGTCATTCTCTCTTTCTGTCTGTTACTATTATTATTATTATTATTATTATTATTACTCCTCCTGCTTCTCCTTTTACTCCTCCTCCTTATTAATTTTATCTCTACCCCTCATCTCTTCTGAGGAAGAGTATTGATGCTGATTCCTAGAGGGAGGTGCTGATATCACTTTTTCAGTAGAAGGTGAAAACTCCTGAGACCTAGGAGTTGGGGCTTTGTGTTCATTAAAGAATACTTAAAACATAAGAATTTAACAAAACAAAAACAACATAAGAATTAGTAGGGATAGGAGTGCAAACACAATCACAAGGACCTCTGGATGTAGCTCTGAGGCACTCATTTTGAGGAAGATATGTCTATATAATCTTCTGCTACATTCCAAAAATATGGACTAGTTTTACATTTCACTACTCAAAACAGCCATGCTTCATTGCACATACCACCCAAATGTTCAAGGCAGCCTAATATGCCAGGAAGAAACATTTATTTATCCTATGGAATTACTGAAATAGTTATCGGTTTTTAAAAGAGAAATCTTACCCCAATATGAAAACCATGTTCTTGGGCTGGGAGTTTGGCCAAGTGATAGGATACTTGCCTAGCATGCACAAAGACTAGGATTTAATTCCTCAGTACCACATACATAGAAGAAAGCTGGAAGTGGTGCTTAGGCTCAAGTGGTAGAGTTCTAGCCTTGAGGAAATCCAAGGAGAGTGCTCAGGCCCTGAGTTTAAGCAAATACTGGCCAAAAACCAAAAAACCCCCAAAAAAGCAAAACCAAAAAAACAACAGAGTAACTAAAAAACATGTTCTTACATTAAAATTTTTTGAATACTTTTCCTTTCAAAGTTATGGAAATAACTCCAGTTAACAACATGAAACTATCTAAAGTAACAAAAATAAAAGATCTCAGTCCTAGTTGAGGGGGGTGGGAAGAATCACTGTCGACATCTTTTGCAAGATCTTATTTTTGCAAACACCTTGGCATAGCATTCTAGGAGATCCTTTCACATGCATCAGTTGCTCTAATCAGCAACACAGAACCAATCCACAGAATTCATTCCATCAGCATCAAGGAGCTCGGGTGTGCCACCTCTTTATAGCTGTACTCTACCTCTCCTTCCAAGCTGTATACTTTGGAAACCCATTTACCTCATCTTCACTAGGATCACATCATACTATGTTTTCACATCTGCCTTTGTTTTTTTGTATTTAGAATAATTCACTCATGAATGAGCTGAATGAATCAATAGCTTACCCCAATTTATTGGCTAAGTGATATTGGTACTAGGTTGTTGAACATCTTCTATAGGTCTGCAGGGTGGTGCCCTGGGAGGGTCTGCAGTGCCTTATGGAAGGTACATAGGTCAAGATCCCCTTTAAGGGGAATATTGGAACCCTTGCCCTCCTTTCTCTTTTGATCTGAACCATGAAGTGCACCATTTTCTCCCTCTATTACCATCCAACAGCCCTACCAGTGGCTTAAAGCAATTAGTCCATCTGGTCTTGGACTAGAACCTTCAAACTGTGATTGAAAATCAACCATCACTCTTCCTAAATTATCATGTGATTTCATTATAGTGATGATAAGCTAACTGGTGCACGGAATTGATTTAACTTCCTCTGTTCGTCTTGTTTCAGAAGCATGGTGTGATAAACTAATCATCACCAGTGAAAAGTGTGTCTTAGAAACTTACTTGTCTAGTAATGATATATTTGAAACATTCTATATGGTAAACTATAGTAAAAATGACTTGCTTTATTAATTGCTGAATTGGTATGGCAGAGGGTTGAACTCTGTCTTTCTATTAATTTATTGTACAATGAATTATAATCAAAACATTTTTCCTGGCTTGTGTTAGAGAAATAATACAAAAATTTGATATTTCTGAAAAGATATGAAATTAAAAATTTCTTTAATATAAACCACATTTTACCATTAATAGCTTTATACAGAACCTGAATACTCACTTGTTTGTTTTATTGCTTTTCTTCCAATGTAGTTCAACTTTATAGGGATATTGTTTTCTATGGATTAAAAGATGTAAAGAAAAAAAGTCTTGTTTTTATTTTCTGAGTTATTGTAGTTCTCTTCATAAAATAATTATCTATATTTTTACTTTCAAGAGTTTCTTTATGTTTTCCTACAGTAGTTTTAAAATTGTGCATCTGGGGCCGGGAGTTTGGCCTAGTGGTAGAGTGCTTGCCTAGCATACATGAAGACCTGGGTTCGATTCCTCAGTACTACATACATAGAAAAAAGCGGTAAGTGGTGCTGAGGCTCAAGTGGTAGAGCTCTAGCCTTGAGAAAATCCAAGGATATTGCTCAGGCCCTGAGCCCAAGCCCAGACCTGGCAAAAAAAAAAAAAAATGTGCATCTTACCTTATGCTCTTTGATTCATTTAAAATTAAAATTTGTGAAGGGTTTGATATAGTAATCTAGTTTCAGTCTTCTACATGTCAATATCTAGTTTTCCTAACAGCTTTTTTAGAGGAGGCTATCTTTTCTTCAAAATATTTGTTTTGTGTCACTGTTATAAAAGTCATATGACTGTGTGATTATCTCTTTTCTGTTCTATTTGATTGGTCTATTTCTACATCAGCACCATTCTGTTTTTGTATTTTGACTCTGTAATACAATTTTAAATCAAGTATTATGTTTAGTATTGTTTTCCTCCTTCCTTCCTTCCTTCTTTCTTTCTTTCCTTCCTTTTTTTGTTTAGATGAGGATTCTTTGGCTATTCAGAGTCTGTTCTTTCATACAAATTTCTGTATATATTTCTATTTCTATGACGAATGACACGAATTTTTATAGGAATACATTCAATTTGTGCATCGCTTTTGGTAATATAGCCATTTTCACAATCTTAATTATGCTAGTCCATCAACATAGGAAATCCTTCCATCATTTAGTGTCTTCTTTAATTTCAAGAAAGAAATAGGGGAGTGAGAGGAGATGGGGGATAAGAAAGCATCAGACTGTGAATAGGATCAAAAGCATATATATGCTTTTGCATATATATAGCATATGCATGGAGGAACATATGAGAATGAAATCCCCCACACTGTAAAACTAACATACACTAATAAAATGTGAAAAGAATAACATAGATCTATTGTTGATGCAGCACTGGACAGAATGGAATGGAAAGAATAACTCAAATTTCACTCTCAGGTGGACCTGAGTTTGAACTTCGGTATGCGTTCTGTGAGTGTAGGAAAACTATGCAATTTATTTTAGTCTCCATTTTCTTGTATATGTAAGGTAGAAAATTCTTATTTCATGGGAAAGGATGAGAATTAAATGAGATAAGAAACACAAAGTTCTTGAGCACAATAAGCCCTCAATAGCAATTGTTCTTTTACTTATAGTAGTGAGTATTTCAGCTGCCAATTGTTATGGAATGCGCACGAATATATCTATGAATTTTTTGGTCATTCATGGGGCTTGAACACTGGGCCTGGATGCTGTCCCTGATCTCTTCAGCTCAAGGCTACCACCCTATCCCTGGAGCCACAGCACCACCTCTGGTTTTCTTTTCTTTTTTTATTTTTTCTTTGCCAGTCCTGGGCTTTGGCTCAGGGCCTGAGCACTGTCCTTGGACTTTCTCAAGGCTAGAGCTCTACCACTGGAGCCTCAGCACCACTTCCAGCTTTTTCTGTATATGTGGTACCAAGGAATAGAACCCGGGTTTTCGTGCATAATAGCCAAGCACTTTAACCACTAGGCCAAGCTCCCGGCCACCACTTCTGGTTTTCTAGTAGTTAATTGGAGATAAGAGTCTCACATTCTTTAGTGCCCGGGCTGGCTTTGAATGAAAATCCTCAGATCTCAGCTTCCTGAATAGCTAGGATTACAGTTATGAGCCACCATGCCTGGTATGAATATATTTTATAGTCTATGCATGAAGTATTAAAAGTTTTTTTAAACATGTACATTTATATTTGAAATACTACTAATAATATGCCAATGTAATATCAGACTAAAAAACAAAATAAACAATGAGTTTATGTTCTTTTGAGAAGAAAGCAGACCAAGAGACTTCCTTGTTTGTACTCTTGCCAGATTTTGTGAACAAAAGTGATCTGATCTAAATTTTCCCTTTGTTTGGGCTCATTTGGAACTCAAATAGGGGATATAACTAAGGAAATTTGTGTTAATTTCATAGTAATTATGCAATTCAAGGACACAAGTACTCCTTGGAGTGGCATCTATTCTTCAGAATATGGAGAATATGAAGTTCTGGTGCTTATTACAGAAAATATGTAAGATAGTGAATGTTTTAATAGACATAAAAATGGTTATTCAGCACTCAAGACAATGAAAGACACAGTAATTGCAAGGATTTTTCAATATTGTTTTAGAACAGTGAAGCCTTTCCCCTTCTATTTAAAGGGCAAATAAAATGAATAGCAATAAAATGATCCAATAATTCTCACAAGAAAAATATTTCATGAAACAAAGCACTAAGGAGAGCAGTGAATAACTTATTATCTACCCTTACCTATACTGTGCAACGAACACAATGTTCACATAAGTAGGACAAGCAAATTTACAACTCAGGCAAGTCTTTAAACAACACAGTAGAAATGATTAGGCCATTTTACTTTTAATTCAATTATTCTTTAAATAGTTAATTACTTCATTAAAATTATTAATCAATTTAGTTTTGGCATTGGAATTTGAACTCAGGGCCTCACATTGCTCTTCCCTCAGAGCTCATGCTCTGCCATTTGACCTATGTCTCCTGATTCAGATTTATTTTTCTAACTAATTGGAGATTAAGAGTCATTTTAAATCTCAAGAGACTGAAGTGTTTGTCTTCCTGGGCTGGTTTCAAACTTTGATTTCGAGATCTCAGCTTCTGGCATGAGCCAGTGGTACCCAGATTAGTGAATCATTTTAAACCCATCTTATAACACACCCTAAAACAAACAAACACAAAACCCTGTAATTTTTTTAAAAATATGCTGACTACAAGGAAACTTGAGAAGGTGGTTTTGTAACCTAAGAAGCTAAGCAGACATGGGTTTATTGCTACATAACATGTTAGCAATCATTTCACTTATATGTTACTGCTATATTTTACACTTCAGAGTCACTTAAATCAGTGCTCTATTGTAATAATATGCTACTGCAAAATACAGTTCTGTGATGGTGGTGCTTTCTGAAAAGTAAAGCAGACAGAATATCAGCCCCCCCCAAAAAAACCCACATATACTTTATTGTTTTAAGGACTCAGTTCTTCACATAAAGCAGCTAACAAAACAATTCAAGAAAAATAAAACAAAATTATATTTTTGAATAAAATCCATAAAAATGTAACTTTGTATAATACTTTCTTATAGCTATGACACTGATCAACAATATATACATATGTGCATACACATGCACACACACATACACCCTTCAGATAAACTAACACAAATAATCAAATATACATTTCTTTTGTATTCCTTGGAATATAAGAACATACAGTTCTAGCTGTGCCTTTTATGTAGCAGAAGTAATGGAATCAGACTGACAGGAATTCTATGGCAAAACTGTCAAATTAAGATAACTGATAAGCCATAGATTTGTTCTGTAAACACACAGTCTTGGTCATATAGACATACTATGAAAATTTTTATAGATATCATAATAGGAACTGTCTTGTGATTGACATGAGAATCTAAATGTATCTTTACAACCAGAATATCCTAAACACTATCCAGTTTCCCATTAGAATGACTCGCACAAAGTAATGGGGGAAAAAATAATGTGTACTCTTTCTATGAAGTAGTTAAGGATCTTATCTATACTCCTGTAATCTTGAGGCTTTAGACCAAAAATGCAGGTAGTTTTGTATTTTTTGTATCAGGAAGGTTGTATTCATATCAAAGATGTGAGAGATACAACGATGGTTCAGTTTGATGTTTATTAACTTCAATCTACTTAGGGTAAATATGCAAACTAATTTCACATTGCTTCAGAAATATAAAGCAAAATCCCTCCTAAAAACAATATGAAATGAGTTTCTTTTTTTCAGTTTTGTTTTGGTGTGTGTGTGTGTGTGTGTGTGTGTGTGTGTGTGTGTGTGTGTGTGCAGGCATGCGCGCACACTGGGGCTTTAACTCAGGGCCTGGGCCCTATCCTGTAGTTTTCTGCTCAAATTAGCGTTCAATATTTCAGTCACAACTGAAGTAGTTAGTTGGAGGTGAGAGACTCAAGGACTTTTCCGCTTTGGGAATCATAATCCTCAGATCTCAACTGAGCAGCCTGGATTATAGCGGTGAGCTACCAGTACCTGGCTACAATAAGGTTTTTAAAATAATATTTTGAAAGCCACATAGTTTCACCATAATTATACCCAATTCCCCAAATATAACAAAACAACCCTATACTAATTTTATTTCCTTGTTTACCCAAACAGAAATGTTTTGAGAATGTTTAGTTTTTAAAACTTGTCCCAACTTTTATAAGTTCACAACAGATATCTTTTAAATATAATTCCAAATCTATCATTTCCTAATTCACAATGAACTCAAAACAAGGAATGCTGTTAAGGTAGCTAAAGGTAACCAAATATTATCTTATGAATAGAGATTTTATGAATAGATTTTATGAATAGAGATTTGAGGAATTCCCTATTTTGTCCTCCGAATCCTGTTTTACATCTAAATCCATTTGGAGGCCACAGCTCCTAACATAATTTGATTTTCTATGGAAGTTCAAAACTGGCTTACACCTGGAATCCTAGCTACTCAGGAGAATGAGGTCTAAGGATTGTTATTCAAGGCCAGTTCCTGCAGGGAAATCTGCAAGACTCTTATCTCCAATTAAGCTCCCCATATCCCAAAAGAAAACAAAAACTAGAACAACAAAACCCAGCATGTGGGGCTGTGGCTCAAGTGGTAGAATAGTAGCTTTATATCAAAAAAAACTCAGAGGTGATTGGGTGGGGGTTGGGGGGAAGGTAAGAGGACAAAAACATGAGAAGGGGTATCACTGTGCAAGAAGCAATGCACCCACAATCTGACGAATGTAACTGTAACCTCTCTATATATTACACAGACAATAAATTTTTTAAAAAAATAAAAGCTCAGAGACATCACCCTATCCCTTAGTTTAAGCCTTGAGACTGTCATAAAAACAACAACAGTAACAGCAAAAAAAATATTCATTCCAACTTTAGGTTGGAGCAATCATCTTTTACATATATCGTATCATTCTATGGATTAGATGTCTATAATTCAACTTACCTAGTTTAACCATCTAGTTTTGTCTATTGGGGTGTGTGTGTGTGTGTGTGTGTGTGTGTGTGTGTGTGTGTGTGTGCATATATATGCTCTTGCTTGTGTACATGTGCTTCTGTGGAAAAGTTATCTTCTCCCAAGAGAACATTTCAGGACTGCTGCTACAGTAAACTGCTGAGCCGGTTTGTATTCTCTGCCCCATTATGTGACATATCAGGAGGAAGCCTCATCTATGTCCATTTTGGAGCACATAAGAGAAGCTGTCTTGAGAACAGGTGAGGTTACGTCTACAAAATTATGTACAGAGCCTTGCTCACCTACAGGTGAAGAGGGGTATCTGAAGAACTCTGGAACTCATCTGTGCATGCTGATAAGCCTGCTCCAGTATGGTTCACAGGGAAAGATCAAAACCTCAGGCTAAGAAAGAGAATGGTTGTTCACTTTCTTCATGTCACACTCACACTGTGCTTTTTGGGAAACATGGCTTCTGGTAAGATGTTTGGATGTGTGCATGAAGAGGAAACATCAAAGGGTTTATAATTTATTGTTGCAAGCATGAGCACTATCACCCTGCACAACTGTGCAAGGAAAAACTTTATAATTGGTTAGGAAGAATAGGCCTGACTGAGAGTGATAAACAGGGACTGAGTGATTATGGGCTTTCAGATTAGAAGGATGATAAAATGAGGGACATGGCATTTAATTAGGACAAGGCATTTAGTAAGTGTGTAGTTATTTCTAGCATCTGGAAAGACCACTTGATCTCGTGATAGAATATGGAATCACCTTCCAAAGGAACAGTCAATCCCTGGCTCTCAATCCATGGACTTGGTAAAATGTCTTAATTGCCATATATTAGTCACAAAAATAGTTGTGTTTGGGGATTAGAAACTAGGTATGGATCACAAGTGTATACATACATTGAAAACAATCTAAATACTATATCTGTGTTCCTAGTTACAATCAGAGTGAACGTCTCCATCATTTCCCAATATGTCCTTTATAAAATATTTCCTGCTAGGTCTGCAGACACAGATCCAAGTCCCATTAGATACCCTTAGATACCTTAACAAGTGTGAGCACAGGTCTCACCAAACACTGGTTCCATAAGATTCTTTTCTTGAAGCTGTGGACAACATCTCCCAACCCTATGGTTACTCAGATGTTTAGGGTAGGTGGGCACAAGATCCTAACTTCATATCTATCAGTTCTTTTCATTCAATGAATGTCAAGCTTCTGTTCCTTTGTGAGGCAGAACTTTAGGTTATATAAGAACTCTCACAATCAAAACTCGAATTGTAGGCTTATAAAGAATTGTAGAGACCAGTTACTCAAATGTTCAACCACTTGGACCAGGAAAGGTGTCACATTATCTACAATGTCAACTATGAGCGCAGTATTGAGGGTCACAGTAGAAAGAAGACCTGGAACAAAGGGGCAAGATGGAATCTGAAAAATAACCTGAAGCAAAAGGATTGGATGGGGGAGTCATGCCTTAAATGATAAAGTACTTACCTAGTATATAGGGGACCCTGAATTCAAGCCCCATTAGTAGCAAAATAGACAACCAAGCAGCATTGTACCTCTGAAATTATTTCTTCTACCACATTTTGTGTATGTGTGCAGGGGGAAGAGGGCCAGAACTGGGATGTAAACTCAGGGACTTGCACACTCAGTTAGCTTTTTCATTTAGGGCTGATTTTTTACCACTTGAGCTTGGCCACCAGCTCCAGGTTTTTGTTGGTTGATTGGTGCCAAGTGTCTCTTAGATTTGTCTACCTAAGCTGGTGTGAAGCCACAGTTCTCACATCGAAGGATCTAGATTAGCGAGGATTCTAGGTATGTGCCACCAGTACTCAGATTATACATTTCTTCAATACCATTCAATCTCTCAACCCGATTACAGGCAGTTACTTTTCTACTGAGGTACAACTTTAATTATCAAAACTCTCATTCTTTTATTAAGTAGAAATCTTCCTCCCAGCAATTCTTACTATTGCATCCTATTTCTAACCTCTGGAGAAATACTAAGCAGGTTTTCTCTTCTACCGGGTGCTATATTATTTCTTGGAACAAAACCATGTCATAGAGGTTAAAAACTGCATCTGAAAAGTACTTTAACTAACTTCAAAATAAAAAATGCATTGATTATTTAAATGTGTCCATCTGGTCTCCCGTGTGATCAACTTCCCTGAAGAATTAGGCGCTAATGCATTTCAGAATAAAAGAAGTCATTTGTTATTGTTCATTCTAGAGGTAAAGATGTTGGTGGGTGAGTGGTATGGTTAGTGGTTTAAACAATTCAGGTTCAGCAAGCCTTCTAAGATATGATTCAAATTTTCAGGTTGAGTTAAACATAGTTACTGAATGGGCTTTAAATGAAACACCAGTAAAACAGAATAATACAGTGTTTTCCTCAGTAAACATCTAGAACATCTGTCATATAAAGCAAAAACAATATGGTACGAGATGGACAGACATTCCTTGCCCTTCCCAGGTATATAAATTGCATTATGTGGCACACATTTATAAGCAGAACAAATATTCAGTATTAGACTCATTATGCATACTGCTCATGATTAGCATGCTATTTTCTCTATGACAAATACTAAAATAGAATCCTAAATTTGTGATGTTTTAAGATTGAGACATCTCTGTGACTGAAAATAATCATAAAATGATATTATAACACAAAACTTGGAGTACTGATAATCATGTGGCAACAATTTCAATGACATGAGATTTTTTTACATTGAAAAACTGAATTATAAGTAGTCAACACTCAATAATAAGATATTATATTTTTTATATTTCAATAGCATCATTTATTGTCAGGTTCAATGTTCATTATAATTATGGTTTGAAAAGTAGCCAAGCACATATAATCCTACTAAGTGCATTCTCGTGTAGGAAGCCAAGAGCCAGAGTTCATGTCCAATCATTAAATAGTATCACCATCATATATGACAGAGCCCCATTTATAGAAGATCTAGCTCATTTTCTAACAATAGTCACAAATAGAAGAGTCTCCAGTGCTCAGGATGAGATAAACTAGATCTGTTTCCTTTGCCATGGCTCTCAGGTTGACAACACTTTAGCAAAGCCTTCAGTATCCAAAGATATACTTTGTAGATATTTAACTCTGACAAAGGAAGAAAATCAGTTCAGGAACTCTAGTCACATGGGCTATCAGCAGTAAATGCAAGCTTTCTGTGCGCATTTCCTCTTTTTTCTTTCTTTTTTGTTTATTTTTGGCAGTCCTGGGGCTTGAACTCAGGTCCTGAGGACTATCCCTGGGCTTTCTCAAGGCTAGAGCTCTACCACTTGAATCACAGCACCACTTCCGGCTTTTTCTATGCACGTCGTACTGAGGAATTGAACCTGGGTCTTCGTGCATGCTGGGCAAACACTCTTATCATTAGGCCAAACTCCTGGCCCACGTTTCCTCTTTTATATAACTATTTCCCATTTTACAAAAGATGGTGCTTCCAATGATGGTGGTAGCCTCGTGATTAGCCTTGTGAAGATAGGCGTGGGTCATTTTTTTGTTCATAAGTGTTTTCTAGGTCTCAGCTTATTATTGCAGGTTAGCTTCTTTATCTGACACCTTCCTCAATACACCAGTCCTTGAGGGTAGGAAATCTTTTTTATTCATTCAGAAAAGAGGTTATGTGAGCTGCTCTGACTGTGTTATAAAAGTTAAATCCAGTTGCTGCTGAAGGGAATTGGTGTGAGCCTGTTTATTCTCATTAGCTGGATGTCAAGGCTTGCTAATTCCAGATTGTTCTCAGACACCAGGGAGATTAAGAGAATCACAGAATGCAAATTTTTATGTGCTAAATGCCCTTTACATCCAGTAGTTCCATTTCCTAGATCCTTAACTTAACCTAAAATGGCTTACAGCAGAATCCCCAGCAAGGACTCCAGCATCTTCTGTATTTTAGACAAGGGGCAAAAATGAAAGGCTCTTTGCCAAGTAAATGTGGAGTGAACTTGGGCAAAGTTCACAAGATTGCTGTCATTCTGAGAGCTCATCAAAGCTGTCTCATTCTTTGATCTCAGCTCCCACATGACAACTCTTTCTGAATATAGATACAAGAGCATACAACATTCCAATGGATTTTTTCTCCCTTCCCTCCCTCCCTTCCTCCCTTCCTCCTGCCCTCCCTCCCTTCATTTCTTCTTTCTTTCTTTCTTTCTTTCTTTCTTTCTTTCTTTCTTTCTTTCTTTCTTTCTTTCTTTCCTTCCTTCCTTCCTTCCTTCCTTCCTTCCTTCCTTCCTTCTTTCTTTCTTTCCTTCCTTCCTTCCTTCCTTCTTTCTTTCTTTCTTTCTTTCTTTCTTTCTTTCTTTCTTTCTTTCCTTCTTTATATTTTGCACCAATGAACCAGGACTTAGAACTTGCAAGGCAGTTATACTACTGCTTAAGCCAAGTCTCCAGACCTATTTTCTGTAGTTATTTTGAGATAGTGTATCAGTTTTTTCACCAGCTTACTTGTACTGTACTCCTCCTATTTCATTTTCCTGCCATAGTCTGGAAAGCAGCCACATGTCACCATAAACAATTTTTTATACAGATAGTATCTTGTGAATATTTATGCTAAGATAAGGACAGTCCTTAGCCTCCCAAGTACCTAAGATGAAAGGCACATGTCACCATGTCAAGCTGTTGGTTGAGATGGGATTTTACAAGCTCTTTGCCTGGGTTATCATCAAACCCCTAGTCTTCCAGTCTCTGCCTCTTTCAGGTACTCAGTTGATCATTCCTTCTAAATAGCAAAATTTATTGATCAAATTAACTCTAACCTGAAGTATCAACATGAGACAAAGACCACTGTTCCCAGAGTAACACTCTCCATCACATCCACCAACTGCTTTAACCTTGGCCCAGAAATTGTAACAATACATTAACTAATTCATTTTCTAACTATATTCCTTATATAATAGGGGGTACATTGTTAGCATTGTGCTCTTTTCATCTCTGTCAGTATCATTTGTGTAACAACATAAAAATAAACTTATAGACCATGCCATAAAATTAACAGATAAAAGGCAGGAGAATTACCAGCCACTTCTTCCTCCAAGTCATTTTCTTTAGAGCTCACAGAGAAACAAGGCACAACACCCATAAAATATATGGAATGGTCAGGTGAAGACACTGAGATTCTAACTGTCTTAATAGCAACATTGTGTACAGCTATGGCCGTCCATAGTTCATCCTCGAGCCTTTATACGTGTAGTGGTTACTTACTTAGTATTTTGGGGTTTTAGTAATACCAGCAATAACACACACACACACACACACACACACATACACACACACACACCACAGCCTTTTCTTTTGGTGTGTTAGAATACAATTATAGTTGCACATAATATGAGCTCAGAAAATGGTGACCATTAATGTAGTCAGTAAACTGTGAAAAAAATATATTCTTTAATTACTTCATGGGGCAGTTTGTTAAAATAATTTATTTTTGTGTATGTTGGTCCTGTGGCTTAAATCCAGTATGTGGGTATTGGGTAATGACTCTGAGTGTTTTTGCTCAAAGTTAGCACTCTATCCCTTTTGCCAAGCTTCACTTCGGGCTTCCCTTTTTGGTGAGGAGTAGGAGATAAGTCTCCTGGACTTTCCTGCCTAGACTGACTTTGAACCATGATTCTCAGATATCAACCTCTTGAGTTGCTAAGATTATAGGGATGAATCACTGGTTCCTAGACAAAAAAAATAACAAAAACAAAAACAAAAAAAGGAGAACTTAAAAATTCATGCTCAGGTATTAGATCACTATTTTCTTAATCAGGGAAGTAGGGATTGAGTCTATTTTCTACTATTACTCAGGACTTTCTTTATGGCAGAACTGGCTGAGGAATGGAAGAGCCATTAATGAATCCAATATTGTGTACCCATGAATTTTATATCTGCAACCTATTACCCTTTGTCATGTGCTGTACAGCATACAAAACTTTACATATAAATTGACTGTCTCTCCTTTAGCTCTCTAGACTCACTAATTTTTAATTCATCCATATGAAACTGCACTAGAATGCCTTTCTACACAGTCTGTAAAGGTCATGTGCCTTCCACAAGTTTTTTGAGAACACTAATAATGGATATAGTCTCCAGGTTTCCTTGTATCTTCTTACTTTTCTCCCACTGTCTTATGTGCTGTGTCTCCTCACTTCCCTGCTTTACCATCCAGACTGGACTGGACCTTTCCTCTTTCATTCTGCTATGCTATCCTCAGGTGTCAGTCTCCTGTGTGATGTAGATGGAAGGGACATTTACAACTTCCTCCAATGTTTTGAGATGAAGAAAATGAATCTCATGTTAAGTGACTGTATCAGATCACACAGATAGGTTCTGCTTTCAAAGTCAGATTTGTTTCTGTCTCTTCCCCACTGCACCACACAGCTATTGGTTCCCCCAAAGGTGGGAAGGACTGACTGGATCTGAATTTATTAGATGAGAACAACTCTCAACTCTCTCCAAAAGACATATTCCAGGTTCTACCCTGATTCTCACAGTCAAATCTCTGGCTAGGCATAGGAACATAACACTTTGGAAAGCTCACTACAGAACAAAATAGATGCTCAAACTCTATGAGAGAGAGAGAAGGGTGAGAAAGAGAAGTGAGATACAGAGAGACACAGAGAGGATACACAAAGAAAGAGATGAAGAGAAAGTGAGAAAGTCATGGAGACAGAGAAAGACAGACATTCTTGGATTTCTGAATGCTTAAACAAGGATTTATTTTTTATTTCAAAAGGATTTGAAGGAACATAGAAATCAAACACAAGTGAAAATTATAAAATCATGGATACAACAAGCTCAAGTATTGAGCATGAGAGAAAACCAGAACAGAAAGAACTTAGCTTGTTAGAAAACTCACTTAACTCTAAACTGGATTTGAGTTCTTCTAGCAGTTAAGTGTTTTATTTTGGAAAATGATTGATTTTGACAAGATTAATTTGCTTCTAACTCTCTCAGCATATGAGCAAAAGAAGACATACTCCTTGCATTTTCTGTGTAAGAGCTCAAGGGAAATGCATATATATATATATATATATATTCTAAGTGTAAGATTAAAAAGTGTTTCACATGTCTTTTTCTATCCCGGCATTGTTATATAGTTATGATAATATTCCCAATTGAATATGTACTGCAGGTCAAGCATGGTAAACAGATTATTCTAGTTAATATTCATGAAACCCTTAGGATATACCCCTCATTTTATGGATGAAGAAATTCAAGCTTACCGTGTATTTCCAAATACACACACACACACACATACACACACACACACACACGTGGTAAAACTGGGATTCAAGTCTAGATAATTCATTCCCAGTGGCTATGTTCCACTGCCTCTGAGATTAAAAAAATATAAGTGAACTAAATATACTACATAAGCAGCAATTTTACTGAAAATAAGACCTGAATCGAGGTAAGAAAATAGAGACGAAAAAGCAATAAGAAAGTCAGAATCAAAGCTGAGCCAGGCATTGTTTCCCTCTAATTGTTAGCAGATAACCCCTCTGTGTTTCATTTGATTTGAATCAATCAGCTTTGAGCTGACACCCAAACAATTAACAAAAGCTTAGAGTTCTTTGGACATATGAAGAAATTTTGATAGCATCATAATTAGGGTTGAAAATAAGGACACTATTATTAGTCATTTTACAAGCTAACAAATTAAACATTTTCATCAATTAGTGGAAATTCTAGTATTAGCTAGTTAGACAAGAGTATATAGATATGCTCATTTGAAGAAAAAATATTAAAAACTACTCATATAACAGAATTGATTACAAACTGTTCAGCTAAATTTCATACCATTTTCTTCTAGATCAATTTCTGAGATTTCTGATCTGTCTTCCCTAGGTATCTTAGAGGTTGACAATTATTTTTAACTGTATTTAAATATTATATGATAATTTAACAAAATAGGACTGGAGTACTTTAACTTGAAGAAATGTTTTGCACACGAATGGCTCAGGAGTGTCTGGCCACTTCAGTAAGTGCTTCTTCTCCAAGAAACAATTTTTGATTCCTTGAGACAAGTTTAATTCCTTGGTCATTTTTATGTATATTAATATGTAATAGATATTAGATATATATGCTTCTTAGCTATTAGAGAAATTTTGTTTACAATAGCGTTTTGTAGTGTACACATTTTTGTTAACCTCGTATTGGTTTACACTAATCCAATAAATACAATATTCTTTGCAAGGCACTTAACATACTTGCCTAGCACATAGTACTGCCAGGAAATATTTCTCTCCTTCCTTCTTTCCTTTGAAAACTTAAGCCATTCTTTACAGATACACTTCACTTGTCTTCTGGCACACTGTTTTCAGCAGACCTTTTATCTCAAAATAGGAGGTGAAACAGGAAATAAAAACTTAAGAGGGAGATACTTATTGCAATAGTATAAGGTTCAGGAATGTGAAATAGTTTGTGTCTCTTCTTTGGGTATTACCCTTGATGTTATGTGAATTATAAGGAAAAATATTACCATTTTAGTTCTCTCATGCTTTAACATAGAAATCCAAGCTCCCTGGGAACTGTGATTCAAAGTCTCAGAAAGCAGACTCTGTCAACAGATAACTATTTGAGGTGGTTTATATGATTGGACATAAATAGAACTTTCTACTGGTGTGCCAAGGATGGGCTGCGAATGATTGACTGGAAATAATGCTTGGTTCTGTTCTGCAAGCATCTTGTTTGGTTTCATGTTGTTTCTGTTCTGAGAACTATACTAGTGCTGTTTGCTTTATTGTTTCCCTCTATGTTGTTTTCTAACTGGTATCTAAGGTAAGATGAACACCACAGTCAAAATGGCACCCTGCTGCTGAAACTGACATCAAACGCTTTTGGTGGTCCTAAGCAAACAGCCTCACTTTGTTCTGTGTTTAATGTCTAAGGTGGAATCTGCTGAGGGACCTGCCATTTTATACAGCTCTCTAATCTTCCTCTTTATTAGCTGTCTGAGAACATCACCACACCGACTGCTTGGTTTAAATCTTCTTCATTCTCCAATATAAAAAGACAAGAGTCCGTCCCTGAAGATATAAACTTGGCCTCCTGTTCTGCAGATTTTTTTTCCTCAAGTGTAATTTTCTATGAAACAACAAGAAAAAAATATCTTTAACATTCCTACAGAAGGAGACTATCTTTCTACTTAAATATTTTGCATTACAATTGTCCAGATGTGCAGGATGCAGAGGACATTTTCTTTGTTTAATGACCAATCCTTTCCATGCATTGTCTTAAGAGCCACTCAGTACACTGCATCTTCACTCACTTATTCATTCTATACATTCAAATAACATGGGTGAGGTTTCTACTATAGATAAAATTCTCTGATAGGTACTCTGAATGCCAAATAGATTTGGGGGGGGGGCAGAGAGAAATAGTGGAAGAGCTAAGATCACAAAGACAAATTATAGCACTTATGTGCTTTGATAGACATGTGAAGGAAGTCAGTCTTGAAGCAGGGTTTCTGCCCCAATTTTTTAATGCAGGGGAGCTCAGATAGCTTCATAGAGGATAAGGAAATATGTAAATTGGCCAAGCGGTCCTGCGCGTTGCCTAGGAGACAACAGGGAACCACTGTTGAGGAAAGATGGAGTTTATCATGGTTAGAGCAAAGGAAGTCTGGTAGGAAAAGATCAGGACAACAGGCTAGAAATGTCACCTGGATCTGATTGGGCATTGACACAGTAGTCCAGTGTGTTAAAAGTGTAGACTTAATTGCCTAAGTATTGAGTGTCCAACTGAAATACGATCAAAAGCTAAGAGCTGACTCTGAGTTGCAGAGGCAGCTCCTATCTTCAAAAAGGCTAGCTAGCAAAACATCAGAAGGCAAAGCCGCACCATCTGATAAAACATCTTAAAGCCACATGCTGTCTTGGAAAGGGGCTCTAGCAGGCCTGAGAGAGGGAGGCTTACAGAGGCAGTGTGTGAGAAGGTGAGCAGTGGAAGAACCTGGAAGAAAACAAAACAGGAAGCATGCCAGACAAATGAATGGAGAGCAAGGAGTGATTTGGGGTGGAGTCTTTATACTATTTTGGGGTTTACTACTATTACTACTACAACTACTATTATTATTGTTGTTATTATTGAAAGAATAAAGATAAGAGCCAAGGTACACAAAGGCTATTCCCACTTTGGGATCCTCTTCCTTTTTTTCCAACTTTTCTTCTTATGCAAACTGGATTTTATTTGAGACTAGATTGAAGGACCTGTGTAGATGCAGGGTGTGGAGGAAAGAAGAATGCTACAGGATGTAGAATGCACACAGGTGGCAAGTGGTGAGCCATGAATGGGCTTCTCGATAGGCGTGAGCTCTTATAGTGGTTAGTACTTTGTCATGTGTGCAACAGAACTTTTAAAAATGTTAGAACAGTTTCCTGAGCTGTAAGGCAGCTTCATTTCTCTTTACATTGAGTTACATGCATTTGTTTGAACCTTTTAGTTCACTTAGAACTGTATACCAAATTGTATTTCTCTTTCCCATAAAATTCTTTGAAATAAATAATGACAGCAAACACATTTCTTAACTCTTTCAAGAAGGAAATAAAAATAGTTATTGTAAGACTCATTGTATTATGTTAGCTATTAATGTAGAATTACTCACCTGTATTAGCTCCTTTATAAAGAAAAGTAAAATGAATCAAGCACACAAACCAGTTTAATAAAAAAAATGGAAGTGGTTTTCCCAAGGTAAGTGGTAAATTTAAATCTAGAGTAAATTATAATTTCCATATTAGATACATATAAACATAGCTTTATTTTATTAAGTTAATTTGCTTTAATAAGGTAACATAGTTTAAATATAGATAATGCTATAACACTGCAATAGCAATATACTGATAAGAAAACCACAAGATAGTAACTTGCTTCCTTGTTCTTGCTACAGCTTTGATACTGGTCTCTGTGTGCCCCAACGATTCATGATAAATAAACTTTATGTCTGTATGGTAGTGTTAGAGGAGGAGCCTAGTGAGAGGTCCTTAGGTCTTTGGGAGTGTAGCACAGAAGAAGCTGTGAGGCACCAGCCTTTTTCTCTGACTTGCTGTTTTGAAATGTTAGCTTACACACAGCATATTCCATACGTCGCTTCAACAAAGGCTCAAGTAAAGTGGCATTTGGGGCTTTAAATATCTCAGAACGTCAGCTAAGCGTTTTATCTTATGGTAGCTCCTTTAATTATTTTATTATAATGATGAAAAGTTCAGTAATATAACTCTAATCTGCCCTATTGTTACTTCTTTTGATTATTTCGTTTGATAATAGTTTATTTGTTGCACACAAAACACCTTTCTTTTTCCTTCTCTCTTACTCTTACCTCCTTTCCTTCACTTCATTTTCCTCATCAGTGTCTTCTTTTTCATAATACATTTTCGAATGAAATAATAGGTGTAGGCACTCAAATTATTCCTCCAACACAAAGAGAAATGCATATGATGACTTTAGTGAAACTAATACTATTGATATTTACAGATGAATGACATGATAGCCTATAAATTTGTTTCCACTTTTATGTTCCTTAGGGTCAATAATTGCTCTCTTTCATAGCTGGTGTGAAATCCATGCTTCTTCTAGTGCCTCACTTCTATAGTTTCCTGTAGATTTGAAAATCTCTTAATATGTGCAGATGCATTAATCGTATGCTCAGGTTGAACTTGTACAGTTTTGCCTTAAGAAGCCCTTTCTGGAGTCCTTCGTTATGCTTCTACTATAGCTAGTCAGCTGTACTGGTTGTTATCAAGTGGACTCTGCATAAACTGATACCCAGACTCTCTTCCTATAGTAATCTGCAAAACATTTTTCTCTTCTCTAAATTGGTGCACTATTTTTTGTGACTTTTACTTGTCTTTGTGAAGCATGATGATTTTTTCAGAGCATTGTTCCATCAGTTTCTAATTTTCAAAGTTGATTAAAATTGAGAAGTTATAATCTATCTTGATTGTTAGATTTGCAGAGGTGACCATCCCTACTTCTCTCCCATCTCTTCCTCCCTCCCTCTCCTCCCTGATTATCTGTTCGTTCAATTCTTCCTAGTGGTACTAGGGTTTGACTTCTAACACACCCTCAGCAATTTTTACTATTTTTCCCCCATGGGTTTCCTCCAGGCTGCCTGAACTGTGCTACTTTTATTTATGTCTCCTTCATAGCTGGGATGGCAAGTGTAACCACAGCGCCTGATTTGAATGTTCAGATGGAGGTTTGGCTCAGGTGTCACTCGAACCATCTCTGTCTTCCACTGGTTTGCAGGTATGAGCCACTGAGTCTGATCCTGACTGGAATTTAAAGTCTTGTTTTTAGTGTTTTAAGAGCCAATATTTTGAGCTGTGTGTGTTATAGGTCTTACTTTAATAATAAATGTATCATTATTTAAATATAAATTTTTGTAAACATTTGCAAGTGCCCTGTTTTTTTTTGATTTTTCTTTCCTTCATTCCTTCTTTCTTTCCCTTTCTTTCTTTCTTTCTTTCTTTCTTTCTTTCTTTCTTTCTTTCTTTCTTTCTTTCTTTCTTTCTTCTTCTTCCTTCCTGCCTTTCTTCCTTTCTTTCTTTCTCTTTTTTTCTGGAGTGTTGTGTATGTTCCCACAGCTAAGCCTGCTATTTCCAATACCAGTGAACCTTCGGTTGAATCATTGAGAGGGTAAATATCTCTCCCCTTCACAAGATGGTACTTAGTGATTACCTGGCTTCCTGTGATGAGAGAGATTTGGGGATACAATTGGTCCATTTAGGTACAACAAGGCTCCATTTTTCTATTTTTAGTCACTTCTTTCACCTGAGCTTTTATATCTAATTTCTGGGTATTTCCAGGGTGAGCAGTTTGAACAAATTATTGTTCAGTGTTAACCTTCTGCTTTCCTTTACTTGTCTATTTTTCACCTTTTAATTATGCTCATCATTTTCCCTTGTTTCAATGCCTCTCCAGATTACATTTTTGTTGTTGTTTAATTACCCCTTCTTCTTTTTCATTTTTGTAGGCCATGTGGCTTGAACTCGGCCTGAGTGCTGTCTCTGAGCTCTTCAGCTCAAGGCCACCACCCTACCCTTGAGCCAAGCCTCACTTCCCATTTTCTAGAGGTTAGCTGGAGATAAGAGTCTCCCAGGCTGGCTTTGAACCTTGATCCTCAGTTCTAAGCCTCCTGAGTAGCTAGGATTACCAGCATGAGCCACCGCGCCCAGCATGAGTTACACCTTCTATAGTCTCCATTCCCAGGAAGTGGAGATATAAGCTAAACCACACTTACCTACAAATGAACTAACTGTCTTCCCAGCATTCTTGATGCCTGTGTGCCCAGCTTCTCTACAAATTTTCTCTTGGGATATCACATTTTCATCTCTATCTATGAAATATACATGACTGAGAAAGTTTTGAAATTTCAGTCCACTTGCATTCCACAATCTGCTTTGTTTTTATCTCTCCCTTTATCCTGAGACAAACAGGAGAATGTGTCAAGATAAAATCAGAGATGGAAGATTTGGGAATGTTGCTCAGTGGTATAGCAGATGTAATCCTCAGAAAGGAAAATCAAGAATCCCACAGGTAAAGCCAGGAGTATAGCCTTGCATGCCACAAAGACCTGGATTCAGTTCCTCTGTACCACATACATAGAAAAAGCCGGAGGTGGTGATGTGGTGTAAGTGGCAGAGTGCTAGCCAGCCTTGAGCAAAAAATGTTCCAGGACAGTGCCCGGGCCATGAGTTCAAGTTCCAGGACTGGCAAAAAAAAAAAAAGAATCCTACAAGTAGATAAGATGAAGGAAGGCTTTAGGCAGAGAGACTGGAAGGAGAGGGAAAAAGAGGTGGAGAAAGGGAAGGAAGAAAGAAGGAAATGAAGAGAGAAAGATAGAGAAATAGCATAAATGGCAAGAATTAAGGCTTGCAGGCAGTTTAATAGCTGATCATTCACATCTCTAGATATAAATGATCAAAAGTTAGAGAAAAAGATTTATGAAAAAGTTGCTTTGACTTGTCTTTGAAACAGCCAGGGAAATACTGATTTCTCTTTAATTAATAATTGCATAACGCATGCCTCCTGAATGACATTCTGTATATTGTCAGCACAAAAATAGATTATATATGGTATTCTAAATTTGCAGTGTCCAAATCTAAGCACTACACTGCCAACATAAAAATATTTAAGAGCTCTGACATAGAAATGAAGTTACCACATCCTATTTTCAAATGCATGGGAAGGACCAAGGAAATTAGATCTAGAGTATGTAATAAAAAGAAAATTAGTTTTCTTATTTCTAGCCTTTTCTTGTACATTAAAAAATTTATTGAATTTTTACAATGCTTATTCTTTCTACCCTTTCCTCTACTCAAATGTACAGTTTATTTTCAAAAGCCATTCTCTATTCTGTTTTGATGTCTAGTAGTTATGTGGCCAATTGTGAAGCTCATATAATCCCAGACTAATGGTGTATTTCTTGAATATTGCTGGGTATTAATCCCACAGCATCATGATACCAGGTAAGTTGTCCCCCACTGATCTATAACTTACCCCAAAACACATTCTTGCAAAAGATTCCTTTTGACCATCTCCTTTTTTCACATGTCCTAAAATACGTACATAGGAAAAATCAAACCAAACCCAGCCCAGTCAAATTTTTTCTTCCTAATCACCTACCCCTTCCATCTTCTAAATTAATGTCAATAGAATTTAGAATTTTTATCTCAAAGCTTGTCTGGATCTTACATGGTAGAAAGCGCCAGTCAATGTGATCCAGGTCCCTATCTGATAACTATTTACCCTCTCACTGAGAATTATTTGCTTTGCTTCTGAAAGCTTGAAACTTGTTATTTGATTAAAAATAAATAAATAAAAAGATTAAACTGAATAATAGTTGAAGTACTTCTGTACTTAAAAATACAAACTTATCTTTCATGAACATAGCAGAACTATAACTAAGATAGCTATACACTTATGTGTGAATAAATGTGCAAATATACCAGGTATCACTGTCAGCTTCAAACTTGAGGCATCCTCAAATATTAAATTATTTCTAGAAGGTGGATTAGGAGTTATCTACAATATTTTTCTCCTTTGAATTTCCCCATAAGGGCATTGTACTTTCGATTTGAGAGATATTCTACTATTTATCTATGAAGTTCAGTGTGGAGGTCACAGTTCCATTTCAGCACACTGATGTTTCAGATCTTTATCAACAAAATCCACTGTGTCTTAGTTCATTGGTCTGCTAAAAGAAATATTATCAACTTGATAGATTATAAAAATGGATATGAGCCAGATGTGGCAGTTCATGTTTGTAATTATAGATGTTATGAAACTGAGGTAGAAGGATAGTGAATTTGAAGTCAGTCTGGGCTACAAAGTAAGACACTATCTGAAGGAAAGGAAAGGAAAGGAGAGGAGAGGAGAGGAGAGGAGAGGAGATGGGAAGGGAGGAGAAGGGAGGAGAAGGGAGGGGAAGGGAGAGGGAAATAGAAAGGAAATGAAAGGAAAAGAAAAGAAAGAATGGAAAGGAAAGGAGGAGGAAGGAAGGGAAGAGGAGGGGGAGGAAGGGAAGGAGAAATCGGGAGTTATGGAGGCAAGGAAATCAATATTATTGTCCAGGCTGAGATGGTATAGGGTCAGGGCCAATGTTTTCATAAATGATGTCTTCTCTGTCCTTACTTGTGGGAAATACAGGCAGCTCTCTAGGGTTCCTTTTCAAATCTCATATATGGGGGTTTCTACACTTGTGACTATTAATCCCTTCCCCCAAAGTCTCCATCTCCTTATATTAGCTTGGAGATCAATATATATTTAATATATAAATTTGAGGCACAAATATTCAGACCAGAGTACCTTGTCATGGCAAAGTTAACTCACCTTTATCTATGTGCGTTTATATATAAACGTAGTTCTGAATTTTCTGTCATAAGTTATAAAAACCTTTTAGGGCCAGAAGCATGGCCTAGTGATAAAGTGTGTGCCTAGCATGTACAAAGCCCTGGGTTTGATTTTTCTGTACCACATACATAGATAAAGCCAAGAGTGGTGATCTGGTAGAGTGTTAGCTTTGAGAAAGCTCAAGGACAGTGCCAAGGCCCTGAGTTCAAACCTCAAGACTATCAAAGAAAATAATTTTTAGTACCATGTCATTGTCTTGAGTTATCATGCGCCTATTATAAGTTAAGGATATCACTTTCTCTATTAGCAGAAAGGATTCTATCACTAGATAAATTCCAACTTAACATGTTTACAGAATATACAATAACAAGCACTGGAATGAGATCTTATGGATTGTTCCACTGAAAACCCTCTCTTCCCCCAGGCTCTCCATAAGTGGACTCTGGAGAGTTTGTTTCAGTTAGATGAATTGAACACAGTGGAATTTTTTCACTCAAGCACCTTAGCATCTTGGCTTTGGGCAACACTTCAGCTCTAGCACATAGATGCATGGCTTTTATACATCAGCATATGAGCTGCTTGGGGTGTTCGGTCAATCTCCACCTGTGTAGATTCTTGATTTCCTAACCTACAATACCAGCACATAAAACCCTCCAGATCTCAGTAAGAGGAACTGACTTTCAATGTTATTTTTTACCTATCACTCTACCATTTTATTCATCAATTTCACATTGTATTACACATCCTATTCTATCCAATTAATCTACAGCCTTCTTTTCATTTGTCAGTCCTCATATCACCAAAGATGGAGGATGTTCTGTACACAAATGCCATTACAAATAAGATCTGTTTCTACCTAAGCAATATTTGAGAGATGGCACTTGTTGGGAAACAACAATGCTGAAGACACCATCGGCCATGTACAACAGTACCATGTTGGGATGTGGAAGTGACAAGGCTCACTTAGGTAGGCAGAACAGTGGCCCTGGCCCTTATCCTTGACCCTTCTCCCAAACTAAGGTAAGAAAGTTGCTTTGAACCCTGAGATTGTCTTTGTGTCTTTATTTCTATCTCATACCAAGCTGCCGTCCCCCTTCTAGATACCTGTTCATCTTGCAGAGCAAGGAACAGAAGGTGCTAATGTTTGTTCCTTCGAGTTCCTCCCTCTTAGATACTAATTTCTCTTTTCACTAATCATGTCAATTATCCCTCTTACTTTACTGAGAATTATCAATATCTTACAGTCAGAATATGCAGTATTTGGGCATTATAATTCTAGAAATGAGGCATAGGAGGCAGGATCATCTTGAGTGGAAGCCAGTCCAGGAAAAGTTAGATCTACCCAATTTCAAAAAGAAAATGCAGCCAGATGCTGGGGGCTCCCTGTAATCCTACCTACTCAGGTGGCTGAGATCTGAGGATAGAGGTTCAATGCTAGTGTAGGTAGGAAAGTCCATGAGAGTCTTATCTCCAGTTAGCCACCCCCAAACTGAAAGTGTCATTGAAATTCAAAATGGTAGAGCTCCAAGATCAAGCCCCATGACCAATAACAAAGAAGAAAGAAAGAAAAAAGAAAGACAGACAGAAAGAAAGAAAGAAAGAAAGAAAGAAAGAAAGAAAGAAAGAAAGGGAGAAAGGGAGAAAGGGAGAAAGGGAGAAAGGGAGAAAGGGAGAAAGAAAAGGAAATGCAAATCAACAAGTATGTCTCAGGCACTTTTTTTTTTTTTTTTTTTTTTGCCAAGAATGTATGGGGCTTTGGATTGAATCCCCAGTATTGCAAAAGGATAAGGCATGTATAATTTGTCACAAAAAGGTGTCCTAATTTGATGGGCAATATCTGATGATTTATATTTCACATGGAACTAAATTTTGAGGTATAATGAATATCTTTCTGTTGGTGAAATATTAGAGACCGATTCCCCCAAGTGTTTGGGGAAAAGGCAAGTACCCTCTGAACTCAGTAATAAATGCTAATGGTAAATAAAATATAGCAAAGCAATATTCAATACATGCTTACAGTAGGACAAAGTGACCTGTAACTATATCACACCATTTTTTCCTAACAATCTTATAAAAAGAAGTACTTTTATTTCTTCTACTTTTCAATAAAGGGAATCAGATTTATACAAAGCTAATAAGCTGGCCTAAGACAAACAGATCAGATTCAAATCCAGGTACCGTTTCTAGAGCCTAACTCCTAAAGTTCTACTTACTATCTCCTCATAGTACAACTAAATATATTGATAGCTGAGGTGACTTAGATTATTTTAGATCAGATTAGATTAGAAAGGCAGACGGATATGGGAGTCCCTTCTCAATTATGACAGTTATGTCTCTGGAAATGCTTCAGATAGTAAAATTTTCTGCTGAGAATTTCAAGACTTTATTTAAAAAGCATGTTCATCAAATCAAGTCAGTAATGAAATTGAGAAAGCCTTTATAAGTATATGAAATGAATGCTAATTAAATTAAAATAATGCATTTACCCGTTATAAATTACTTTAATGAATATACTCTTATTAATTCCCATTTATCAACCTTTGCATAGTGGAACATTTTCAGTGTTCACCTCCTATGAACTCTGCTTTGTCTACTACCACTGTTCATTTTTATTTTTAATAAAATTATTTAAAAATTATCTTTAAGTAGTGTATAGAGGATTTCATTTATGACATGACTGGCCAATGTATATCTATCTTATTGTAAAATTTAAAATAACAGCACACCTGTTTTTTGTTCAAAAATATCTTATAATTACTTAAAACATAGAGGGAAAATACTAAAATTTTGAAGTGTAATTGGAATTACAGATTATTATAGTACTCAGTCCATGTGTATAACACACCACATACATACAACAATGAAGATATCACATAGTCAATTATTAAATGATTATAGATTCAGCTATTTCCTTTCCATCTCACTGATGGTTTCAATTACTTTGGAGTAAATGCTTCTGAGAATAATCAGCTAAGCAGTTTTGGGAAAACTTGACTTATTTATCAGACACAGCAAATTAAATTGGAGTATTTGAATAATAGGAAAAGATATATTTATACCAAGGAGTACAGGAAAAGAAGGAGAGATTGCCAATATAATGATGCTTGGATTATGAATAGAGGGAAATCAGATATCAGGGTCTCATACACAGTATGTACATAATAAGTTCTCATTAAAAGAATATGCAAATGGTGGATAGTTGGAATGAAGAACACACAGATGGCCTGAGTGAAAACTATTGACTATTCCAACTGTATAATTTGGTCAAGGATTGAATCAGCTGTGATAGTTGTTTATTATATTGCATTCTTTAAAATCTGTGATGTATTTTTCTATCTATTAGTGAGAATAAAACAGTATGTCCTCTAATTGCTATCTTGGAAAAGCTAAGATTTCTGTTTTAAATTACTATTTTTTCTCTCATTTTTGAAGGGTGGGGGGTGGTCAGGGAACTTGAACTCACGGCCTGGACTCTATTCCTGAGCTTTTCTGCTCAATGCTAGCTCCCTATCACTTTGAGTCACAGCTCCACTTCTGGTTGTCTGGTAGTGACTGGAGATAAGAGTCTTATGACTTTCCATCTGATATCTACTTTAAAGCACAATCCTCAGATCTCAGTCTCCTGAGTAGCTAGAATTATAGACCTTAGCCATTGGAATTTTGCAAAGCTAAGTTTTCTTTTACCTTCTTTCCTTGCTGGTACTTTCACAGTCTTTCATATTAACATACACTATTAAGATATCATAAAAAGTACTAACCTTGAAAGCTGCATTCTGTTTTTTTCACTTCATCTAGAAAAACAGAAAGAAAGAAATTTAAGTAAAAGCCAGTTATAGCAATCTAAGCAATTAAAAGCGAGTATTTTCTTCTCTTTTTGGAAGGCAAAACAAAACAAAAAACATTTAGCCATTTTCTTTTGCATAAAGGAAATCAATACATTTAAATGTCAAGAAACATCTTATGAATTTTCCCCCACAGATTTGTTTAAAAAAATTTGATGATTCTTAAATTTTGTGATAGTTTACCTTTTGAAAATTTTAGTGTCACAGTAATTAGGAAGGACTGTGAGTAGGAAAGTAGAATGCATACATAGTAAAACTGATTCAGTTATATAAAAGGAAAAATCATACAGGCAGCAGTTAGTTAACTCAAGGTGCCTGTCATAAGATTTTTCTATAAATTTCAGGCAAGAGTATTTTTAAGGGATATTATCATTAGTGTCAGGTTCTGTATTTCTCTTTGTGAATTCTGATGAGATGCAGTCTTCTACATTTCTCTCTTTTCATCTCCTAATAATCAGTTCTCCCTTATGGACCAAATGATTATTGTGCTGTTTATAATAACTGTTCAACATTCCTTATGGAAATTGTAATTATGATGCTGAATATTCAAACTGCAAGCCACTTTTCTCAGGGAAATTGTAATTATGATAATGCAGTATTTACCCAACCAATGTTTTCCAGTCATTGTTCTCTTTGTGGAATGAGGAGGTGAGAGGAAAAGATTGAAATAAAACATCCTTTGGGGAATCTCTGGTATGTATTGAGACAAAGAGTTCTAATAATAATAAGAGTTCTACTATTATTTTCAGTATGGCTGGCAGAACACCAACAGCCTTTCATGTATATGACATACACAAATGTTTCATAGAGACATATGTTTATTACTTAAGGTTCCCATTTAATTTGTACAACAACCTCAAGACATAAGTCTGAAAGCATATAAAGTATTAAGAACATGTAAAAAGAAATAGAAACATAATATTTCAAAATGAAAACATCAAACACAAAGACTAAGGCCAATCACTAAAACATATTAATTAGGTAAGCCTTAGGATAGTCCCCAGAATCAGTACCTCAAACACCTCCTCTCCCTCTCCCTCTCCCTTTCCCTCTACCACTCCCTTTCCTCCTCCCTCTCCCTCTCGCTTTTCCTCCTCCTCCTCCTCCTCCTCCCTCCTTCTTCTCCCTCTCCCCTCCTGTCTCCTCAATACCCTTCTGTTCCTCTTCTCCCTTCTCCTTTTCTTGTCTCCTCTCAACCCACTCTTCCCCTTTCTTCCTTTCTCATCCTTACCCTTCTCCTTGTCTCCTCCTCCTTCCCTCCCTTCCCGTCTTCTCTCTCCTCCTCCTCTTCCTTCTATCCAGTCTTCTCTGTTCCCTTCCCTCCCTTCTCCCCTTTCCTCCCCTCCCCTCACTTCCCTCTTCTCACCTCCTCCCTTCCTTCCCCTCATTTTCCTTGGCCTCCCTTCCTCTCCTTTTTCCTATGTTTTCCTTCCCTTTGTCTTTCTTGCCTTTCTCTCCCTCCCTCCCTCTTTCTTTCTTTCTTTCTTTCTTTCTTTCTTTCTTTCTTTCTTTCTTTCTTTCTTTCTTTCCGTTCGTTCATTCTTTCTTTCTTTCTCTTTCTTTCTTTCCCAGTGCTCTTGGAGATTGTTTACAGGCCCTTACATAACCTATGTGACTCATAACCTTTAATTAGAAAGTATTAAGATTATGAAACATTAAATATATATGTATATATGGGAATATATGTATATATTCCTTATTAATTTCTCAGATCATAGTATTGAACAAGGCCTCTAGGTATAGAAGGCGAATTCTGATTTGAAACTTGTTTTGAGTCTAGTCAAAATAAATCACTGCTCTTCAGGTTAAACAAGTTTAGTGCTATAATTACAGTCACTTGGCCATTTGGTTTCTCTATGAGACATTGCTGGAAATGAGGCTCACCATTGTGGGGTCAGGCTGGATATTTCAGGTGCTTTTCCATGTGAGGTACCAACATGAAACAGAGAGGTACTGCTAAGAATTGGAGAGGAGGTTGTCCTAAGGCTAAAGAAAGAAGCGTGTGTGTGTGTGTGTGTGTGTGTGTGTGTGTGTGTGTGTGTGTGTGTGTGCAGGTGTGAGCAGATGTCAGTGAAACTCCTTGAAGAGTATTAAAAATGTAAAGGAGGAGATAAAAATAAGTTTCAGAAATTCTCCAGCTGAGACTAGAGTAAGCATTTAATAATGTTTCTCTTCATTTGATAGGAAATGGTATCTCTCTGCTTTTGACTGCTTAAGTAGAGCAGCCCAAGTAAAGAATGGGGAGGATGGCTTCTGAGATCTTAGCCATCATTGGTGTTTGCTCATCAAATATGCCACAAAGTCAGTAGTGTTGCTGGCTAAGGAAAAGGAGGATCCTTGAATCAGGTCCAGAGACTAGCTGTAGAGGCAGGGGGTAGTAGTTTCCACTACCTGTCCTCTTGAAGGTTTCCTCAAGAAAGGCCCTTCCTGGACTTGGGATGAGCTGTTATCAGATGAGATAAGCTTATTTGAAGCCAGGACAGCCGAGCACATTCTTGAAAACATTACTCAGCTTCCCACCGTGAGTGGGCATTCACAACTTGCTTCCTGGCCTTTATGAGGTGATAGGGGCTGCTGGTGGCTCACAACTGAGTCCTCTGTGAATTTGCCTCCTCAGACCAGAGAAGGCAGCTGGGAGCAAAGTTATCTCGCCAATCACAGGCAGCTCTCATCTCATCAAGTCTGCTTTCTTTGATTTGGCACACCTATAAACACTGACCCCCAAGTACACATTGCAGTAAGTGTTTTGCATGAATACCTATTCTCATAGTTTAAGTGAGATTTATCCAAAGTAAAAATTACAAAATTCAGAAGACAGGAATCTGAGACTTGAATACAACTATGGTTGATTAAAATGTCCACACCCTTTCCATTCAATTTTTCTGCTTCACATTAAGAAAATTCTAATTAATTTCAGCACATTTTTATCTATGCAGTAGATTTAGGCAATGAAGGTATGTTTAAATCTGTCAATAAGACAGCCTTAATAAAAAGGCAGTATATAGTATTATGCAATATCAGCATTTATATCACTACTGGATATTTTCCTAATGTAGTTAGTATATCTTAGAAACTAGACATTTACTGAGATAAATTAGTAAATATATATATATATACAATCTAATTTTTATATTTTATTTAAATATATGTAAGGATATATATGTGATCTATATCACACATTTACATAATATATGTATCTTTTGATACTTCTTTATTTATCTATCATATATCATATGACTAATTTTCATAAAATTATCTTCACCAAGTCAGGTGTGGTGGCTCCCGCCTATAATCTTGCTACTCAGAAGGCTAAGATCTGAGAATTGCTGTTCAAAGCCAGCCTTGTCAATAAAGACTATGGGACTCTTATCTCCAACTAACCACTAGATAATTGGAAGTGGAGCTATGGCTCCAGGGGTAGGGCGGTAGCCTTGAGCTGAAATGCTCAGAGACAGCACCCAGGCCCAGAGTTCAAGCCCACGAGCAACAAAAAGAAATGAAAGAAAGATTATCTTCACCCAAATCCTGAATTATGTTAGATTATTTTCAAAAGCAATATGTCAACTTTAATCTGGTATTTGCTAGGGAAAAATTTTAAGACTTCTTTGTTTCAGGAAACTTAAAAAATTAGTTATGCAACAATGCCTTGCATTTTTCAACCATAAATGTAAGGACCTTATCAGGCATGAAATGTAATCAGAAGAATTTATGGTGTAATAATATATTATTCAAGGTGGCCTTTACAATCAGAAGGAAGAAGTTACTTAATTCTATGTAATTTGTAGAAGATGTACCAGGGAGTTTTTAACAGTGAACAATAATTTTTTTAAGCAATTCTCACTTCCTTTGTTTCAGTCACCAACTCTCCTTTCCAGATCAAATTCTCATGCCTTTTTATTTAAATACATGTGGCTTTGCTGCTTGATTTATGGTATTCTATACCACATGCAGGGCTTAAATAACAGAAAAAAATTACTTATTAAACAAATTCCCTCAGAAAAATAAGGGAGAAGAATTTCATGACATAACCAGCCACAGAAAAAGAAAACAGTTTCTACCCCTAAAGGAAGTATCTAGTAGCTTTAGTGTTGTCTATTTTCGCCATTTGGAAATGGAATCTGTTGGAAAAATGTTCATGTACCAGAGAGGCCTGTCAGGTTTCAACCTACAGTAACAGCAGAGGAGTCTAGTCATACACACTACATTCAGTGTCCTGGTACACTACATGACCCCTTCTACTGAAATTTTCTGGTGTAGAACTTTCTGCTGAAAAAGATACCATGCTTTAACACTGTAAGACTCTCCTCAGTGAGCTCTGAATTAAGAACTTTCCCACACCACAAATGCTGTCTACCTAAGGATCAGCATGGCTATCGAATTGTACTGTGTTGGGCTTTGTAAATTTATTCTAGGATTCTTCATTATTGTCAAGCAGAGCTATTAACCTTTAAACCTACACATTTCAGAAGCACAGTAACAGTGATTTATATCAATTCATTCATATTGTAATAGGGGTTTTGAGAGATACAAAGATGTACCTGACTTCCTCAAAAGGAACTTGTTTAGACTGAAGCTAGTCCATATGACCTCACTGAGATGGGGCCACAGTTCCCAGAGCTAATATCCTGATTCAAGGAAGATAGTCTCTTTATGCCCAAGAAACCCAGAAGAGCCAGAGTTGTCAGTACAGATTGTACATTTAACACCATAATGATACATTACAAAAAGTAGATGGACAAGTAGATGAAGATTTACCCATAAAAGATTCAGATTAATTTTTTTTAACTCAAAGGTCTTTTCAGGACAGACTTTTCAGCAAAGAAAATGTTAGAATATTTCATTTTGATATGCCTTTTGTTGCTGGTGGTGGTGGTGGTAGTTGTGAGCCTTGAACTTGGTGCCTACCTAAACTCTTAGGGTAGAGGCTAGTGCTCCACCATTTTGTGCCACATTTCTACTTCAGTTTTCTGGTGGTTAATTGGACATAAGAGTCTCAATAGCTTTCCTGCCCAGGTTGGTTTTGAACCAGGATCCTCAGATCCCAGCCTCCTGAGTATCTAAAATTATAGGCATGAGGCCCTGGTGCCTAGGCTTTTAAAAGAAAGTGATATGCTTTTAAAAGAATATTAAAATTAATACTAATTATTATTCAACGAAAGAACTGAGAGTGGGTGGGACAATATTACAATGTTTTTCATGGTAATTTTTTGCCAATATTGGGCCTTGAACTCAGAGCCAAACACTGTCCCTGAGCTTCTTTGTGCTTAAGGCTAGCACTCTACCATTCAAGCCAAAGCACCACTTTCAGCTTTTTCTGAGTAGTTTATATGAGTCTGAAACTTTTCTGCCTGGGTTGGCTTTGAACTGTGATCCTCAGATCTCAGATCTCAGTTTCCTGAGTAGATAGGATTACATTGTGTGAGCCACCTGCACCTGGCTTCCTGGTAAATTTTGAAGATAATCGAGTCTTTCTGATGCAAAGAAGTGGTCTGGGATTAAAAGGAATTCTATAAAATGACAGAATGTGAAAGCAGGTGTGTTCTGTGAAGCCTGAAAGATGGAGGTGGGATCTTCTAGGTTTGGAGAAAAGTCAAAGTGAGCAGTCAGAAAATGAAAATGCATACAGGGCAAAAAGTGAAAATGTCAGCATGCTCCTTACTTTCTGAGTCTCAGTTTCATATCTATAAAGCAGGAGTCCCTATACCTATATCAAGTTTTATTTTAAGAGTTAATGTAATAACACACAGAGAATGTCTGATATATATATTAGACACAAATACATAGTAGTGATTTTATTTAATACTGTATGATTTTTAAGCTGTCTCAGTTGTCTGCATTTATCATCTGTGACATTTGATAAAGATGAAAGAATCATTAGGATGCCTTAAACCCTTAGTATTTAAATAAAGATGTTCTTACATGGAATGATTCACATAAAAATACTAATTAAATATGGAAAAACAATCACATTGAAAAATTATGTATCAGATGAATTTAGCTAACCATCTAAGACACATTATAGACAATTAATAGGTGTTCACTTATATTAAGGACAGAATTAATATCCATGGGAGATTTAGCCGAATACCAATTAAGCACAATTTATGTTTCCTATGTTGTACATCAGCAATATTTAGAGCAAGTCTCTGAGTCTCCTGAGGACCCATTCATATGCAATCTGCAGCTTTTAACACCTGGAATCCACTTACAGGAATATTACATTTCAGTTCTAAGGGCCACGTGGAACATTTTGACTGAAAGTGCTAAAGCATAGTGGTTAATGACACTGGCTCCTGTTTTTTTGCTATTTTTTCTTTTTGACAACCTTAACATTATTCCCCAGCTTTCTGTGTAATAATATTTGTCAAGTTACTAGCCTGCCTTGTCTTTCTATCCTGTGGAATGAGTACAGTAACCCATAAGATCTATATTCTGGAATTTAGAATTTATATAAAAGGAGGACTAAGGGATTTGCAGAAGGGGGGCAGTGAGGTTAATGAATCATATGAGTAATATAATACCTATACATATGAAAATGTCATAAATTATATTGCTTTATAGAATTTTAAAAAATATGAATAAAAAACTGTTGTAAAGTTCAACATGATCCTTCTAGAAAAATTGAGGCAGTAAAGAGAGGACTATTGTTGGATTCCAGTGAAGGAGAACTCAAAGTGCTCAGTGGATCCAGCAATTGGGAAGAAAGCAAGCAGTCTTCCTAGATAAAACCATAATATAGATACACATTTGGAAATTAGTGCAAAAGAGGCATTCACCACCTCAAATTTTTACCCACGAAACTGATGCTGAATATTGACTTATTCTAATGACAGTTGGTTGTATAATTTTCTCTAGGAGCATCTGTGAAATATTTCAGATATTCTCAGGGGTGCTTAGAGAAAGGGAACAAGTCAAGCAGATAATATTGTGGGAAATTAATTAAACAGAAGCTTTAATATAAGGAAGCTCTGTGCTGGCAAGTACAGTTGTTTGGTACACACATTGTTTTTCCACCTCACCTGCAGCATTTAGATTTGCCAAGAATTTTCTTGTTAAAAAAAATGGGGGGGGGGTCAAAGAAACTGATGGAATGCTAATGCAGAAAATCAAATTATAAGGCTTGAAGGCAGGAAGTACAGCTGTGAAAAAACGTGCTATGTTTTCACTGGCAAAAAAGATGGGTTGTTTATTATTATTTTTACTAAAATAAAACATACTTAGGACATAAACTTTTACAAACATTAAATTAGTGATAAACAGTTCTGTATTATTGATTTTTATTTCAGTATTTACATTAGCCTAAATTATTTGAAAATTGTATTTAGATCATGTTTTTAATAATGTAATAAATAAACCCATCCAAAACAAAGCCTAGGAAATTGACAATATGCTTCTTTTCAAATATGTGAATTAATGCACCTTCTATCTGGCAAATATCATGTAATCTTTTTATTAATTACAATAAAAAATATAATAAAACACTAAATATACAGTTGTCCTTGGCTCACCTCTTCCAACAACCAGTATTATGGATTCCACATTGATCATTTTCTTTACTTTTATTTACATATAACAGGTTTTTTTTTTTGCACTTTTAACATCCCAATATGAAAGTATCCATGGATATATGCCTTTTTTTCTTATTTGCTTTGTTTTGTTTTATTGCCAGCCCCAGGAATTGAATTCAGGTCGTGGGCACTGCCCCTGAGCTTTGTGCTCTACTACTTTCAGCTACAGCTCCGTTTCTGGCTTTTTAGTAGTTAATTGGAGATGTGAATCTCATGGATTTTCCTGCACAGGCTGGTTTCAAACTGAGATCCTCCTCAGAATTCAGCCTCCTTAGCAACTAGGATTATAGGCATGAGCTTCTGATGTCTGACAGGATGCCCCTCCTTTTTTTAAAACTTAAAAATACTTTAAATATATATAAAGAACATTTACTTGGCAAGTTCAAGGGCCCTGAATTTGTTCCTAATATCTGCAAAAAATGTTTCTATCATTCTATTTATCTATCTATCTATATTGTATGTAATCACCTGAGTTTTTATTCTGTTAAAATTTTCTTCTAGGTATCTGCTCCTGCATTTTAGTTTATTTCAACTGTATCTTCTTTCTGTACTTTTAAGCAATTTTATCTCCTTTTCCCCATTTATTTTTACATTGTACTCACAGACTTCTACTCTTGAAACTTATGGGACATGATGAAATTTCTCTACATTCTATACTTTTAATTTATTTGCCAGTCCTGTGGCTTGAACTCAGTGCCCTGTCATTGTCTTTGAGCTTTCTCAAGGGTAGCGCTCTACCACTTGTGCCACAGCACCATTTTCATCTTTTTCTGTGTATGTGGTACTGAGGAATTGAACCCAAGGCTTCATGCATGCTAGACAAGCATTTGACCACTAGGCCCACATTCCCAGCCACAACTTTTAGTTTTTTATTGATTTGTACACTATTTGTTTTAACTTTGTTCACAGAAAATTTAAAAAATACTTACTTATTATCTTTAAGTAGTTTTATAAAGCAGTTGCTATTCAACAAAGCAGTTTTAAATACAGTATGTTTTGATCAATGTCAGACATTTTAACATTCTCATCTGACCCACCCAATCAACCCAGTTTTCTCACTTTTAAAAAATTTTGTAGGTTATACATTGGAATTTTTCCCTGAATTTCTTCCCCTTTTCTTTGCCCACAGAAAATTTTAAGACAACACTTTTTGGCAAGAAATAACCTCAGTTTTAAAATGCCATACATTTCTTACAATGCCTCTTAAGATTACTTCATTATTTTGGTACTTTACCCCTGCTCTTAGTGTGGCTCTGTGGGAAAATTTCTGAAGAAAATTTCTGAAGAAAAGTCATAACATAACAATTCAATGACTATTATCTGGGTTTCAGATTTAAGTCCTAAAGACTTTCTCATACTCTGAAAATATAGCTCCACTTATTTTGGATAGAAGGTTGAAGTCTCAATATCTAATGTTTTTTGATTCCTGTTTTCCTCTTATTCAGTCTTCCTTCACTAAATTAGTGTTAACTAAATGCATGCCATAGAAGATGCATTCAGGTACTAGGATCAAGAATTGCTCAGGAGAGCTAGACCACTAAATTCTTGGAGGGTGCCCCCTGGTGGAATATATTCAGCATATGCAATAATATCTTTCAAAGACTGACTTTAAGGAGAATATTATCTTCCATAGTCTTCAAGAGTCAGTACTGACATATGTGAACTTATTTCTTTATTCTTTTTTCTTTTTTTCCCCCTTATGATTTGTCCTCTATTGCTGCTGTATCTGACTTTGGTACTTGTTGTATTCCATATAAATTTATTCGTTTATTTGAATCTGGGAAGGGAAGGGGAAAACAAGATAAGACAAAGGACAAAGGATGAACCACTGTAAGACTGATGATATTCACAAAACAATATGTTGGAAATTAACTTGTAACTTGGGAGTGGATGGGATAGAAGGGAAATAGGGAAAATTAGATGAGAAGTGATTAACAATGTTCAAGAAGTACTCATTACCTTAAGAATGTAACTGTGGCCCCTCTGTATATCACCCTGACAATAAAATTTAAGTAATAAAACAGAATCAGTACTGAAACTCTCTAGTCCAGTTCTTTACCCGATCCCCTACTTCTAGCTCTAAGTTCCCCTTATCATGTAATTAACTTTATTTCATGTGACTTAAAATTTACATGGCTTACCTAATTGAGTTCTCTGAGAGGCATCTTAATATGAATTAAAATGCAGGATGTATTCCTAAGGAGAACTCACAAAAGGGAAGAGAAGGATCACTGTATGCAATTTCATACCTTGACTTTGAATTAAGAAATACACAGAAGGCAAAGATACAGTTATTCATAATACTGCATTCCTCTTCTAGAGAAATAAAATTAGACTTCCTGACTGGGAAGAACAGAGGAATTATGAGGTAAAAGGAAATGAGGTGAACGCAAGGTACCTGTTCACAATATAGAGGTCTCAAAGGTACTAAATCCTCTATGAATTGTTTTTCTAATAAAAAACTGCCGCATATGAGTGTAAACAATTATATGTCTTTGGGCTTCATTACTCTACCTTTCTTGAGAACTATAGTAAGGCTTGGCCAGTAATTCACAGAAGACAGAGAAAGAAAATGGATCTTAGGGGAAAAAAAAAAAAAGAGAACAGGAGCTTGTATTTTTTAGGATTGCCTGCCTATCCTTGGCAACTGTGTGGGCTTTATTTTAATGAAAAAACATAATTGAAAATATATCTTCTTTGTATATTTTTAATAATTTTTTATTGTGATTAATAGAAGGGTTACATTATATTTACCAGATAGAAGGTGCATAACTTCACAAACATTGATACCCTTTCTCATGACATGGTCCCCATTTCCCTTCCACCTTCCCCGCAGCTTATCTTGATTTCCCCTCTTCCCTATCCAATTTCAAATAACCAATTAAGCACATATAAAATATATGAGATAACAAGGTGAAAAATTGTAACAATATGAGATAACCAAGGGATGGCAAAAGGGATGAGAGATAACATAGTACATTAAGGACAATAATCACTCATTACATGGCTTTTGTTTCCTTATCCTGGAGATCCTTACATTTAGTGTCGTACTATTTGGCCTAATGTCTATGAGGCCTTTGTCTGTTGTATGGTTAGTGAACATCTTCTCCCATTCTGTAGGCTTCCTAATTAATTTACTAGCTATGTCCTTTGCCATACAGAAGCTCTGCAGTTTAATGCAGTCCCACTTATCCAGCCTTTCTCTGATTTGTTGTGATTTTTGGTCCTTATTGAGAAAGTTTCAACCTGTGTCAAGGAGGCCTAGTGTGTCTCCTATTCCTTCTTGTAAAGTTTTCAGTGTGTCTGCTTTTACCTCGAGGTCTTTGATCCATTTGGAGTTAATTCTAGTGCAGGTGACAAAGAAGGCTCCAACTTTGGTTTTCTGCAGGTGCTTAACCAGTTCTGCCAGCTGTTCTTTCTGCTAAGAAGTGTTTTTGCTATATGGGGTCTTTTAGTACTCCATATGAAATTTTGGATTGCCTCTTCTATTTCTTTAAAGAATGACATTAGGATATTGATGGGTATCGCATTGAATTTGTAGATAGCCCTTGGCAAGATTGTCATTTTCACAATGTTGATTCTTCCAATCCAGGAGCATGGGAGGTTTTTCTATTTCCTCAGTTCTGCTTTAATTTCCTTTTTCAGGGTTTTAAAGTTTTCATCAAGGGGTCCTTTACATTCTTAGTTAAGGTAATTTCTAGGTACTATATTTTCTTTGAGGCTGTTGCGAAAGGAGTTGCTTTCCTGATTGTTGCCTCGTTCCTCTCACTGTTGGCATAGAGGAAGGCAGTTGATTTTTGATGGTTAATTTTATACCCTGCTACCCTTCCAAAGTTTTGAATCAGCTCAAGGAGCTTGGGAGTGGAGTCTATATGGTTCTTTAGATACAGAATCATGTCATCTGCAAAGAGGGAAAGTTTCACTTCCATTTTCCCTATTTGGATCCCCTTTATGCTTAAAATATATCTTCTTACAGAGCATCATTCATAAAATACTACAGCACTGGGCCTTTTGGCAACTCAGTCATGATACTAACAGATAATTTCTTTGGATGGGAATACCAACTAGAATAAGTTTTCTTTCTGTTTTTAGTCAACTGAAATAGACATTAATACAGAAAACCCCTCCCAAAACAACATTATTGACTTACATCCCTCTGCCTGCATGATAGTCACCCATTAGCCATGAATTCATGGTATAGTGTCTTTCTTTTAAAAAGGGAAAAGGACAGGTGATATTCTTGCAGTAAAAGAGGATGAGTTAAGTCGACGCTTCCAAAGTTGATTGTGTCTTTGATAATGCGATGTTCAGGACAGGCTAGTTTTTTGGTAGTTCCTTTGTTTGTTACTAAAATAGCAACTGATAAGAACCTGTTCCTTTGTCTGTACATCTGTCTTTGTACCTTTTTCCTTTGATTCATTTTTCCTGAAATGGCTCAGATCCTCTACATGCATATATACCTATGCAATATAAATATTTCACACAATCATGAAATATACAAGCCAATGAAATACTCTAAAGAGAAAGGACATTTTACATGCCTTCAATAAGAATATACAGATCTAAAAATAAAGTCTTACAGTAATAAAAAGTAAAGATTTTAATAATCTTTGGGAACAATGTTGGCTTTTTACCTCAATCAACAGAACCATATTTTATGTAGCCTATGAGGATTTTTGTCACACAGTCTTGTCTTGCTTTTCGCCTCAGATATTCTAAGAAAGTGAACACTTTCCAGGCATGAGTGTACATTGTTGTGATGCAAGCTCTCAATAAACTGAGGCAGCAGGTGAATAAGTTCAAAGCCAGCCCAGACTACCGTGAAAGAACACTCTATTCTAGACAGAATCTTGATATGTAGGAATTTCTAAGAATATTTCTGAGCATGGACACGTAAGTAAACATTAACAAAATACTTTCATTGTAAGAAAGATAAAGGGAAATTTGCAGTTGATATATACAATGTATGGCGATAAAGTTATCAAGCAAGTTTTGAGTCTACAGAATACCTGCACTTTTTTATTTCAGTATTTACTATTCCATAATAATGTAAACACTGTGAGAGATGAAGAAGTGGTGTGCACTCCCCTGTTCTTTATAGTTTTATTAACTTTAATTACTAACATTAAACAGAATATCCTAATGGATATTTTTTAATTTGTGTTACTTGACTTGCTTTTTATCTTCATTCCCTTAGATGAAATCATCTTGATGTATACAACTGATTTTTCCATCCTTATTGATGCTACTATGTGAACACACAATACTTTTCTCACTCTATTAAGCAGTATCAAGGATATGACAATTTTGTACTGTTACTGATGCCATTAAAGGTAATGCTTGTTTATCTCCAGTTCCGCAGTTCTGAAACACGTAAGCAAGGCTTACATTTGTAGTCAGAAGAAATTCTGGCATATAGGTAATGTGTATGACCAATTGCATTGTACCATGTACATTTGTTTTCCAACTGTGTGTGGTCCAAATATATTTTTAAAATGTTTATTTCATATCTATGTCAAAATTTGATATCATAGAATTTGTTTTTATTATTGATCATTCTGTACTTCATGGTTAATTATAATTAAGAGTATATGAAATAGGTGAAACAAATTTTTTTTCTGCACTATGCTTAGTTCTAGTATTTTCTGGTGTATTTTGTGATTTTCTTTTACTCTACACTCATATTTCTTTTTTTTCATATATTTTTATTGTAATTAATAGAAGGGTTACATGATATTTGCCAGACAGAAGGTGAATCAATGTATGTGAATTAATACACTCATATTTCTTGAAGGTGAGGTGCATGAATTATTTGAAGATGACAGGGCAAAAAGTTGATTCACTTTGTCTGGTGATATCTTTAGAAATTTTACCAAGATGCAACATTTGGCTTTAGTTTGATTCCCTCAAGTAAAATAAATTCAGGCTGCAAAGCATACATAAGCACCTGCTTATTTTTGTGGTGACTAAAATTCTTGAGGACTTTTATTTTTAATCCACTCGGTGTCAAGGTTCAAGGAAGGCAATTATTTTTGCTATTCCCTGAAGTGTAGATAGTTTATTTGTAATTTATCTTATAAACATAGATGTGACCCTTTGTAGCCTCAGGTTTCTGAGCATGTGTCCTTTAGACTCTCATCTTAGACTGGCCTTAGGGGATTTTATCTGAAGTGGTTATGTACTGCACTGATAAAAATATGAAATTGAAAAATATACAAACTTTTATTTGTGTTTATGAAGTTATACATGTCACTCATTGATATATCTAAGAACCATATCATAAAGACAATGTTCATTTTTTTTAATCTCCAAAAAATTCTCCACATTTCCAGAGATTTCTAAAATCTAGGTAGACATCAGTTTTGTTTATTGGATGTTTACTGTTGTGACTTTTCTGGGATGGATCTTTGCTTTTTATAAAGGTTTAATCACATGGTTTCCACGATGATTTGATAACCATGGGCTAGAGACACCATTCTCACTTACCTGAAGTCTCTAAGCACCAGCACCCCCAATTTCCTGCCTGTCTCCTGGGAGACACCACAATAACCCCTGTTAATGCTCATCACTTAGCAGAAAGGCTAGTAAACTTTCTCAAAAGCAAGAAGCTATCTCAAGTCCTCAGAGGACCTTGTCCTAAGTACACACAGAAGTTGACTCAAAAGTCTAGGCACACAATTTTCAGTCCACACACCTTTAGGATTCTATGGTACAGTCCAATAATTTTTTTTAAATTTTAAACCATATATGAAAGGTTGACAGCAAATTATACCTTTATCTAGCCCTGATACCATTGTCCCTCATGTTGTCATTTCCTTTCCCTTCTCTTGATGCCAGAGTTTGGACCATGGCTAAATTCCCCTGAATTAATACTTGAACTCACACAGAGAACTAATTTTATTTTGTGGTATGGAAAAAATGTGTTTTTCACTGAATAATATGTTTTCTATTCTTGCCCATAGCAAACCCAGTTTTTAGAACTTGAAAAATAATTATACCAATAATCATTACCAATGATTTTCTAGTATGTACGATCTGCCAGATCAGATGAATGTTTTGTACATTTTCTCTCATGACAATACTTCACCATGGCCCAAATTGCCTGTATACTGAATGTCTGAGCTGTTTTATACCTCAGACCCTCCTTTCCACATTTTTTTTTTTGGTGGGTCATGGGGCTTGAACTCGGCCTGGGTGCTGTCCCTGAGCTCTTCAGCTCAAGGCTACCACCCTACCCTTGAGTTAAGCCCCACTTCCCGTTTTCTAAAGGCTACTTGGAAATAAGAGTCTTAGATCCTTTTGTGCCAGGGATGGCTTTGAACCTTTATGTTCAGATCTCAGCCTCCCGAGTAGCCAGGATTACAGGCATGACCCACCAGCTTTTTTCCACAGCTTTTACCTTACACTCTGAAATACTACCACACACATGAGAAAATAGTTTCACCATTGTCCAAATCCAGCAGGGGATGGCAAAATTAAACTATTTCTTTCTACACAAGCAGGTTTAGAACTGTTTGGCAAATAACAAAGGAAGAGCTTTTTATTATAAAATCTTAATTCACATTCACACATAATGGGTGTTTATCCTGAATCTTTGTATTATTTAATAATTATCTACTTTAATCACTTTATATATCAATTGATATACAAAGAATAAAAGAATGACATATTGATATTTTTAGCTTTGGTGTTTGTGAACCACTTCCATGGCTCTCCTGATTGAAAAACATAGACAAATGCACATAGAATAGAATCTGGTTTGCTTTGAATGTTACATAATAGAAAAAGAAAAAAAATCCTTCATGATGTAGTTTATGATCACAGGCGACACACACACACACACACACACACACGTGCACGCGAGTGTGTGTGTGTGTGTGTGTGTGTGTGTGTGTGTGTGTGTCGGTGTCTACTTCCAAATTCTTCCCATGTTCTTTTTTGTTCCCTGTAAAATGCCAATGATACACATTTGATTTATTTCAGGTAGAAACTATTTAATAAAGATGCAGATGACAAGCAACCTGGTATCTTCACAGCTAAGAATTTTACAAACAAAAACATTATGATGATACTCTTGATATTACCCAGTTGTTCTAGGAAACCTCCCCAATGCAGCTAAAGTATATTAAGAAAAAGGAAAAAGCAACCCAGCACATTATTGAAAAAGCTTTTATCTTCTTATTCTTCTCGCTTAGCAGCATTGGTTTCAAGAAAATATCTTACATACTTGACAAGTCAGAGAGAACTATTGTTACAGATGTGAAAGTAATCTGTATGCAGGTCCTGATCCAGTAATATATGTTTCTAAGACATAGGAAATCACTAGCACATAGGTGTGAAAATTGCCAGAATAAAACTAATTCATCTTTAGTTTGCTTGTTTATTGACTCATTAACTGAAATCTAGGTATATAGTTCACATCAGCTTTGTCTTGAGATAAATTATGTATAATACAACTTATATGTGTGAGACATAAAATTCAATGAGCTGAGGCAAAATTATAAATCCAAATAATATTTACCCTGCTAATCAAAATGTAGGATAGTCTCATCTCATCAGAAAATTTCATTCTGTGTCCATTTTTAATTCATTGGGCATTAGATCTTATACTAAATAAGTGGTATTAGTATAGCTTGTCAAAATAATATCTTTGGACTTGAGTCTTCTCTGAAGAAGAAATAAGAATGGCCTATAGACACATGAAGAAATACTCAACATCTCTGGCCATAAAAGAAATGCAAATAAAATACCTCTGAGATTCCACATCACTCCAGTTAGAATGGCCATAATCAAGTAATCTAATAACAACAGATGCTGGTAGGGATGTAGCCAAGAAGGATCACTACTACCCTGTTGGTGGGAGTGTAAACTCATTCAACCACTCTGGAAAGCAGTATGGCAGTTCCTCAAAAGACTAAACATAGAGCTCCCCTATGACCCAGCAATTCCACTACTTGGCATTTACCCAAATGTCTAGAAACAAGGACATACTAAATCCACTAGCACAACGATGTTCATTGCAACATTTACCATAGCGAAGATATGGAACCAACCTAAATATCCCTCAGTTGATGAGTGGATCAACAAGATGTGGTATTTACACACAATAAAATTCTATGCTGCCATCACAAAGAATGATATCGCTCCATTAGTAAGGAAATGGAAAGAATTAGAAAAAATCATATTAAGTGAAGTAAGCCAGACTCAAAGGAACATAGGCTCAATGGTTTTCCTCATTTGTCATAATTAGTGTAAATGCTGGCCTCTCCTAGCAGAGGTTTACAATAGGGCAAAATCTAGATACATAAGGCTATGTAGGATAAGGCTAAATGAAAGGACCTCCAAGATATAGAAACAAGAGTCATATAAGGTGTGACTGTTGTTCAAAATATACTATGTTATTTCCCATCTCTTTTGTTGTCCCTTGGTTAACTCATATTGTTACAGTATCTTACCTAGTTAACTGGTATATTGTATATATATTTTTTGCTTATTTGAAATAGGATAGGGAAGGGGAAAACAGGATGAGGCAATTGTGGGGTGGGAAATGGGACAAAAAAATGAGAAGGGGTATCAATGTTTCTGAAGTAATGCACCTTCTATCTGGTGAATATAATACAATGCTTCTATTAATTACAATAAAAATTTAAAAAAATAATGCCTGTGGCTGCATTTCATGATGGAGAGATGTAGTCAGAGCAGCTGGGAGTTACTGTTTTCCTGTTATTTATTAATTATCATTTTCTGCAAAGGCCTCTTCTGTCTAAAAACTTTACTATCTCTTGTTATGCCTCAGTTTTCCCTTTACACTTCTTAGAATAAGTCATGTTTGTGTACATACAGTATGTGAGTATGTAGGTGTTTACTTAATATTAAACTTGGTCACTCTTTTTGAGATCTTTTCCCAAAAGTAGGTAGGAATCATGTTTTATTTTTTTCTTTTTGCCAGTATGTTCTTGAATAATGCCTGTTATTTCCAGGGTACTTGGAGAAGTCCATTAATTGTTCCCAGAATGAAAATAAACAATTGATCCATTTATACAATAGTTTAAATACTTATTCTAGGGAGCTGGATAGCCTGGTAAAGAAATTTAAGGATGAAAATATCTTAATGAAGAGATTCTATTTTATATTTATTTTATATTAAATCTACAATTATGTACTTATATTTTGCCCAGCATAATTTTTAGTTCTCTTTCTCTAATTGGGCTCTGCCTGTAAACACAAGAGAGAGAGGGGGATGAGGGCTACTGTGAAAAGTGGTCTATTCAAGTAGCATATTAACATTGGCTTCAGAGTCAAGAGACTCCAGTGCTCTTTCTGTGCTGGTCACTGGTTCATTGCTCAAGTATGAGTTATGAAACATCCCTGGTTGAAATTTATAGGCTGATGGTGTACAAATCATGCTTATTTCACCTTCACATGTACGATGAGAAGTTAAAGAGAAGAGATGGGTTGGCAAAGGTGAGGTTACATTCCTTTCGAAGGTAAAACACCTTAACACAGGGGCATACATGATCCTCAAACTTTGTTTTGGCCCCAGCCTTTCATGGATATTAGTGGGACATAATCTATCAGTACGTCCTTCTGGTGACCACACTCTGAAGCTATGTAGAGGCCACCACAAATAATATGAAAAGGTGCATAAAGGCTGGGAGTTTGGCCTAGTGGTAGAGTGATTGCCTAGCATTTATGAAGACCATAGTTCCATTCCTCTGTACCACATACATAGAAAAAGCCAGAAGTGTCACTGTGGCTCAAGTAGTAGAACTCTAGCCCTGAGAAAATCAAAGGAGAGTGTTCAGCCCTTGACTTCAAGTCCCTGGACTGGCAAAAACAGAAAAAAAGGAGCATAAATATATCTGCTCTAAAAGGCTTGCTGTGAACAACAAAAGATGCCCTGATTACTGAGCAATCTCTAAATATTTTAGAAGTTGTCATCTAGAAACTAGATATAAAACTAAAATGTCATTTTTATATGACTCTATTTGAACTCTTTTTTTCTCAATCTCTATAGTAAAGGACATAGACTATCTCAAAGGATAGAGCTGCAAGTAACATTGGAGAGAATACAACTGGAGAAAGAGTTGTATTTCCTGGGATAACCACGTCAGAAATTGATCTGACTCTCTTTCAGAAAAAGTTGGCTAGAAATTAATTTAAAACCTTACCTGAAATCAAACAGCCAATGGGAAGCTGAGCTAAGAGTTAAGACAAGATAACTTATTCCCATGTTAACTTTCTTTTCGTGAGCATTTATTATTACCAACTCTCTCTAGTGTTTGGGAAGAATTCTTCTATGCATGAGGAGACAGCCAAGATCAAAGCTTCAACATTACCTTGATGGTGCAAAATTACAAGAGGATTAAGACACAGCAAGATTTGAAAGACATGCTTTCAATCATCGCATTAAATTCTTACAGTACCCAGATCAGGCCACAAGATTCCTATTTCATAGATCAAAAGCTAAGATGAACAAAAGGATACTAAGTTAACAAACTGAACCAAACTACCAAGACAGAACACTGATTTAAGGGGGCCCAAGTAATGCCATGTCTAATAACTTTCTGCTGAGGCTTGTAGTAGGGATAAAACACGTGGATCTCTTTGTCCTGTCCATCTTGTATACTGACAGGTTCCCTCTCTCTCACATCTCTTGAGCAGCATAAAAAGTGCCTCCTTTTCCTCTTTCCCCAGTGCCTCCACTGGCAAAGTAATTTGTCTGCTCCACTTTCCCTTCCTCCCTTATATTCCCAACCCATTACTCTCTTCCTACAGTCAAGATAATCATAACTGAATCAGAGCTTTTTTTGAGAGAAGAGATTTCTTAAGATGACAGGGAGATACAAGATAGCTGATTAATCTTTCTTCCCTTGATGTCTTTTGTTTTCTAAATCCCTCCAAAGATTTATGGGGTTAGGTAGAGGTACCAGGTAAGAAAAAAAATTATTAGTGTTGATCTATACCTAGATCTCATTTTTATTACCCAATACTATACACCTACATTCTTATTAAAAAAGAAAGTCCTCAGTGAGGGAAATAATCCTTTTCATTTTTCAAATGAGAACAGTGTAGCTCACAGAGAGAACAGAATTAACAATAGAATTCCCAGTGAAACCCCTTGCCACTTCCTTTTTTTGTGAAAGGAACACAAGTGGAGGGCATAATAATTTCATTAGGAGGTAGGAGAAGTAAAGTCAGCTTATCTTTTTGTATTTAATTCCCGTTTGGCATAAGGCCATGGCTATCTCAGTCATTCGATTACCGGAGCTCAAATAACTACCAATAGTGGTATGTGACAGCCTCATTTTATTAAAATAGAAGCAATGGTATAAAGAATAATATTAACATGTTCTTCAGAAGGGTTTCTTGGAAAGTCATTCCTAGCCACCATCAAAACAGGTAACTGTCCACTTCTGAAAAAAAGCAAGTTAAAGTCCTTCATTCTATTTAAAACAAGTCCATTAGAAGCTTATGAGAAATACAGACCCTCAAAAAGAGTCAAAGATGCAAATGACAATTAATGAAAATCCTCATCAGTTAACGTCAATGAGAAGTGTGTTCGAAAAGGTTACTTTATTGTGATATCATCCAAACTCAGGCTTCTCTCCCTTTTAGAAGAAAGAACATATACTCATTGCCAAGAAAATGGAGATGATGGTTTAAATTGCATTTTAAAGGAACAGACGTGAGACCCAAAGAAAGATACAGAAAAAGAAACCATAAAATTACACGTAAAACCCTACAAAATTTAGGCACTTTCTGCTCAAAATGGGAAGGTTGGGGGCCTCAGTTCATATGGCAGTCAACATGACAAGTTAGTGCATAAAAATGGTACTTGCCCTGAAGTGTTGATTTACCCATTTTAAGCAACTAAAAAGTATTATTTACATATCTAAATGATGATGTAGATAGATATTATAATGTTGAATGAAAGAGTTTTTTCAAGTCCTTAGCACTCACATAAGTTTTATAATTGCAGTTTGCCGGGCAAGGTAGCTCACACCTGTAATCCTAGCTACTCAGGCGGCTGAGATTTGAGGATTGAGGTTTAAAGCCAGCCCGGCACAAAAGGACCTGAGGCTCTTATCTCCAATTAACCACTAGAAAAATGGGAAGTGGGGCTGTGGCTCAAGGGCAAGGTAGTAGCCTTGAGTTGTTAGGGACAAGGCCCAGGGCAAGTTCAAGCCCCACAACACACACACACACACACACACACACACACACACACACAATACAGTTCATCTATTGTCTAGGTATCCCAGGGTGAGTTCACATTCCTTTGCATTAGTGATGTGTTTTTGGAAAAATACTTACTGATCTTGGTTCTTCTGGATGTAGAAGTGTTAGCGTGTCGTTTTATTCTTTTCTTTAAATTGGGAGCATTATATCTTAAAGTTGGCCATTTGTTCTTCACTTACTTAGATTTGTTTCAGAGAGCCAGAAATGTGCTTTGTTAAGATATATCTATTCTTTTGCTTACGTAAAAATGTGGGAAATTAGAGTGGCCAGTGGGAGGAAGTTAGGGACTGAGTCAGGTAACTACTGATATGATTTGTTCCCCAAAGTTCCACAGATTGGAAGCCAGGATGTGGTGTTGGGAGGAGATGAGTAACTTTTTTTTTTTTTTAACAGAGAGGACAAAAGCTAATAGGAGATAATTAGGTCCATTGGGTTCTTTGTTCTCTAAAGGGTGGAATTGATGATGGTCTGGAAGAGTTAATTTTCTAACTCTTCTTTCTGTGGTATATATACACAATGAAATTCTCTGCTTCCATCTGAAAGAATGACAACACCACAATCATAAGGAAATAGGAAGACTTGAAAAAATCATATTAAATGAAGTAAGCCAGACCCAAAGAAATACAGTTTCCATGCTTTCCCTCATTTGTAATAATTACTATATGCCTATGATAGCCCTAGCAGAGGATCACAATAGTTCATTAGCTATGTACATATGACCTTATGCAATGATGCCAATCAGAATGAGTGCCAAGATGTGAAAACAGTGTGTTTTATTTTTTTTTAACACACTGTGTGAAGTTATATTTTTTATTTGTATTTTATTGTCATGGTAATGTATAGATGGCATACAGTTACATTCATCAGGTAATGGGTGCATTACTTCTCCAACATTAATATCCCTTCTCAGGTTTTGGCACAATTTCCTTCCTCTTACCCCTTACCTTATCTGATTTGAGGAAGGGGAGAATGGGATAAAAGAAAATGGTGAGACAAAGGACAGAGGGTGAACCAATGCCATAATGATAGTCAAGAGACACGATGTTGGTAATGAACTTTACAACTTGGGGGAGGGAGGTCAGTGAGGGAGGGAAGGCAGGAAAAAATGAAGGAGGGGGTAACACTGTTTGACAAGAAATATACCCTTACCTTATGTATGTAGCTATAACCCCCTCTGTAATTACCTTTACTCTAAAATAAAAACAAAATTGCCACACCATCCCCTCCCTGCTGCTTGACTTCCTTTCTCACCAAGTAGATTACTTCTTTTTTCTCTTCATTACACAGCAGCAGGTATCTCATGATAGCAATAGAAAGCTGACTAACACAACTACCGTATTTCATAAGGAACCATGGGTCACAGAAAACTGTGGATTCTAACCTGCTACTTAACGTGGCACTTCACTTTCTGAAGCCCCATTTTGTGGCAACAAAGTGAGGCAAATTGACTATTTATTCAATGGACCCTTAGAAACAAATGAGGAGAGCCCTGCTGCTCTAAGCACTTTGCCTGTATTGACTCATTTCATTTTAATGACAAAGGTCTGAGTTATAAGTGTCACCAATAATATGCAAAGTAAATCCAAGTAAAGAAACAGAGATAGATAGGGCTAGTTTAGATAGCCTTCTCAGGGTATTTCATTATTGTAATATTTATAGGCTAGATTTTGAGTTGCCTATTTCTGAAAGAAGTAATACTTGCGTACTCCTGAGTAAAGGTCCATCCATGCAATTATCTCAGAGTACAGATGAGTAAGACGGAAACATGCTTGCAATAGTATCAACCAGCACATTATCTAGCTTCCTAGAGAGAAGTTGGTACTGAGACAAGCAAAAATTGGTGTGAGAGAGCAAGAGCACAAGATTTCTCCATGTTTGATAAGAAATTCACATCCATTTCGTGTCTTTCAAGCTGATTTTGCAATTACTTTTATAATGTAACCTACTATTTTATCAAGGAATGTTTATTTGTGTATGTGTGTGTGTATGTGTTTGCTGACCTAAGCACATTACCTTTGTTTATACATTTGCTGCGGTAGTGTTTATGTAGATATTGGCCAATATTTCTTCAAAATTCTAGCTTTATTTTTCCAAGAGTTCTATTAGTTTGTATGAAGTGAGTTTTTCATATTGACATTTTTAGAAAAGGCAGACAAAACAGAATGAGATTCGCAGTCTTTAGGATCTTCTTGGAAGGACAAGACATATAAAATTAAAATCTGTATCAATCAGGATGAAAGTATATTATAATTGTATTACCTGACTTAAGCAACAATATCATAATATATCCCTTTACTTAGATTGGGTACAATACTTCATAGATACACTCCATAGTATAATAATGAAATAATAAAAGTTCAATATCATATCTATAGACTGTATTATGCTGTCTGTGGTAACTGCTAAGTTTTCCATTCATCGAAGCATATTTGAAATTTAATTGGGCAATGATTTTCAGGTATGCTCAACAATCTCTGAGATATCACAGACAGACATGAGTAAGACGTTTTTTAGTCAATAATATTGAAAACAAAACTGAGAAAGTTTTAGTTATTTTTTTAGGGGAAAAATTATTTAATGTGAGAAGTGCTATCATTTGTTTTTTTTTCCAGAAATAAAACGTGATCTCTTCAGTCTTGAAAAGCACTATACGGCTCCAATATTTGCTAGATGCTTGAGCTTGAAGACATCACTTGGCCTCTCTGTCCCTTCATTTACTTATGATCAGATGGAAGTGAAATTATTCACCTTGATAGGTTTTTCTGGAAATTTGACATAGAAATGCAATTCTACTTGACTTTTCTCTGATACCTAGAAAACCTCAATAGCTAGTTGCCATTATTATTATTTCTTATGTGTCTTTTTAGTGTGTTTGCCTTACAGTTATTATCAATGTTCTCGCTTAATCAAACCTACTGACCTCCCCTCACCCCCTGCACAGCCAGTTGTGATATTACACATGTAACCTAGCAGGTATTGATAAATGTCACTTGAATTGAATGACCCAATTTACAAATTGAGGCTGAAAGATGAGTGTTAAATTTCCATATGACAAAAAATATGGAAACTCAGTTTGGAAACGGAGACAGACAGGATAGATCATGTGGGTAATCAATCAAGTCTTGACAAGGAAGTAGGAGGAAATTAGTTCCATGGCCCCTGTTGGATGGAGTCTAGATTACTTAATCTATGGCAGGTTGTATTTAAAGACCAGGTTAACTTTATCAATTTCAGAGAATTAAGTTAGAGTAAATAACCTTATCTGAATACTTATTGTAAATAATTCTCTGAAACTGATAAAGTCAACCTGATCTTTAAATACTCTCTAAATCCATGTCTATATTGCTAATCCCTAAAATCTGTCATTCAATTCAAGTAGCATTTATTAATGTCGCCTAGATTACATGTGCAATATTACAAATACTTGAGCTAAATCTATTAATAAGGAGAAATCTTACTTTGATTTATGGTAGTCCGTAGACACTTGAATGTTTTTTCTTTGGTCATTAGCAGCAGAGAAGAAAAAGTAGAAATATAAAGTTAATGGGGCCTATTAAACTTCTGGTGACCATTTAGGAGACAGGAAGAGACCCGAGATGTAATACCCATTTCAAAGGCATTTCTTCAAGTACTTTCCTTCCACCACGGTCTTTTGCCTTCCAGTAGTACAACGAGCTAGAAACCAAAACTTTGGGAAGATATTCAAAATCCAATCTATAGAAAACATATTTAGTTTTTCAAATTTTATCATGGGTGGGCCTGGGAGTTTGGCCTAGTGGTACAGTGCTTGCTTAGCATACATGAAGACCCGGGTTCGATTCCTCCATACCTCATACATAGAAAAGCCAGAAATGGTGCTGAGGCTCAAGTAGTATAGTTCAAGCCTTGAGAAAGTCCAAGGAAGAAAAGCCAGAAATGGTGCTGAGGCTCAAGTAGTATAGTTCAAGCCTTGAGAAAGTCCAAGGATAGTGCTCAGTCCCTGAGTTCAAGCCTAGGACATGGCAAAAAAAAAATATCCTGATTGAACTTCATTTTTTTGTGTTTTCACAAACCCTACTTTTGCCTATAGTTGTAATATAAGTGGTGAGTAATATAGAAATATGAGCCTGGGACTGAACAGTTGTATCGTAAGTTTTTTACAAAGGAGATCAGGGATGCAAATGTTTTTAGGTAGTGCTTTGACTCCATTATATACTAGAAATTCTGTCGATAGAGGTATTTGCTAGTGTTTTCTAGGAAGCAGTACATATGATACAAATAAACTTTTTATAGATTACTTCTTTCTTTGGGTCTCCTGTATACATCTTGCTTAGATGATGTATTTGGAAAAAGTACTGGTTTAGGTACATTGTGGCTAAAATGTCAAATAAGAGAATTTGTTAACAAACAGATTAAAATCTATTCAGAAAAGAATTAAGCAATAAAACTAAAGAGAATAAAGAGGTATTTTGAAAATGCAGTTGGGGCCAATAAATTATTATAAAAACTTATAGCATGCTGAGAAGTAGAAATATATTCTAGATAAAAAGAAATTAAAAAAGAATTAAGAAAAGGTGAATGAGGACCAGATTGAGAAAGTAAAAAAAAGTTATATACTTTGTATATTTTGCTCTGACAACTAAGGTATTTTTTATACTATTGCTCACTTAGTAAACTTCAGTTTTAAAGGATGTTTTACAAGTCAGATATCAGAGATCAGCTAACTTAAGGAACTCAAAGCCTGTCACTTCCCATGTTCTAATGCTCATAGTAATACTACTTACAATACAATTTAATACAATACTATTTAACAATACAATTTTCTCTTAAATTTGAATTCCCAAAGTGACAAAACTCAAGGGGATTCTAATTTTCTAGTCATGGTTCAACATGTAAGTGCAAACATACAGAAATTTTTTTCTTCCTTATAAAAAAAAAGAAAAAGAAGGAAAGAGACAGACAGAAAAAAGAATGGAAAGGAAGAAGAAAACTTAGAGATACAAAAGAAAGAAGGAAAGAAAAAGAAAAAATATTATTCAAATGCATTTTCTAGACCTATGAAGAGTGATTTTGATTCACCTCTTGATTGCCAACAGAATTAAAATGTTCAGAACTACTGCCAAAGCAAATTTACCAACACTAGACCTTATACTCTAACTGTGCATTTTTATACAAATATGAAAACCTAGAGAAAATGGGAACTGAAGGCAGTTATTCCTTCTGCTAAAACTTTAAGAATTTTGAAGTAAATTTTTAACCATCTGAATGCCTTTAGATCGCAGAGAAATTCTAAAAAATGTATCCTAAGGAAATGTTAACAAGTTTGTACATAAGTTTTGTCATAACATTGTTTATTAATGTAAAAAAGACAAGTATTTTGATATCAATAGTGGTGGACTGGCGAAATAAATTATGATCAATTTATAGACATATACTTTGAAGTACTATGCATCTAATAAACAGAAAAAATGAAAACACATGCAAACAGAAACATAGAGAAAACATGGTAAGAAAACTTATTAAACAAAATTACAAATAACCAGAAAGTTTCATTAAAATATCCAGAGTAATAAAAGAAATGCTGATTTCAAGAATGCAGTGATATAATTTTCTGCCCAATATGGATTGTGAAATTCTACAAGATTAATACTTGTGATGGTCCACGATGCTTTCTCATTGCAGCTGACAGCCAGTATTAAAAAGAATTCCCAGGAGGGCAGCATGGGCAATTTTGATATTTATTATGATAAATTATGGAATTTAACTTAAGGGTGCTTATGGGTCCATTCTATATTCAGAATTCTAAGATTCTACTTCGGATATACTCACAGTGGGAGAAATTTAAAAGTAAAATCCATTATGAGCATATGGAAGGTATCCATTTGAGGAATCAATATAAGCACTATCCAATATTGTACTTGAATTAGAGCTTGGTTTATAAAGTTGGAACAGATGTTCTCTGGCCCAACTAAAACAGTCACATTCATTTTGTACTATTATTTGGTTGGAAGCCAATAACAGTAGCAGGTCTGTCTATGTGGACTGACAGGTGGTGGACTCAGAGTGGGTTAAGGATGGCTAGAATAGGCAGTGGCTGTATTGTGACCTATTTGCCATCAGAAAGGCTGGCACAAGACACAATCATATCTTTGAATGACAGAAACATGTATCTGGAATCAGAAGACCTGGACCCAAAGGCAATTCTGTCTTTTGTCCTCTGAGGGAGCATAACACATGGGTTTTGCTCAATTTCCTTTCTACTGGCGTGTAAAGGACTGACCCAGAATAACTCAGGAAAACCAGCTATGATCACTTCTTTCCAGCTCCTTGTTGGGTGATGTTACAGTTTGAAATTAGGCATGGTAGGTTTATTTCCAGCATGGGAAGTGGCAAATGGTATCAAACACAGAGATCCTCTCCCCTTCACAAGCCAGTTATGAAACATAAACCAATACATCATGGGTTTAAACAATTGTTCCTGAATTGTGAGTATAACGAAGGGACTTAAAAGTCCTTTGTAAAACACAACATTCATTGCAAAGTATTGTTTATAACATCATCTTACGCCTTGTGTTTTGATTGCTCAAACATTGAACAAAGAACTATCAAAGGCACTTATTATTTCTGAGAGAGTTCAAAGAAAAGAAGAATTAATGAAGGTTAAAGTGGACCTTTTTAGAGCTTACCATTTTATGAAGGTGCTTGAAAGCATAACAAAGGAAGGGAATTGGGAGTACAAATTAGAGGGAGCATACATGAGATTCTGAAGCAAATTAGCACAGACCATGAGGACGTTTGAATGTTAAGTTAGACCTGTAAATAATTGGAAAAGTATCTTTGTTTTTTAAACATTCAGTGAAAGCCTAATGAAAATCATAATACAAAATTGATACTTTTATACATACAGACATGCAGTGACATATCAGGTAAGCAATTAAAATTAAAATTTCTTCAGGTTGGACCAGTATAATGATAATTAAAGGGAAAGACTCATTAATTTTGATATTTAAAAGACTAAAGTCTCGTGACAGCAATATGAGCTATAATAAAGTGCCTCAACCTCCCCTGGTTACATTCAATCATAAGCAGTTAAACCATATAAAGAAAATAAAAAATTTAATAAATAACTTCTTTTACTTATAATTCCTTTTTTTCTTGTTTCCTTCCATTTATTAAGAGGGAAAATTATGTAGAAAAAATATCAGTAATATTTTCTATGACAGTACTCCCTCCCTTCAAGTCTGAAGCTGGTTCTGCACTTTTGTTCTCTCCTGAGAAGGTTCACTATTCTCATTTGTGTGTTTTGTCCTTCTGGGATTCTGACTGATACAAAGCTATCTTCTGCTCTCTTTACCTAAAATGCCATTATTACATCATTACCAAACATATCTGAAGCCCTACCCTGCTTTCAAACAATAATGCATTAGTTATTGTTGCAAGAGATATTTCAAGGCTCTCACTTCCTTAAACCAAAGGTAACAAGGAGGATCTAAACTTCTCCCAGACTTCCCAAATAATAGGCATACAAAGTTAATCAGCTTTGACAATCAACAGAATTTTCACAGTAGGATATGGGTCTGTGATATAAAACTGGTGTATATTGATTTGTACTCGATTTTAGCCCTCTAAGTACCTAGCACAGGTAAGTTACATAGAGGGTGAATGTAAGTGTTTTAAAATTAAATTACATCTTTTACCTGTCATGATCTTTCTTCTTCCCCAATTCTTCATAATGGAGACTTATTTATCTCTCTCTTTCATTTAGTTATATCTCTGATTACTTCTTCATTTACTTTTTTATACATATAAAAGAGCTCAGAGGCAAATTCACACAGACAGAACCATTCTCTCTTAGTGACCAAGGAAAAATGGACAACAGTATGTAAACAGCACTCAAAAAGGGCTTATTTATGGCCATATATGATTAGTCCGTATATGTGTAAAAATGTGTTCATATAACTCATTTTTACTTTCCTCCATACTGTCTTGTTTTCATTCAGCAGTTCCTACTAATTGATATTTGATTATCTCCCCATTAACTTTACCTTCCATTACAAAATCAAATATTTTTTGATAGCAAATGAATCAAGTCTCCAATTTAAAATGGAAGGGAAAAAATCATTTTTTTTCTTGTTCTTTCTTTTGAGACAGGTATATTTTCCTTCTTAAATATTAGGAAGCCTAATCATTTAAAATATATTAGTTTATACTTAATATAAATTGAAAGTAAAATGATTAAATATTAAAATGGCAATCTCTTCAATTTAATTTTCCTTAAATTATATAACTGAGTATAGTATTTTAAGCACCAGAAGTAAATTTCTATAATGGATTATTTTATTTTTTTTGGAATATCAAAATAGATGTAACTACATATATCAATTATGAGAATCACTAATTATAGTACTAGTGAGCCGAGTTACTTCAGACTTGGTTGTAGAAAGTTCAACCATTTTGCCCTTTTGAGATATGTAGCTAGAAAGGCCTTGATGGTTTTTTAACTGCTCCAGCCATACTTACATCCAAAGCCCCTTTCTTGAGGCTGAATTTGGAAAGTAAAGTTTTTATTATGGCTTCATTTCGTGTAAGTCTTTTGTCACTATACACACTGTGAGTCTGGATCACTTCACACAACGTGAGTTGCAGGGAGATCACTAGAGTAGAAAGAAATGATCTCTGAATGGTGTAAAAAATAGGAACACATAACTGTTCCCCAAAAGAACCACACCTTTGACTGAATACTCATTTGTAGCAGGGAAGAGGAGATCTAATCAATGAAATCAGAAGAAAACTACCTCTGTGGGAAGGGATGTGTCTTTCCATTAAGGAAGTATGGGAAGGCACAATTTTCTCCATAAACTTTCTGCCCAAGAAACATAGGCACAAGTTCTTGCTTGTGCTTTCTTTTTTAAAAAAGAAATATTCTGAAAGCTCAAAACATCCTAAGAACACAAATGTGTATTAAAGTAACTTGCATATTTAATTTAGGTTCTTTTACTTTTAATTTTCTCTTGGGCATTAGTAGTACTACAATACAATCCAACTCTGTTAGATAAGTATGTTAATTGAAATGGATCTGTGCTTTTTTCAAAGGAAAGAGGTGGTGGGAGTATTATTTTTCTAGGCTCCAAGACCAGTTTGTCCCTTTTCTGCTTTACTGAGTTGAAAGCATCAACTAGCCCCTAGAGGCCTAAATATTATTTTATTTGTATTTAATTAATCATTTATATTACCAAGTTCATCAATTCTTTCATCTAACTAGCTTTAACTCCTCTTGAGAATGTTGGGCAGATGCTGGGTGTCAGTGGCTCATTCTAGCTACTCAGGAGCCTTAGATCTGAGGATCATGGTTCAAAGCTAGCCTAGGCAAGAAAGGCCATGTGACTTTTATCTCCAATAAACTACTCAGAAAAAGCTGGATGTGGTTCTGTGAGCACAAAATATTACCTTTGAGCACAAAATGGCTCAGGGACAATGCCTTAGCATTGAGTTCAAGACCCAGGACAGGGGAAAGAAGGAAGGAAGGAAGGAAGGAAGGAAGGAAGGAAGGAAGGAAGGAAGGAAGGAAGGAGGAAGGAAGGAGAAAGGAAAGAAAAAAAGAAAGAAAGAAAAAATATTGGAAAGGTATGTTTGCACACATAATTCCAGCTACTAGAGAGACCCACAAATCAAAAGATCATGGTTTGAGGCCAGTCCAGCCAAAAAGGTAGTATGACTTCATCTATATAAATGATCTGGGTGTGGTGGATCATACCTGTAATTATAGATACTGCAGAAATACACAAGATTGACAAGATCATAATTTGAATCTAGCCGATGCAAAAAGTTACTGAGACCCACCTCCTCACATCTTCTCAACAAAAACATTGGGCCTAGTGCTTCACACCTGTTATCTCAGTTATTCAAGAGGCACAAGTAAAAGTGTCATGGTCCATTGTTACCTGAAAAATAACTATTGCAAAAGGACTGGGGGATGGCTTAAATGGCAGAGCACCTGCCTAGCAAGGATAAAATCCTACATTCGATTCTCAGTGCCCCTCCTCCACCGAAAGAAGAGTAGATTATCTCTCCCCCATTAGCTTTACAACATCACTAGAAATGCACACAGTAGAAATGCACACATATATATACACATAAATCACATTTCCCATTTCTATGGGAAATAAAGGAATGAAAAAAAGTAGAATTTCTGTATCATTGTTTGAGATTCAATTGTTACTGAAAATAACTTCAAATGCAATGCCATTTTTAGAATATTTTACAATGTATTCCTTGTATGCTGTTCAATATATTCCTTTCTCTATTAGGGTATATAGCCATTTTTGTTGTAGTTTGATGTTATTTTTGTGGTGGTCCTTGGGTCTGAAATTAGGGCCTAAGCCCTGTCCCTGAGCTTTATTCACTCAAGGTTAGCCACAGCTCCACTTCTTGTTTTTATTTATTTATTTCTCCCCATAGTTAATTGGAAATGAGTCTCATTTACTTTCCTTCCCAGGCTTTACATGAGGTTCCTCAGATCTCAGCCTCCTGAGTAGCTAAGATTATAAATGTTCCCCCACAGCACTCATAGTAAACTATTGATCTTCAGGACATTGTAAACTCCTCCTTGTCCACCACAAGCTTTCAATATTTAAGCATTTTCCTCCCACTTCATTATGTATACTGTCCTTTCTTTTCATTTCTTATTTCACCAATTATAGGCCTATTAAAAGATAGCCCATTCTTTTACTCATTCAACCAAAAGTCATTCTTTTAAATGACTTCTCTTGGCAAGAAATAGGATTTCTTTAATTTCTAAAAATGTTAGCAGCTCATTAGGCAAATGCTCCATCACTGAGACCTACCCCCCAGCCCAGCCCATACCAGCTTTAGAAGTGTTTTTCCCCCATGACTATAGTTCCTCCAAAATTAGCAAGGTATTCATATTCTTCCAATCATTTAAAAGATATGCTTGTTACCATACTGATATATCATTACACAATATTTGCAGATTTGATTTATATTCAAGATTTTTACTATGTATCTTCAGCTATTGTCCAGCTTTGTCTCCCAAAAGTGCTAAAATATACCAAAACTATGGTTATTTCTAGACAGATACATTAGCTCACCGGTCTCTCTGTTCATCCTCTGATTTATCATCTTTGAAAAATAAACCTATAGTTTCAAAACCAGACATAAAGCAAGTGGAAATAATATTGCTTACTTTGTCTTCATTCAGATGTTTACTGTCATGCTCACTTAAGGTGATGATTTATTTTGAGATTTGTTTCAACAAAGAAAGAAAGCTGTCCATCTTTCTATTTGCATTCCTTTTTGTTCTTTAAGGCCTTCGTTAGCCATATAACTATGATAAATATAGTCTAAGATTTAAAAATTACTACAAAACATTTACTTTTATCCTTTGTTCCCACCAATGCCAGAACAGGTAAGATAGCAGGCTAGACAGATTGTTCTTAAGTATTCATTTACACTGAATTCTTCTTCTGATACTTGATTCTCAGAGCTCAGGATGGCTTACCAGTGTATCCAGTCATGATATCAATCAGCAACAATCACAATCAATCTCCTCATCTCTGCGTTGGATGAAGTTTGTTCATTGACTCCTATTGCACCAATGAAGAACTAAACAGTGAGATATGAAATAACAACATTTATGTTGCTAGAAAGAGCAATATATGAGCTTCAGTGTATCATGATGACTGAAAAGAGACTATAAACTAGATAGATAAAGATTAGAAAGAAGGAAGAAAAGCAGAAAGGATGGGGGAAAAGAAAAGATAAAGGAGAGAGAAAAGGAGGGACAGATGAAAGAAAAATGAACAAGGAAAAGAGGGGGGGAATCCACAATAATACAATGGAGTCAGGGTGAGGTCACAGAGCAAATGTCTTATGGCGTGGAAATTTTACTTCTTTGTAGCCTGGCAGTGTTGGCTACTATGAAAGGGTAATACTGGGGCATAAAGGTGCCATTCAAAGGTTATTAGTACTTTTTAATTAAGAATCCTATATGAGCAGAAATGATTACAGAGTCAAATGGAGAACATCCAGTTTTCCAGCTCACCTGGTTTTCTGAGCCAAGAATCAATTCATCACAGAGGAGAGGTTTCTAAGGCCACGGCATAGCAAACAACTTGAGAAAGGAATCTTGCACAGGATGCTAACCCTTGAAAATTTCTTTACAAGTTCCTGCTCTATAAATGAGGATCACAAGTATGATAGTGGATATGACACATGCTAGAGGCAAGAGTGTGGCAGGGGAACGGAAGCAGAGAATGGATATAGTTAGAGAGGATTTTTTAATTTCATGATAGTCAACTTTTAGCCATTCTTTACATTACTATTTATGGAATCATTTTAATTTTCCAAATAGGTTTTTGGTTTGAATTTTACTCATACAACAGTGGAAGCAAGCAAACAAGAAGATTCGATAAAACAAAATCTTAGTTGGCCAAGGATCATTCACAGAACAAACAGTTGTAAAAAATATTCACTTGAAATAATGAGCAAGGAACCTATGAACCTATTTCTTGATTGAGAAAAGTGAATTGTGTAGTAGGAGATACATAGCAATAAAAAAAAGAAGAGAGTGAAAATATAAATGACAAGAAATCTGGTTATTTTACTACCTTGACTAACATCACTCTACAGTACTGGAGTGTACAAGAAAGTTGACTGTGGCTATGATGAAAGGGTGTACAAATGCAGCAACAGTGCTCACTAGACACAGTGTTGAAAATGAACTCTACACTCGTGGATGGGGATGGGAAGGAATAAACTCGAACAGAGCAAGGGATGATTTGTTCAAAAAGAAATGTACTCTTTATATGGCTTACATAACTAGAAGTCCTCTGTACAACACCTTTATAGTAACAATAGACATTTATGTATATAATTTTGATCTTGAACAAAATGTTAAAATATACATTGCTAAGTAAGTCGGGGTGGTGGCTCAAATCTGTAATCCTAAACTACTCAGGAAACTGAGATCTGAGGATCATGGATCAAAGCCAACCTAGGCACAAAAGTCCGTAAGACTCATCTTCAATTAACCACTAAAAAATGAGAAATAGCACCGTAGTTCCAGGGGTAGGGGAGAAGCCTTGAGCTGAAGAGTTCAGAGACAGCGCCCAAACCCAGAGTTCAACTTTAAGACCTACGACAAACAAAAATAATTGCTATATGTATATCTTATAAAAAACATATATTGAAATGAGCTTCAAGAAATGGAAGAGTGTGTTTTTTATTATAGTTTTTACAGTTCTTTTTTTTTCCTTTTTTATTTGGTTTATTACCCTCTGTCACTTTTTTTTTGTATTTTCATGCCTTTTGATTTGCATATAAGTTGATTTGGGGATGGGATGTGGAAGCACAGAAATAGGAAGTCAAGAGGGGAAAAAACTTGGAGAGAACTAGGTGAGGAGGGTGACATTGTTCAAAAGGAAATGTACTCTTCGTGAATCATGTAACTAAATTCTCATCCACATGGTACCTTTACATTGTTCACCTCTTTTTTTCTGAAACACAAATACCACTTTAATAGTGACCTCAACATTCCTTCCTGAAAGAAAACCAGACCCCCATTGTTTTGGGGGTTACATGCATATGTCCATAATTGTCATATAACTTATATTGGTAATTGTGTACATGAGTCACTTTTTTGTTTTGTTTTGTTTTGTGGGTAATGGAGCTTGAACTTGACCTGAACACTGTCCCTGAGTTCTTCAGCTCAAGGCTACTGCACTATCCTTGAGCCAAGCCCCGCTTCCCATTTTCTAGAGTTAATTGGAGATAAGAGCCTCAAGTTCTTTTATGCCTGGGCTGGCTTTGAACCTTGATCCTTAGATCTCAGCCTCCTGAGTAGCTAGGATTACAGGTGTGAGCCACCATACCCAGCCATGAGTCACTTTTATTAAATCTTACATGGATTTCTTCTGTGGTATTAAATGTCACATTCCATTTCCCCACTGAGATTCTTATATAGAAAATTCACATTAGAAAATGACTTAAAATTTCAAATTTCTTGGAAGAGTATGAGAAGAACTAGTATTAGTTCTTCATTAAACATTGGGGAGAACTCAGCAGTAAAGCCATCTGTTTCTGGGTTTTGCCTTATTGAGAGGCTTTTTATTGGTGATTCAATTTCACTGTTTGTTATGAGTATGAAATCCTGTCATTTTCAGCAGCATGGGTGGGCCTGGAGGGCATGATGTTTGTTTAGGGAAACAAGTCAAGACTAGGAAAAAAATATATGTGAAAGCTAGGAAAGTTGATCTCACAGAACTAGACAGTAGAATGGTGGTTATCAGAGCTCAGGAAGTGTGTGGAGTGGTAATAGAGAGAGCACCATTTACATGAAAAGCACAGTTGAACAGAAGGGGTAACTTCTAATGTTCTATAGCATAATAGAAAGATGATCTAACTGTATATCTTAAAAGAGTGGGTAGATGAAAAGAGTGTATATATATATTACACATTACATACATATATATGGCTATATGTAATAATTATACATAAATATAAATTTATATTTTATTGAAAATCTAAATTCTTACTATAAAGCCAGATTAACAAACATGCAAGTGTGTGTGCGTGTGTGTGTGTGTGTGTGTGTGTGATATGTGTTAAAGTCATGTTAAAGGAAAGCAGACCATCAAAATCATACAGTAGTAATGCTCAGGATACTAAGAATAATACAGTGCACAGCAAAATTGTTAATTTTCTCCTGAGCTTGGCAATGAAATCAGTCATTTTTGTCAGGATGGACTTCATCTTGCCTTAAAAGCCATTGTACAAATGATGAAAATCTCATCTTTTGCTGAAAAGACATAGAGAAGAGGAGATGGACGGAAGAAAGTGGGAAAGAAACACAGAGAAGTAAGGGGGAGAGAAGAAAGAGAAGGAAAAGAAAATGTTTGTATTTGGTTCAGCTATCTTAAAATGAGTATGACTTTTCACTAAAATTACTCAATTACTAATCAAGCAAAGTCCAAGTTACAAGTAACACTTTAATAGTTAAACAGGGCTGGGAGCATGGCCTAGTGGTACAGTGCTTGCCTAGCATACATGAAGCACTTGGTTTAATTCCTCTGTACAACATATACAGAAAAAGCCAAAAGTGGCACTGTTGCTCAAATGGTAGAGCACTAGCCTTGAGTAAGCTCAAGAGCAATGCCCAGGCCCTGAATTCATGTCCCAGACTTGCAAAAAAATCAATTCCTGTATTGGGGTAGGGGGTCTCTCTCCATAAATAAAAGAAAACATTCATGTGGTAACATAAAAATACTGAGTAATGAACAGAACTGAAAAGGAACACGGATAAGAATCTGTCATTGCTCCCTCAAATCTCCTAAAGCCTATTAGATGTTTCTACTCACCTGAAAAACCAAACCCACAATAATACAAAACAAAAATAAACGCCAAAGCCCAGAGTCCCATGAGACCCACCTATAATATAACCCCTGACACCAAAATCTGAGGCTGCTACTTTGAGAATATCAGGTGTTGGTTATTTCAAAGATAAAGGCCCAACACCATATAGTAAGGAAACTGTTCTTTACTAGAATCTGCATGGGAAAGATTGAGACTAGCAAACATAGAAAGAGATGCATGCTGTATGCATTACTTATGTTCTACTGCAGCCTAAGTTTTAAAATTCATTCTGATATTTTGGCATTCTGATCATTTTTTTCTTTGCAAAACAAGCCATCAAAAGTCAATTGTACACCAAAAACGTAAACATTTCTCACTGAAACCTCTAAGAAATGACACAAATGTGCATGGATTTATAGTAGTTAGCCCATGAGGAAAAGAGTCTGGATCTCTTACAAATTACTTTCTTCTCAGTGCAGGCATGTACAACAAACCACACTGGCTGGGGTTCAAGAAATGGTGGAGTTTACAGAGACCCATCTCTGAAACTAGGTGTGAAACCATATTCTCAACACAAGCTACTCATCTCAGAGAATCCTCTCCTGCCCCAAGAAAACTGTCAGTTCATCATTACACATCTGGCATTAGAACACAGCATCTTTTAAACAAACGTGTGCAATTTTAAAACAGATATGTGAAAACACACTATGATTAGTGATTATAGCTGCTGGATCATATGGTAAATATTTTTGTGTCTGCTATATTGTTTCCACATCAGCAACCTCATGTGATATTTAATGAACTGTACACGAGGACTCCATTTTTTCTGCATCTGTGCCAACACTCACCATTTTGTTTTTCTTATAGTTGCCCCCTGGTGGTGGGTTAGTTTCTTGTGGGATTCATTCACATTTCTCCAATAGTTAATGATGTTAAACAATTTTTCCTCCATTTTTTGGCCATTTGTACATTTTTGAAAAAAATGTTTATTCAAATCCATTTGTGAATAGGGTTTTGTTTTTGTTTATAAGTCACAACAACCAGGCATGGAAACCAATTAAAATATCCAAATTGAAAATAAATAAAGTAGTATTTTTCCTCAGACTATGTGATCTTATATATAAGAAAATCTTTTTCCACAAAAAGCTGTTACAACAAGTAAATGGAATTAACTAATTAACTAATGATGATCAAACCAAAAACTAAGTTAAGAAAATAGATTGTTGCTCAAGCTTTTCAATGAAATTGAAAGCAAAGGCTCTTTGCCAAACTCATTCTACGAAGCCACCATAACCCTAATCCCAAAAGCAGACAGCAACTCATCAAAGAAAGAGATGAATATTGAATCAAAACTTCTCAACAAAATACAGGACAACCATCTTCAGCAACTCATCAAAAATTATAAACTATGATCAAACAGGATTCATCACAGGGATGCACAGTTGGTTCAATATATGCAAGTCAATTAATATAATTACATCAGCAGGAGCAAGGACAAGAATCACATGATTGTCTCAATAGATGCAGAAAAGGAATTTGATAAGTACCAACACCCCTTTATGCTAAAAGCTCTGGAGAATCTAGAAATCCATGGAACATTCCTCAATATAATTAAGGCTGTGTATAACAAACCCACAGGTAGCATTATACTTAGTGGTCAAAAGCTAAAGCCATGTCCTCTAAAATCAGGAATGAGACAAGGATGCCCATTCTCTCCACTCCTCTTTAACATAGTATTAGAATTTCAAGCCAAAGTAATAAGGCAAGAAGAAAACATAAAGGGGATCCAAATAGGGAAAGAGAAAGTGAAAGTTCCCCTCTTTGCAGATGATATAATTCTGTATTTAAAGAAGCCTATAGACTCCAATACCAAATTGCTTAAGCTAATTCAAAACTTTGAAAAGGTAGCAGGGTATAAAATTAACCCTCAAAAATCAACTGCCTTCCTCTATGCCAACAGTGAGAGGATGGAAGCAGTAATCAGGAAAGCAACTATTTTTGTAATACCCTCAATGAAAATAAAGTACCTAGGAATTAGCTAAGAATGTAAAGGACCTTTTTGATGAAAACTTTAAAACCCTGAAAAAGGAAATTAAAGCAGAACTGAAGCAATAGAAAAACCTCCCTTGCTCCTGGGTTGGAAGAATAACATTGTGAAAATGGCAATCTTGCCAAGCCTATCTACAAATTCAGTCAATATCCATTCTTTAAGGATATAGAAGAAGCAATCAAAATTTTCATATGGATGTTGGATCTTGCCGAATGCCTTTTCCGCATCTGTTGAGACAATCATGTGATTTTTGTCCTTGCTCCTCTACTCCCAAGCTCCTTGAGCTGATTCAAAACTTTGGAAGAGTAGCAGGCTATAAAATCAACCCTCAAAAATCAACTGCCTTCCTTTACGCCAACAGTGAGAGGAACGAGGCAATAATCAGGAAAGAAATTCCTTTCACAATAGCCTCAAAGAAAATAAAGTACCTAGGAATTATATTAACTAAGAATGTAAAGGACCTTTTTGATGAAAACTTTAAAACCCTAAAGAAGGAAATTAAAGCAGAACTAAGGAAATGGAAAAACCTCCCATTCTCATGGATTGGAAGAATCAACATTGTGAAAATGACAATCTTGCCAAGAGCTATCTACAAATTCAATGCAATACCCATCAATATCCCAATGTCATTCTTTAAAGAAATAGAAGAGGCAATCCCAAATTTCATACGGAATAATAAAAGACCCTGTATAGCAAAAACACTTCTTAGCAGAAAGAACAGCGCCAGAGGAATTTCAATTCCAAACTTTAGACTCTATTACAGAGCTATAATTCTCAAAACAGCTTGGTACTGGCACAGGAACAGGCCTGAAGACCAATGGAATAGAACTGAGGACCCAGATATTAAACCACAGACCTATGGCCACCTAATCTTTGACAAGGGAGCCAAAAAAATAGAATGGAAGAATGACAGCCTCTTCAACAAGTTCTGCTGGCAGAACTGGGTAAGCACCCTGCAGAAAACTAAAGCTGGATCCTTCGTTGTCACCTTGCACTAGAATTAACTCCAAATGGATCAAAGACCTGGAGGTAAAAGCTGACACACTGAAAACTTTACAGGAAGGAATAGGAGATACACTAGGCCTCCTTGGCACAGGTCGAAACTTTCTTAATAAGGATCAAGAATCACAACAAATCAGAGAAAGGCTGGATAAGTGGGACTGCATTAAACTGCAGAGCTTTTGTATGGCAAAGGACATAGCTAGTAAATTAATTAGGAAGCCTACAGAGTGGGAGAAAATCTTCACCAACCAAACAACGGATAAAGGCCTCATATCTAAAATATATCAACAACTCAAAAAATTGAATCACTCCAAAACTAACCTCCAAAGTAACAACCATCCCATTAAAAAATGGGCCAAAGACTTAAAGAGAGTCTTCTCTGAAGAAGAAATAAAAATGGCCTATAGACACATGAAGAAATGCTCAACATCTCTGGTCATAAAAGAAATGCAAATCAAAACAACTCTAAGATTCCACCTCACTCCAGTTAGAATGGCCAGGATCAGGAAAACGAATAATAACAGATGCTGGAGGGGATGTGGCCAGGAGGGATCACTACTACACTGTTGGTGGGAGTGCAAAGTCGTTCAACCACTATGGAAAGCAGTGTGGCAGTGCCTCAAAAGGCTAAACATAGAACTCCCCTATGACCCAGCAATTCCACTACTTGGCATTTACCCAACCATCCAGAAACAAGGGCATACTAAATCCACTAGCACAACAATGTTCATTGCAGCACTATTCACCATAGCAAAGATATGGAACCAACCTAGATGTCCCTCAGTTGATGAGTGGATCAACAAGTTGTGGTATTTGTACACAATGGAATTCTATGCTGCTGTCAGAAAGAATGACATCGCCCCATTTGTTAGGAAATGGAAAGACTTAGAAAAAATCATATTAAGTGAAGTAAGCCAGACTCAAGGGAACTTAGGCTCAATGGTTTCCCTCATCCGTCATAATCAGTAGAAACCTTGGGCTCTACTAGCAGAGATCTGCAATAGAGAAAAATCTTGATACATAAGGCCATATAATGTGAAGCTAATTGAAAGGACCTCCAGGATATTGAAACAGAAGCCATATAATGAATGATTGTTGTCCTTAATGTACTATGTTGTCTCTCATCTCCTTTATTGCCCCTTGGTTATCTCATATTGTTATAGTATCTCATTTTGTTATCTGATATATTGAATTTATTTGGATTTGGATATTTGAAATTTGATAGGGAAGGGGGCAAAACCAAGAAGGGTGGGGGGTGTGGGGGGGGGAGTGAAATGGGTACCAAGACATGTGAAAGGGTATCAATGTATGTGAATTAATGCACCTTCTATCTGGCAAATATCATGTAACCCTTTTACTAATTACAATAAAAAAAGAAAAAAAATTTCATATTGAATAATAAAAGACTCCGTAGAGCAAAAACAATTCTGAGCAGAGAGAACAGTGCAGGAGGAATTTCAATACCAAACTTTAGACTCTATTACACAGCTATAGTATTTGCACAAGAACATGCCTGAGGATCAATGGAATAGCACTGAAAACTCAGAAATCAACTCACAGACCTATGGCCACCTAATTCTTGATAAGGGAGCCAAAAAAATAGAATGGAAAAAAGATAATCTCTTCAACAAGTGGTGCTGGCAGAATTAGTTAAGCACCTGCAGAAAACTAAAATTGGATCCTTCTTGGTCACCCTGCACCAAGATTATCTCCAAATGGATCCAAGACCTTGAGGTAAAAGCAGATACACTGAAAATTTTACAAGAAGGAAATGAAGATACACCAGGTCTCTTTGGCACAGGCCGAAAATTTCTTAATAAAGACCCAGAAACACAACTAATTAAAGAAAGTTTGAACAATTGGGACTGCATTAAACTGCAGAGCTCCTATATGGCCAAGGACATAGCTAGCAAGTTAAATAGAAAGCCCACAGAGTGGAAGAATCTCTTCGCTAACCATACAACAGACAAAGTCCTCATATCTAAAACATATCAACAGCTAAAAAAATTGAATCATTCCAAAACTAATCTTAGCAGAAACAACCATTACACTAAAAGATGGGCCAAAGAAGACAGACATCTCTGAATAAGAAATTAGAATGGCCTATAGACCATCTCTGGCCATAAAAGAAATGCAAATCAAAACAACTTTGAGATTCTACCTCATTCCAGTTAGAATGGCCATGATCAAGAAATCCAATAACAACAGATACTGGCAGGGATGTGTCTAGGAGGGATCACCACTACACTGTTGATGGGAGTGCAAACTCATTCAACCACTATGGAAAGCAGTATGGCAGTCCCTCAGAAGACTAAACTTAAAACTTCCCTATGACCCAGCAATTCCACTACTTGGCATTTACCCAAATGTCTAGAAACAAGGACATACGAAATCCAGTAGAACAACAATGTTCATTGCAGCACTATTTACCATAACAAAGATATGGAGCTAACCCAGATGCCCCTTAGTAGATGACTGGATCGAGAAGATATGGTATTTATACACAATGGATTTCTATGCTGCTGTCAGAAAGAACTACAACACCCCATTTGTAAGGAAATGGAAAGACTTGGAAAAAATCATATTAAGTGAAGTAAGCCAGACTCAAAGGAACATAGGCTCAAAGGTTTCCCTCATTTGTCATAATTAGTGTAAACCTTGCACTCTTTTAGCAGAGGTTTACAATAGCAGAAAACCTAGATACATAAAGTGATATAGGATGAGACTAAATGAAAGGACCTCCAGTACATGGAAACAAGACCCATATAATGTGTGATTGTTTTTCTTAATGTACTACGTTATTTCTCATCTCTTTTGTTGTCTTGGTTATCTCATATTGTTATCTGATATATTGTATATATAATTATTTGTTTATTTGAAATAGGAAAGGGAAGAAGGGAAAACATGAAGAGAGGAGGTGTGGGTGGAGAGAAATGGGACAAAAATATGAGAAGGGTTAACAATGTGTGCGAAGTAATGCACCTTCTATCTGGTGAATATAACTGTAACCCTTCTCTTAAGTACAATAAAAAGAAAACAAAAATAGCTTCCCAGCTGGGAGGTTAGCCCAGTGGTAGAGTCCTTGACTAGAATGCATGAACGCCTGGGTCCCATTCCTCAGTACCACATACATAGAAAAAGCCAGAAGTGGTACTGTGGTTCAAGTGGTAAAATGCTAGCCTTGAGAAACTCCAGAGTAATAGGCTCAGGCCCTGAGTTTAAGCCAAGGAGTGGAAAAAACAAGAAATTAGTTTTTAAAGAAAATATATTAGGTTGGTTCCGTATTTCCTATCCAAGATTTACAATAGAACAAAACCTATACACATAAGGCCATATCGTAAGACGCTAAATGAAAAGACCTCCAGGATATAGAAACATAATCCATATAATGAGTGGTAGTTGATTTTCTAGTGGAACTTGAGCTGTTTCTTCTATGTCTCTCATAGTTTAAGGGAAGAGTAAAATCATGTCTGTGTTACTGAATTATAGGATTTATATAAACTCAGAATTATGCCATGAATTGCTGACTATTTCATGAGTAAAAGGCTTGGTGCTTAAGAAAGACTTAAAAATCCAAGAGGAGCAGGCACAGTGGCTCTCACTTATAATCCTTGCTACTCAGGAGGCTGAGATCTGAATATTGCCGTTCAATGTCAGCTCTGGAACTAAAGTCTGGGAGACTCTTATCTCGCATTACTCACCAGAAAACTGGAAGTGGTGCTGTGGCTCCTGGGGTAGGGCGTAGTCTTAAGCTGAAGAGCTCATGGACAACACCCAGTCCCAGAGTTCAAGTCCCATGACCAACAAAAGAAAAAAAATCCAAGAGGTATTGGTATCATTGAACTAACCAGTATTATAATTATTTAAATCTCATGAAGGGGTTCTTATTCTGCTAAATCACAGAATTGGCCCCCTCAACAGGCTTGTTTTTGTACCAAATTGATGCTGTACATAAGCAAAATATCTATATTTCTCTTCAAAACGTTTTTTCCAAGTGAGAGAAAGATAGATTCCATAAGCTTCCCAACCTACAGTGTCCTATTTTGGGCTTCCAGCCATTAAATTTAAAAACACTAAGACTTTCAATACTGTTTTTCTCTGCTTTGTGGAGAGAGGGTACCTTTTCTTTCTTTTCTTTTTATTTCATATTTTCCAGACTTTGTGAGTCTGTGTAGTGCATCACTATTTGTTCTTTTGCAATCTTTAAAGCAAGTGGAAATTCATAAGTCTACTGACAAGCTGAAGCAGTGTGTGTGCATACAATAGTTTTCTAACAAATAGATAAATTTAACACATATTTTCAAAATAGTTTATTTCACCATGTGCCTGCTACACTTTAAAACGAGCTACAAAAAGAACAGCAATGTACAGGCTATCTTTGCTAATCGTTTCCCAAATCACGAACTGGTTTAGAAGAAGGAGAGTTTAAAAAAGTATATCTCTTATCATTTGTGTAATAAATATTTACAGCTTTAACTATTTGTTATAACCCTTTGAATCCCCTGACATGTTAAACTGTTGAGTTGTCATCTTGTGATGAGGAGGGTGAAAAATGATTTCGAGCTCGGCACCTCTGAAATGCAGAAATGAATCCTGTGTTAATGAGCAAAGCTGACTAACTGCTCACATGTTCACTCCACTGGGGCATACTGGCTGTGTGTTTTGCCATAGTAATGATTGTGATTTGCTTCTGAGAAAGTTAGGAGTTTTATTAAACAATATATTTTCCAAAAATCACTAAGGATATGGATTAAGGTTCTGTGAGAAAAAGTAATGAATTCCAGCATTCCTTTTTTTCTTCTCTCCAGTTTACTAGTATCACTTTCGATGCGTTGGAAATTGCTGTTCAGGACAATAGGCAGGGTAAGGTCTTTAAAACTAAATATTGGGCTGGGAGTGTGACCTAGTAGTAGAATGTTTGCCTAGCATGAAGGAAGCCCTGGGTTCAATTCCCTCCTACCATATACATAGAAAAAGCTGGAAGTGGTGCTCATGTGGTAGAGCTTTACCCTTGAGAAAGCCCAAGGTAAGTACTCAGGCTCTGAGTTCAAGCCTCAGGACTGGAAAACAACAACAACAATAACAACAAAAAACCCAAAAAATGGAAAACAAACAAAACAAAGAAAGAAACAAACAAGCAAAAAAAAATTAACTAAAATTAGAATTCCTGTCTCTGAAAGTACAATCTCTTTTCTTGATACATTCGTCTAGCTGCTCATTTTACAGTTCCAAGATTCACCATCATTTCAAATATACTTACAATTTTGTCTTAGAGTAAGCCATATTTTAAACTTAATCATTTTGCAACAAAATGTACTTGATTTTTAAGATATTTTGTCTGTCCTGACCTTGGCAGAACATATGTCAGACCAGAACTTTCATAACAGTTGTAATCATATTTGATTTATGACTTATTTCTACAAATACTCCTAGTAGCTGGCATGATGTAGGTGATCAGATTATTGGTATATGTTAGCACAGAACTTTTCTATCATTCATAGTGTATTCACATGAACACTATAGTTGTGACCTCTTATTAGATAGATCAACAGTGGCTTAAAATATTATGCATATTTTAAGTTACACATAATATATGAACCCTTATTAAATGAAAGGCTTGAATTAACTTAGCTCCATTGATTCAGAGCTTTCATTTTATTAAAGTTGGACTTTGACTGTGAAGACTGAGGTTATTTGTATCCAGTGAGTTTTTCCAAATCATAGGCAAATTGCTAATTCTATTATTTGCATATTGGATGGGTATAGTCATGGCAGATATTATCAATAGCCTGGCTTATTTTTCCCCACAAGAAGAGCTGTAAATTGTATTCTTTAAAAAACATTAAATGTTTTCTGTTAAATAAATATACTTCATCATTATTTGCCTTGATTAAAGAAGTGAGACTAATAACTGAGCAGAAGGTATCATTATTATCAAGAGCATTCCTGTATAGAAACAGAATTGGTATGTTTTCTTGCCTTTGTGGTCTTTTTTGAATTTCAAGCACACACACACACACACACACACACACACACACACACACACGCTAGATTTGTGGCATATTCTATCTACCATTTTCTAAAGTGTGCCATCACCTCACTATCACTTAAGATAGATTTTAAATTAAATTTGCTTCAAGAGGTATTACCTTTTGTGAAACATTATTTTAGAGCAAGATAGGGAAACTCAAGATGGTAAAGTATTTGAGATGAATTATAAAGAGTCAACGCCTTCTATCTCAGCATACTCAGATCTAAATCCCACATGAGAAACTCAAAATGTCCATCAAGGAAAACAAAAGTTGACATATTATCTCTTCACTCTGAGTGTCTTAGAAAAGGTCAGAACCTGTCTGGAAAGCAAGGAACAATAGAATGGTTTTGTTCAGAGACCTTCCTGGTATAAGAAACCACTTTTATTAAGTATAGTTAGGCTGTGTATATTAAGGAAAGGCATGTGGTATAGCACAAAGGTCTTTGTGGTTTTAAACCTAACATACACATTTTTCTTACTATATATACAGAGATAAAGATTTGCATGTATGTACACAATTCTATGCACTAATGAAAATTAAGCCAGCAAGTATATAAGAATTTGTTTTTAATTAAATTTTATTTTATTTTTTTTTGTTTTGGGAGTAATGTATAGAGGTACAGTTACATTCCTTCTGTTTTTGTCCCCATTTCCCTCCCCCAACTCACTCCCAATCATCTTATTTTCCCCTTTTCTCTTTCCTATTTCAGATAAACAAATAAATGTATATGCAATATACCAGGTCACAAACTCAGATACCGTAACAATACTTTCAGAATTTTAATTTTTCATTATTATTAAATAGTTGTATAAAGAAATTTCAATTCCACATTCTTTTTAAATTTTATTTTAAATTTCTGTGCTGGTGACAGGTTTGAATTCAGGGCCTTCCAAACTTTCATTTGCCTTTGTCCATGGCTGGCATGGAACCACTTGCAAAATGCTTCCATTTCCAGCTTTGCTTCTGAATAACTGGCTATAAATAAGAGTCTTGAGAATTTGTCTCACATGCCTGGCTTTGACACTCCATCCTCAGATCTCAGCCTCCTGAGTAGCAAGGCCTTTCTAAGTACACTATTTACTGAAAGTATTTATTGTACCACTACCTGACAAATGTAGCTAGAACCCCTCTATACATTACCCGTACAATAAAATACAATAAAAATGTGTAGATTGTAACTGGAATTCTAAAGTGAAAACAATATCATTTCTGAGAAAAACTATATACACAGACATAGCCAGATAGAAAGACTATCATTGTTCATCAAATGGGTACTTGATGAAGGAATCCAGTAACATCAACTGTGTTTTCTGAAGGGCATGGTACAAATAGGAATGGAAATTTCTAGGCATTAAAGTATGTTAAACAAAACTTTATGAGGAACAACTCAGATAGGTGAGGCTCTTTCCCACCACAGTCCATGAAAAGACATTATTACTGTCAGCATGTTCCTATAATTTGAAGCTATATAACTTATTACAGGATGCTGACGTTATCATGAAGAAGTTTCTAGTCTCAACGGGAAATGTGTACATGGAAGAACGATAATTATAATGCATTGTGCTACAAAATGAGGTAGAGAATTGGAACCTAGTGCTGGCTGGGAAGCCCAGGTATAAACTCATAACTATGAAGGTGGTTAACAAAAACAGATGACAGAAAGAGATTGTTCTTACAGGATGGCTCTGTAGGAAAATATTTATGTAAGATTCTTAAGGAACACAAAATGCAAGGGGAGGGAATAATGAAGAAGTAGCTGTATAATTATATGCTTGGAAAGAGACTTTGAGAACTTTCTCATTAATCATCCCCAAGAAAGAAGGTTATAGTTATAGAAGACTCCCTTGCCCCCCATCACCCACTATCATATGCTGCATCATTCCCATAATTCTGAAAATTAGAGATGAAAATATAGCTAATCTCTACCATGAAATGACTTATTCTTGGAGTTTTATCATGAGTGAGGATGTTTTAAAAGATGAAAATCAAATTATATTATTTTCTAGTTAATATTATTGTTATGGACCTCAAATGATGATTGTAAGGTTCAGTCTTGGTTCATTAACCCCTTTGAGTAAATTCTGGACCAAGACATCCTAAACCCTTGGTGCATGGATGAGGGTAAATGAAATATAGAGAGGTTGATATCTTAAGGCCCAGACTCTAAAATACTTAAGATCAAAACTCATCATATATATGATGAGTATGTAAATTAATGAGGAGAAGAAATGTCTGGAATTCATATTTTTCTGATAGCCTCCCTATCCTATGTTTTTGCAAGGTTCCAAATAGAAGAAGGAAAAAATTAATATATAAAAATCTTATAGTATGATGCTAAATGAAAGGACCTCTAGGATATAGAAACAAAAGCCATATGAGTGATTGTTGTCCTTAACGTACTATGTTATCTGTCATCTCTTTTGCTATCCCTTGATTATTTCATATTGTTACAGTATCTTACTTTGTTATCTGATACATTGGATATATTTGTATTTGGTTATTTGAAATTAGATAGGGAAGGGGGGAAAACAAGATGAGGGGTGGGGATGGGGGGGATGGAAATGAGGACCAAGGCATGTAAAAGGGTATCAATGTACGTGAATTAATGTACCTTCTATCTGGCAAACATAATGTAACCCTTCTATTAATTACAATAAAAATAAATGAAAAAAAGAAAAAAATCTTATAACCAACAGAAAATGAATACTTAGGTCAATTTGAGGATAAATAATGAGGAAACTTGAGAAAGAAATGGGTACTTGTAGCTTGGTTTGGAAGAAAGCATGAATAAGGAGTTAGTTAATACTAGAGTTCATTTGTAGATTTATCTCTATGAATTAAAGAGGAAGATGCTAAGTGATGAATCCCTCATTAAGTGATCACATAGGTTCAGTACTTTATCACCATGTAAAATGCAATTAGAAGCACTGTACTTCACCCAACGATTGTGGATGTCCTTAAGATAGTATTGGAGTTCCTTCCTTAAAATTAAGAGGTTGATTTTTAAGAGGCTGGGGGCCAGTAGCTCACAGCTGCAACAATAGCTACTCAGAGGATTACAATTCAAAGCCAGCCAAGGTAAGAAAATCCATGAGATTTGTATGCCCAGTTTACCACCAAAAATCCAGAAGTAAAGCTGTGGTTCAAGTGTTAGAGTGCTAATCTTGAGTGGAAAAACAAACAAACAAACAAACAAACAAACAAACAAACAGGAACAGAGCCCAAGCCCTGTGTTCAAGCCCTAGAACTGTGGCACAAAAATAAATTGGGAGAGAGAGAGAGAGAGAGAGAAAGAGAGAGGGGGGGGGAGGGAGAGAGAGTGCACAATTGAGTCTAATCTCTATTTTGCTGCTAGTTGTATAACTTTGGCAGGTAGCCTCTGTTTTTATAAAATAAAATATAAGATTTCCTTTGCCATCCCTTGGTTGTCGCATATTGTTACAATATTTCACCTTGTTATCTGATATGTGCTTAATTGGTTATTTGAAATTGGATAGGGAAGGGGGGAAATCAAGATGAGCGGGGGGAGGGTGGGAGGAAAATGGGGACCATGTCATGAGAAAGGCTATCATTTTTTGTGAAGTTATGCACCTTCTATCTGGTGAATATAATGTAACCCTTCTATTAATCACAATAAAAAATATATAAAAAAAGATTTCCTAACTAGGCACTTCTAATATTTAAAAATTATCTTGTATTGTACATCCCTAACCACAGTGAGGCCATATTAAATTCAGATTAAATTAGTCACCAGGTGATGAAACACCAGAACCCCAGACATAGGAGAGCATTGTAATTGTTTAAACTTGTGCCTATTGTGATGGGATTTGAACCAATCAGGTAATAACTCAGCTGGAAACCCCCAAGACCTGACTTTGTATAAAAATCCTGCTGATAGGAGGGTCAGGGCTCTCAACTCAGACCCGCTGCACAGTGTCAGTTGTGAGTCCAGTCTCGAGCTTGCCATACAGACTCTGGTGCTCTTACATCGGATTCAGCTCCTTGGTGGTTTTTGGAGACCCCAAGTTTGGGGCACAACAGTATTATCCAGAGTGGTTCATTACCCCAACATGGATTGTGTGGAGAATAGATCCAGTGGAATCTGTGTTGAGTGAACATAGTGATAGACCATGAAGAGAGATGTTTATCTCATAAGTATATGAAGTCTTGTGTCCCATATAGGTGCTCACTGAGAATTCCTAAATGAATTACTTAGAGTGAGTACCAGACAAAGTCATCAGAATGCTGGGCTTACTGACACAATAATCTGGCCCTAATATTTCTAATTAATAATATAAATAATATACATTTTCCAACTCTCCAACAGTCTCTTTCCTTGAGATGATATTGGAGTTTCAATGCTGTTATAATATTCTGTGTCTTCAAAGAGGGTATAATATGGAAGTTTTTAAAACATGATCACAAGAAATGTATGTACTTATATAAATACATAATATATCTGAGGTGTCTATGCCTCATATAATATATACAGATATAACATGCACATATATACAGATATGTATTGTATAGTCATATTTGTCTAGACATACATATTATATACGCATACATATTTCCTATACTTGTTTGTACACACATATAAACACACTAGCTCGCTTAATATATATATATAAGCTTTTAAAGAAAGACATCATTATTATAGGCATTTTTATTTTAAAAGAAAGCAAAATAAATAGTTCAGAAGAATTCATTGATTTTGACAATGTTAAAGGATTAGAAGCAGCCTGGCACAAAAGTCCATCCTTTAAGAACTATGTTATACTGAAATGAACTCTAGAATGTAGAAATACGAGGTTTATCTTGTGTGATTTTTGTTCTTAATGTACTATGTTATTTCTCTTCTCTTTTTTGCCCTATGTTTAATCTCATGTTGTTTCTTTAAAAAAAAAAAAGAACTATGCTATGTGGCAGCCCTTTCATCTTTTATCATAGTCTGGCACATCTCATCAGATGATTATATTGATAAGAATTTGGTTCTACCTCATGGAACTGTTGAAATGGTCAGCAGAAGTAATTTCTCTAGTAGAAATGAAAAAAGTAAACTATATTTGGAGGTAAAATCTGAGATTCTATCAGTTGAGGCCTCTTTTTCAGGAGAAAACCACTGCCTGTGGTCTGAGCTGATCAAATATATATTTGCAACATTGTAGCTCTCCAGAGAAGTCAAAGGGACCGGGCTGCTTCAAAGAGGAATTTCTTTCTTCAAAGAGGAATACAACTCTTTAAGTTTTGTTGCTACAGTGAAGTGTATGTCAATTGCTTTCTTGTGGAGATGCCTGTTTCTGTTTGAGCTCCTTTTGCTATATTTTCAATTACAGATTGAGTACATCTATAACTATAACTTGCTTTGCATCTGAGGAGATAAAGTCATCTGTTGTGAGGTTGAACACAACTGCATTAGTGAAGTCAACTACTTAAGATGTAATTATTTTTATTTGTCCTTATAAAGATCAAACTCTAACATACAATGTGCACATATATGTGCACATGTGTTACAGAATGATAATCATAATTTTGTCTAACAATAAAAACTTCTGAGGAATATTAGATAAATCTTCACTCATCAAAATATAACATCTCTAGCCCTGACACACAATATAACACAAGATGTATGATACATTTGAATATTAATTTGAATAAAACATTGATGGATAGGAAGCAAGCTAGAGTAAATATACCCAAATATTGGCATCAACTCATGGATTTAAAAACGCTGATCCCACATCTTTAATTGGCTTTAGAAGACAACAATTTTTCCCTAAATACAGATAGCCAATTACAATGGTGTATGACAGAAATCAGAATTCAGTCTAAAGAGTTTTGAATCCTCAGAACCAATTCTATTTTCTCTATATTTTTGGAGGATAAATACTGGGCAAGTTATTTTAAATGCACTATCCTTTGAAAGAAACACAGAATTACAATATCAGAACTGATCTGCTCTATCTGAAAAATAAGTTACAATTTGGTTGATGTTTTTGACCAAAGCTCTATATCAGTGAATTGAGTTTATTTCACAATCATATTAATTTGAAAGATGTATAACATGGGAGAAAATTTGTATGGCGTTAACACAATGGTCTATACTGGTAGAAAGCTATATTTTGCTCTGTATTGTTTCAAAAGGAACAGTACTAATCATTTTTAATATACACAAACACAGTGTAATGACATTTGCAGAACATGAGGCTGCTTCTGAGAGGCATGTGGTTTAAAAAATGTTATAATTCAAGAAAGGCTTGGAGTTATATTTGCATGAAGGCAAATTAGACTAGGCATTTTCTCCTAATTCCATGCCTGGAATATTTTTGTGTGTGTGTGTGTGTGTGTGAAATGAACACCATCTTACACATCCTCTTTAATAATCAGTATCCAGTTCAGATGTTACTACATCTCCAGTTTCCTCTCTCAGTAAATTGTTTGAAGTTGTATATTTTACTAGAATTTTCTTTTCAGTCTCTCTCTTTGTGCAGAAGACAAGGTCATTAAACAGCTGTCTTATTCATTCTTTCATTCAACAAATATTTACTGATAACTTACCATAAACCAATGTAATATTGGGGATTGCTAATGTAAAAAATGTATTAATAATCTTTAAATCTACTTAGGAAAGGTATCTAGTATGTAGTGCTTAAGAAATATCATTACTGTACTACTTCACAAATTGGTTTCAAAGGGCTATGAAGTAACAATGGAAGACTCTTGGTGTGGAATTAAACACTCAAGAAAGGTTTTCTGAAAAAAAAAAGAGATTTAATATAAATCAGTAGGAGGGGGAAAAAACAAGTATCAAGTCTTAGTGGATAATAGGGAAAAACAGTATGGATGAAACCCATACTGAAGCATGTAGTACAATCTTGATAAAGGACAAAGACTGATTAAGTTTCTGACACAATTTTGTGTGATTGACAGGGTGACAAAATTGAGTATCAGTCAATTCAATCCTAGGATGGAAGGACAAGGAGGCACAGGAAGGGAATTTAGAGTCGGCTTCTCACTACCATTCAATCCAATGATATGAACCAACAAAAATTTTCCATTATTTGTCAATGTACAGTCTGAGTTCTTCTTGGTGGTGTGGGGTGGAGCCTGGTCACGAATGGGCTGACTGCTCAGCACAACTTCCTAGTTATTACAAGCTATAGAAACTGGTACTAAGCACGTCCAAATCATTTCAGTGGAGTTTTAGCTGGCTCTCTGTCTCTCCGCTGCTTAGAATATCTTCTCTTCTCTTGTATTTACTTCTTTTCCATTTTAGTAGCTTAGGGATACCTTTAAGACTGCAGAAACTTTGCTCTATTCTCCAAGGGATACAAAGATGGTAAAACACAAGAAGGGTAGTTCAGAGAAAATGAAAGCCCATTTAAAGCTTTCTTCTTCTTCCTTAAGCTCTGCCACATAGGTGGGATGAGATTCATAAGGTAGCTTCTTGCAAGAGATCTTGCCCACACCACCATGTATGTTTGAGGATCAGAGATACACATCAGAAATAAACTCTCTTAATCACCCAAGCAGGAGCTTGTGTTAGTTACTGAGCATCCATCATGAACTTAACATGTATAGTAAATATTCTGTCTCAATTGATATCATTATTCTAAGAGGTAATACTCTTTTAATTTATAGCATAAACACATTGGTTTATAACAGGTAAATTGCTTGTTGAAATTCATATCACCAACCAGTGATAGAGATAGATTTTTCAACAGGCATGTCTTATTCTAAAACCCAGGTTTTGAGCCAGCAGTAGTGGTACACATTTACAACTCTAGCTACTGTGGAATACAACAGAAGGTGCCATTTTGTGACCAGCAGAGGGAAAGTTAATGAGACTATGTCAAAATAAACAAGGTATGGTGGTCCATACCTCTGGTACTAGCTATCTGGGAGGCTGAGGTAGGAGAATCTTGGTTCCAGACTGTCTCTAGGTAAAAGTGTAAAATCCTTTTTCTAAACCAAATAAAGTAAAAGAAA